>NW_006198412.1:2063631-2085012 GCF_000334495.1 Tupaia belangeri chinensis | reverse complement strand
ATTCCTGTCTCTGCTCTTCCAGGATTTCTCGTCTATGCTGTTACAATCCCACTGTTCCTTCCTGGGTTTCTCAGCTCCCTGGCCATCACAACCCTTGTATTTAACTAAAATACAAAAAATTGCTCTGTTCTTTGTTTGGGTAAAATATACCTAAAAGGGGGAAGAAATCAAGAAACAGTGAAGAGCTAGTTTCTAATCCTAATTTTTAAAATCTATCAAGATTTGACCTAGTAAATACAGCTTTAAGGGGACCAACTGGTCCCTTTTCTGATTTCTGGGTTAGTAAGAAGCAAAGCTAATCAGCTTCTAGGCCCAGGGAAAACTGAGGAGGTACTGCGTTCAGGCCTGGTAGGAGTCTCAGACCCTAACAGAATCTACTTGAAAGTGTCATAAAGAAAGGCATCAAATGAAGAAGGATGTTTCCTTCCTGAACGTTAAATATTTCACCCTCAAGCTGAGAAAAATGCCCTAAGCATTGAAAAGATGATAGTGGTACCCACCAATGCCCCCACCAACCAGCATGTAAGACAAAACAAAAAAGTACTAATACCGTGTCAGGTGCGGACACAGAAGTAATGCAACTGGGCTCACATGGTAAGGTCTTGGATTCACATCCTGGGACCCCTCTGTGCATGTTGTGTGTCCACCATCCAGGCCGGCTGAGAATGGGGATGGATCATGGTATGAAGACCCTGTTGGGAATGCCTGTCTCTCTCTGCCTCTCCCTCTCTCATGAAAGGAAGGAAGGAAGGAAGGAAGGAAGGAAGGAAGGAAGGAAGGAAGGAAGGAAGGAAGGAAGGGAGGGAAGAAAAGAAAGGAAAAGAAAAGAAGGAAAGAAAGAAAAAAAAGAAAAAAGAAAGGGAAAGAAAAGGAAAGGAAAGGAAAGGAAAGAGGAAAGGAAAGGAAAGGAAAGGAAAGGAAAGGAAAGAGGAAAGGAAAGGAAAGGAAAGGAAAGGAAAGGAAAGAAGAAAAGAAAATAAAAGAAAAGTTTGGACAACAAAGCTTTGCCCAAGACATATTCTCTAACTTATTTATATGCTTGAAACAGATTCATTGGAAAACCGATTAAGGTTGATTCTATTCTTTGGTGACAATATCTTACTTTTAAGTTTTAGAGGCATCTAGTAGTCTCTCTAATGAACAGTGGGTACATTTTCTCTATATCATATTAGTGTCTGTAATACCTGCTAGGTATGACAGAGATTCTTCATATCTTGCATTTTCTTTTTCTCCTTTACTTAGCAGGGGGCAGATTATAGAATCCCCTCACATTTCTGACTTCCCTTGTTACTTTGAAAAGTAAGCTGTTGGTCTCATTGTTATTTCTTTCTGGACAATCTTCCTATTCTTTTACTGGTTTTAATATCTTCATGGTCTTCATTTTTCTTCAGTTTCACTATTAAGTGTCTTGTCATGCATTCCTTTCATTTATCTTAGTTGAAAGTCATTGAGCTTGCTGAATCTAAAAACTAGGGTCTTTAATACATGCTGGAAAATACGGTTGACTTGACCAACACAGGTTTGAACTGCAAAGGTCTGCCTCTATGTATATATGCCTCTATTTTTCCTATCAATATATTGGAAAATACAGTACAGTACTAAAAATGTATTTTCTCTTCCTTATGATTTACTTAAGAACATTTTATTTTCTCCAGCTTACTTTATTGTAAGACTACAGTACATAATATATGTAGCATACAAAATATGTGTCAATCTGCTGCTTATGTCATTGGTAAGACTTTTGGCTAATAACAGCTTATTAGTGATTAAGTTTTGGGGGAGTCAAAAATTACTGTGGATTTTTCAACTACATGGAGGTCGACAACCCAATCTTCATGTTGTTCAAGGGTCAACTGTACTGTCTTCTCTATTTTGTTTTCCTACTGCTAAAGAACATCCATGCTCCCCAGAGAATGTGCACCTTCCAATGGGACATGATCATGCCACAGTCCTCTTTCTTTCATTTCTCCATCCCATCATGATTTGGAGCATGCCTGCACATGTGCATGGCATGTTTTTCAAGCTGCCAGGACCTGGATTTGAACTTCAGTTGGCCAAGTGGGACCAGGCACCGTATGCACAACACTTGACTCCTGTGCTATAGGGCTGCTCTGTTTCTTTGGAAAATTTCTTCTCTCTCTTCCTGGACTTCTGATTAGATATAAGTTAAAGTTTTTCCTTTTCATTCCAATGTATTTTACTCTCTTTCACATTTTTAATCTATCTATTGGGTCATTGGAAAAGTCATGACACATTTAAAATGTCATGACTTTTCTGATGACTCAATACTTCTCTGGATTGCATCACATGTGAGTTCTCCAACTCTCCTGCTTAACTGATTCTCTCGTCCAGTTGCATTCAATCTAATACTTAATCTGTCCAGTGGTTTTTAAATTTAAATTCTTTATTCTTCATTTCTAGACGTTCTGTTTTGTTCTTTCTCAAATCTATATGGTTTTGTGTCAATTTTTCCTTTTTCATACCCTTATTCATTTATTTAAACATATTAAAAAGGCTTACTTTACACTTGGTAATCTAATGGTTTCGATATCTAGTCTTTTCATTTCCAAATCTGCCCCTTGTTTCTCCCAACTCCTGATCTTGATAACTTTTTCCTTCTGTACTGTGTGATTTTTCATTATGAGCTAATATTTTGGGGGAATTTTTCTAGATAAAATTCTTTGAGTACTCAGTTAAGAGTGTAATTCTTCAGAGAATATTTACTTTTGCTTCTCTTAGGCATTGAAACTTTACTAACTAGGGACCTTTTAAAGTTAATTCTTGGTTTATGATTCTTTGGGACTGGCGACATTGTGAATTCAGGCCTCGCATGGGGACTGACTTGTAATGACACAAAATCCATTTTTCTTTTCCCTTTGCTCCAAATTAAAACCAATGAGATTGCTGCCTTTGGAGGCAAGGGGTTGTCCTAGGTTATGAGAGTTGCCAATTAGAGTGCCCAGCTGTGTGATTCCTTAGCTTCGTCTCTGCTATTCTGCATGGCTCTAAAGACAGAAACGTTCAGTCACCGAATACATATATAACCACCGCGTTCAGCTCTTACTAGTCTGACTTCATGTTTTTGCTTCATTTTTAGTCTCATCAAATCTGATTTTTATTGCCAGCAAAACCAAGTATTCAGAAATGTGTGTTTGTGTGTGTGAGTGTGTGTGTGTCTTTGTTTGTTGATTTTTTTAAAATTCAGCATTTCAGGTGTTTTTAAGTACATTTTTATAAAAGAATATTTAATATGCACTGTCGCTAAAAAGTTAGCTTTTACTGTCCCACAAAGTTTCTTTTTTTTTTTTTTTTAGAGGGACACTTCTATTTTGTACCTCATTTGTGGAGAGAAATGACCGAGAAAACTCAGGTTTAACACGCAATCAAGCACAGCTGTTATCAAATAATTCATTTTCCAGGTTTTCCCTTGACAATATCCAAACAAGTCCTCTCCCATTTCCAGCCTTCTAAGGCATTTATTTTAATTCATAGCATCAGTGAGATTTTACATACCACAACTTTTTAAATATTCTTTTTTAAGAGAAGAGGTTAATGATCATTTCTCCCATAAGCGGTCTCTCCAAAGTTAATATATGCATTTCCTTTTGTAGCACAGTATGGATATTTATTTATTCATTGATTCAACATATTTTAAATACCATGTGCTCAATACTCTGAGTCTGTCAGGTGAAGCATTTATTTAACCAACATTTATTAAGTTCCTACCATGTTTCAAGCACTGGAAAAATAACACAAACAAAGGTATAAAGGCAAGAAACAACCTGACATATTTACGGACCCAAAGTGGCTTAGAACAGAAGGAGCATAAAGGTAGGAAGCCAGAAATGGGGAACCAAATGGGATAACATATTCACGAATTCAGGTAAACTCTTCTTATTTTATTTTATTTTATTCTTTATTTTTTTGGAGAGGCTTTTGCTATAGGGTGCGTGTACTCGCCAGAAAGAGAGAGACATAGAGACAGAAAGCAAGAAATCACCCCCAAGGGGATAGACACACTGCCATCCCTTCTCCTCCATTCTCCTCTAAGGATCTTGGGCACGCATGCACACGTGCCTGGCGTGAGTTTAAGCAACCGGGTCTGGGACTCAAACCACAGTCGACTACGTGGGAGTCCAGCGACATAGCCATTCTGCCAACTGCTGGTCCCAGGTAAACTCTTCTTACGCTTATATTTGTATTCAAACTTTTTTTAAAATTTTGCCAGAGGATGCATACTCTCACAGAAGAGAGACAGAGATACAGAGAATGAGGGAAAAAGCAAGAAAGCACCTATACTGTCACACTGCAATTCCTCCTCCGTGGTCTCTCCCTCCTTTTGGGATTTTGGGCATACACACACACACATGCCCAGCATGTTTCTCAAGTCCTGAGTCTGAGACTCAACCATGCAGTCAGTTGTGGGATTTAGTCACCTTAACTACCAAGTCATGGGCTGGGCCATGTTCAAACCTCTTAAATTTTCAAGATTAGCATTCATTTATACTCAAGTCAATACTATAAATGTATGTGTGTGTGGGTGTGTATGTATGTGTATATATGTATGTATATAGTTTATTTTATTCATGAAGAACACATGCATGCAAATGAGAGAGAACAAGAAAGAGAATCACTCACAATAGGGTCTCATCACTCTGTGAACCCCTTACCCCAGCCCTCCAACTTGCCAGGATTTAGGGTATAAACACACACATCCAGCCTATCTTCAAGCTGACCTGGAGATCTGACAGTTAGGTTGGCCATATGGCTTTCAGCACTGCAGTTCAGTTTGTTATCGAATGTGTTACCAGACTAGGCAAAAATGAGTCATGACTTTTCTGATGACCCAATATTTAAAAAAAAAAATTAACTATATTCATTTATTTCTTCCATGAGAGAAAGAGACAGATAGACAGACAAGACACTCCCAACAAGGTCTTTACACTATAATCCACCAGTAGCCCCAGACAGCTTGTGTCATGGCACACACTCACGTGGTATACTCAGAGGAGTCCCTGGGACATAAACACATGACCTTCCCCATGTGGGTCCAGTTTTGGTACCTGTGCACTACTGCCTGATCCCGAATATGTATATCTTGTCCTTTTTCTATAAAACAAAATCTCCTGTTTCATAATAGCCCTGTAGCCTATTCCTAGGTGAGTGCCAGGCCCTGGGCCTGAGTGGATCAGAGTGGCCTGCAAGGCAGGACTGGATGTGGGAGAGAGTACAGGAAGACACTATAGGCCCTTCTTGCCTACAGCATCAGGCTCAGGGTCTTTACCAGGGGGAAGCAGGAGCTATAGGAGAAAGCTGAGACCAGGGCCCTGAAAGCCAGGCTGGATCAGAGGAAAAAGACCACGTAGCACAATCTGAAATAACAAGGTGGGCCCTGAGTTTAAGCCCAACTGCAGAGAAGAGGAAGAGTACAGATTTCAGGCTAAAAGGTCAAGGAAATTTCCTTTGTGTCTATTACAGACAGATCCACAGAAGAGTTCAACTCAAGGATGACTGTCCATCACAAGCCCCTCTGCTTCGGGTTTCAGAAGTGTCCTCAGTATAGGCAGGCAAGAGTTATCACAGATACGGCTTAGTCGTGGCCCTCAGAGGATGGGTCTGGCAGCCTGACTGTCAACACCACATTTCTCATCAGCTCTACATGGCCACACCTACAGAACGTTGCCCGACTCTAACATACCATAATGTGGGTCCCAGCAGCAAGGAATTGCAGTGGAACTTTTGGTAGGGCTTTTGGAAGACCAAACAATGTATTCTCTACTGATTTCCAGGATGCAGTGGTCTGCTTTTCACTGGAAAGATTTTCTGACATTACTGAAATAAAGAGGATGAATGATAGAGGCCTTCGAGAGTACATATATGACATGATGCCTCGTTTCATAGAGGAATCAGATCACTTAAGACAGGTGTATATGCTTTGGTAGAGAAAAGCTCTGAGGGTGATAGAAGTACCCGTTTCTAGCTTTATGAATAAATAAATAACAAACCAATCCCAGGGACTTCCTGAGAGGCAACCAGCCCAAGTACTTCTCTGAATCTCTTCAATGTCAGACACAGATTTCTGGAAGGCAAGAACAGGAATGAGAAGTCAAAACAGTCACTGTGGCTTTACGACTTTACAAAGGTAATCTAGATGACAGATCACTTCCTGTCAGGTCATCATCTGCTTGGTGCTCAGATTACAGTGACTGATGGCCACAGTGACTGATGGTGAGGATGCCTGCCATGACCTTCCCCTCAGATATTCCTGGGGCTGGCTCCTGCCCAAAACCCCAGCCTTGCCCTCCTCCTCTCTCCTGGCTCCAGCCTTCTTTTTCTTTTTTTGGAGAGGTTTTTGCTATAGGGCACGTGCGCTCACCAGACAGAGAGAGACAGAGAGACAGAGAGACAGAAAGCGAGAAATCACCCCCCAGAGGGGATGGCCACACCGCAATCCCTTCTCCTCCATTCTCCTCTCAGGATCCTCTTAGGCACACACGCACACGCGCCCGGCGTGAGTTTTAAGCCACCGGGTCAGGGACACGAACCACAGTCGACTACATGGGAGTCCAGCGACATAGCCATTACACTAACTGCTGGTTCCTGGCTCCAGCCTTCTGAGGTTCATTTCCTGCCCTACTGCCTGATCCCAGGAAGGAAAGAGAACAGTGACTTTGGGCTGGGCTCAAGAAAGGTTTCTGAGGCAGGTCAGGGCTGCCCCATGAGGAGGGGGAAGGTTATTCTGGGCAGAGGGCAAAAGGAACAATGAACAGATCATTTTGATGAGAATGCCAAGCTCCAGAATGGGAGAGGAGTTAGAAAAATAGTTTGAGGCATTTTAGGATGATCTTGAACTCTGGGCTCAGTTTGAACTTCAATCTATAAGCAATCAGGAATCATTTAAACTTGGGGATAGTGAGAAGGGGTAAAAATAAGAATTAATGTTTACAGGGACCAGCAGGGACCAGGCATAATGGTTACATTCCTGGACTCCCAAGTAGCTGATCATGGTTCAAGTCCCAGATTCGGCAGCTTAAAACTCATGTCAAGTATACATGTGTGCGAGTCCAAAAGCTCAAGAGGAGACTGGAGGAGAAGGGATTGCGGTGTGGCCATACCTCCTGGGGGGGAGGGGGTGATGTCTTTTTTTTTTTCATGTGACCACTTGGGACATTTATTTGTGCTTAAAATGTAAAATATTCCAACAGTGTGAACAGAGAAATGTAGCATTTTTTTGTTTGACAAATACATGTTTTAGTTCATACATGAAATATTGCTGATTTTAAATATCTTCAAAATTGAAATTTAATCTTTACAATTGTTCACGGATTGTTTTAAAACTAGTGAATAAAGGAAATAAAGCATTACATCACTGATATATTTTTTGTTGTTATTATTATTATTTCAATTTCTTTAACACATTCAATCACATTACTTCACTTGCAAAGTGAAAATTCCAACATGTGTACATTTTGCATGAGTCTAGTTGACAATACTATAAGGTTATCCCCCAACAGATAATAACCCATTTCTTTGTTCCATAAATGTCTTGCCTCTATGTTTTTCTTCTAAATGTCCTTCCTCAGACTCTACTCCTTCACTCTCCCTCTTCCCACACTATATCTGGTATTGACAACCATTTACTATGTTTCTATATCCTTTAGTCATTCAGTTTGGGCCATAGAGTATGAACAATAGGTATATATTAAGTGGAGACATACAATGTCTCTCTTTCATAGCCCAGCTTCCTTCACTCAGCAGTAAATCTTCCATATCCCTCCACTTTCTGTCAAAGGCAAGGGTCTTGTTTTTTATAGCTGAGTAGTATTTCATAAAGTATATGTGCCACACTTTTTCAAGCCATTCTCTGTTCGTGGGCATTTAGGCTGGTTCCATGTCTTAGCAATTGTGAATAATGCCGCAATAAAACATTGATGTACAAGCACTTTTCTGACTAAGGATTGTTCTGTCCTTTGGGTAGATACCAAGGAGTGGGATAGCTGGATCATATGGTAGTTCTATTTGTAGATCTTTGAGGAATCTTCAAATTGTTCTCCACAGTGGCTGGACCAATTTACACTCCCACCAGCAAAGTAAGAGAATTCCCCTTTTACCACGCCCCTGTCAGCACTTATCATTTTTGCTTTTTTAATCTTAGTCATTCTGACTGGGTTAGGTAGTATCTCATTGTGTTTTGATATGCATCTCCCTTACAATGAGGGATATGGAGCATTTTTTCATGTCTTTTTGCTATTTGTATGTCATCCTTAAAGAGTGGTTTTTTTCAACTCATTCTCCCGTCTTTTAAAAGGGTTGACCGTTTTTTTTCGGGACAGCTGCTTGAGTTCCTTGTGCATTCTGGTGATCAGTCCCCTGTCTGACACACAGTTTACGAAAGTCTTTTTCCATTCTGAGGGCTGTCGATTCACACTAATTACCGTGTCTTTTGCCATGCAGAAATTTCTTAATATGATGTAATCCCTTTTGTCTGTTTTTGGGATTACTGACTGTGCTCTGGGGGACTTACTTCAGAAGTCTTTGCCTACCTCAGTCTCCCAGAGTTTCCCCAGTGTTTTACAGCAGTTTTATAGTTTGAGGTCTTAGGTTTAAATCTTTGACCCACTTTGAGTTGATTTTTGTCAATGGTGAGAGGTAGGGGTTCAGATTCATCTTTCTGCAGGTGGATATCCAGTTTTTCCAGCACCATTTGCTACAGAGGTTTTCCTTTTCTCAATGGAATGACTAGTGTCCTTTGTCAAAAACCAGTTGGATGTATGTTTGGGAGTTTATTTCTGGGAATTCTATTCTGTTCCATTGGTCCACCTGTCTGTTTCTGTGCCAATACCATGGTGTCTCATTACCATGGCTTTTTAGTATATTTTCATTTAGGGAGTAAGATGCTGCCCACTCCACTCTTTTGTGCAGGATTGCTTTGGCAATATGAGGTCTTTTATAATTCCAGACAAATTGTATGATTGTTTTTTCTAGATCTGTGAAGAATGTCTCTGGTACTATGATTGGGATTGCATTAAATATGTAAATTAATTTGGGTATGATTGCCATTTTGATTATATTAATTCTTCCTATCCAGACACATGGGATGTCTTTCCACTTTTCTTATGTCATTCTCAATTTCTTTTGTTAGCTTCTTGTAGTTTTCCTTATGGAGGCCTTTAACTTCTTTGGTTAGATTTATTCCTAGGTATCTTATACTTTTTGTGGCTATGGAAAATGGAATTGTTTTTTTTTTTTTTTTCAGTTCTAACCCAGTCTGCCTGCTGTTCGTGTATAAAAATGCTATAGATTTCTGTATATTGATTTTGTATCCTGCAACTTTACTGTATTCATGCATTACTTCCAGAAATTTTTTCATGGATTTCATTGGGTCTTCTATGTATGCAATCCTGACATCTGCAATAGAGATAGTTTCACTTCTTCTTTTCCTATTTGAATGCCTTTTATTTTCATCTTTTCTGATTGTTGGTGAGGTCTTCCAATACTATATTGAAAAGCAGTGGAGAAAGAGTACATCCTTGTTTTGTACCAGTTTTTAGTGAAAAAGCTTTCAGCTTTTCTCCATTCAGGATGATGTTCGCTATGGGTTTTCATAGATAGCTTTTATTGTGTTGAGAAATGACCCTTCTATGCCGATTTTACTGAGAGTCCTGATCATGAAGGGCTGTTATATCTTATCAAATGCATTTTCTGCATCAGTTGATATGATCATATGGTTTTATCTTTCTTTTTGTTAATATAGTGTATTACATTTATGGTTTGGCATATGTTGAACCAACCCTTTATTCCTGGAATAAAGCCTACTTGGTTGTGATGTATCATCATTTTTATATGTTGTTGGATATGATTTGCTAGTGTCTTGTTGAGAATCTTTGCATCTACACTCGTTAGAGATATTAGTCTGTAGTTTTCCTTCTTTGTCCTGTTCTTATCTGTTTTAAAGACAAGAGTGATGGAGGCTTCATAGAATGAATTAGGGAGAGATTCACCCTTTTGGATCTTTAGAAATAACTTGAGCAGGGAACCAGTAGTTAGCATAATGGCTATGTCGCTGGACTCCCACATAGTCGACCACGGTTCACGTCCTGGACCCGGTGGCTTAAAACTCACGCCAGGTGCATGTGCGTGCGTGCCCAAGATCCCGAGAGGAGAATGGAGGAGAAGGGATTGTGGTGTGACCATCCCTCCCGGGGGGTGATTTATCGCTTTCTGTCTCTATGTCTCTCTCTGTCTGTCTGGTGAGCGCCCTATAGCAAAAACCTCTCAATAAAAAAAAAAAAAAAAAAAAAAGAAAAAAAAAAGAAAAAACTTGAACAGAATGGGGGTTAACTCTTCTTTAAAAGTTGTGTAGAATTCAGAGGTGAAGCCATCAGGACCAGGGCTTTTCTTTGTTTGGAGGTTATTTATTACTGATTCACTCTCCTGACTTGTTATGGGCCTATTCAGATGTTCTATATCCTCCTGGCTCAATCTTGGTAGACTGTATGTGTCCAGAAATTTGTCTATCTCATCCAGATTTTCTTGTTTGTTGGCATATAGTTGTTCATAGTATCCTCTAATGATGTTTTTGTATTTCTGTTATGTCTGTTATATTGCCAGCTTCATTGCAAATTTGATTTACCTTGTTCCTTTTTCTATTCTTCTTAATAAATCTCACAAGTGGTGTATTGATTTTGTTTACCTTTTCAAAGAACCAGCTTTTACTTTCATTTATTTCTGTACAGGTCATTATTTTCTATTTCATTTATTTCTGCTCGGATCTCTATTATTTCCTTTCTCCTAGAGTTTTTTGGATTTTTTTCTGTTGCTTTTTCAGTTCTCTGAGGCACAATGTTAGGTAGTTGATTTGTCTTCTTTCCATCTTCTACTTATGTGCACTAATTGCTAGGAACTTCCCTCTTATGACTGCTTTCACAGTGTCCCAAAGATTATGGAGACTCATGTCTTCATTGTCATTGGCTTCCATGAATCAATCTTTATTTCTTCAGTAGTTGTAAAGTCATTCAGGAGAAGGTTATTTAGTTTCCATGTATTTATGTGTTTTTGAGGATTTCTCTTAATATTAAAATCAAGTTTAATTCCATCATGTTCAGAGAAGATGATTCTTTTTTATATTGTACATTTCTTCTTTCATATCATGGAAGGACTTCCTAATCTCTTGTAGTTCGATGTCTCTTTTCTGTTCCAGCTCTAGAGTTTTGTCACCGTGAATATTCTAAATTCTTTCTCTGACATTTTGGTAACTTCCTCTATTTTTTTGAGAGATGGAAGGGAGTTATTGTGTTCTTTTGATGGAGACATATTTCCTGGTTTATTCAGACCTGAAGCTTGTCTTCTACTTCTAGCCATTGGGAGATGTATTCACTTTTGGATACCTTTTTGGAGAATGTTTCTTCAACTTGGGATAAGTGTTCTTCCCTTTTGCTGTGGTCAGTTGTGTGCCAAAGTCTCTTTTCTGCTGTGTTTGGCAATGTGCTCTCCACAAGAGAAGTCTTCTATTCAGGTGTCTTACAGACAGGGGGAGCTTGGGGAGCTGGGCTGCAGCCAGTGACTGGCCCTGCCTCAGGGTCCCTGGTTTCGCCAGGGGGTTGGAGATGGAACTGGGTTCTGTTGGAGAAGTGGGAGCTGCCTGTGGGCTTACAGACAGGGAGAGCTCTGGGATTTAGGGAGTTAGGCTGTGGCCAGTGACCGGCCCTGCTTCAGGGTCCCTGGTTTCACCCTGGAGAGTGATTTCTTGATTTCTGTCTCTATTTCTCTAGCAAGTGCACATGCCCTACAACAAAAATCTCAAAAAAGGAAAAAAAAAAAAGAATTAATGTTTACAGTCTTAAAATAACAGCTAATATTTATACTTTACAAAGCATAGTTTGTTTCTTTGGGCCCTGCGGAAAAAGCACAGTTTTGTTTTGTTTTGTTTTGTTTTGTTTTTTTAAAAGTTTACCAGTGGGCACAAGCAGTTGCCAGTGAAAGACAGCAAAAGGGAAAGGGGAAAAGCATCCCCTATGGGGCATGGCCCTGCCACAATCCCTTCTCCTCCATTTGTCCATCCTATTATATTTTGGGCACACGTGCACATGGCCTTTTCAAGCCACTAAGGTCAGGATCTGAACCACAGTTGATCATGAGGGATCCAACTCCCTTAACCACCAGGCCACAGGCTGACCCAGGAAAAGTCATGTTTAATCTGGACACAGATATAGGGTGAATTGAAGTCCCACACAATTGTACATGTGCGCAGCTCACACTGAGCCTCTGTCAGGAGAAGAATGCCAGGTTCTTGGTGGAGCTAAGAGGAGAGTGATAGTAGCACCTTCTCTTTGTTTCATTCCAGAAATGATCAGCTTGTCACTGAGCAGTGCTTTTGCCCTTACCTATGGCTGGTCCAGAGAAAGAGAGATGAGAGGTGGTGAAAGCAAGGTGATGTTAGGACAAGGTGGGGACAGCTCAGGTGAATAGAAAAGCAGCCCAGACAATACCACCAATCATGAAGAGGTGTCTGCTGTGAGTGCCCTGGATAACATTCCTAACCTCCAGCTGGAAAGGCACACAATTAGGCTGTTTAGACCTCACAGACTGCTTATGGGCTGCTGACTTTCCTAACAGGACAGGCATTTTGTGGGAGGGTCATAAAAGGCTTGAAGTGTGTTTGTTATTAAACAATAGGATCAGTTATACCGCTGAAAGAATCTTCTGGAAATGTTTTTTCTCTCAGTGAGAATAGGGAGGAATGAGAAATACAGGTATGATTAGAAAAGGACTAGTAATCAACGTTGTATTGACTTTTGTCTCATTCTTGTGCCAGTGAAAAACCGTGTGTATAAGGATGATGAAATGCTAATCTGTGCTTCATGGCAATCAGGGAGGCAGTTATAAATAGAACAGGTTTAAGAATAAAATAGAATGGCTTTGCTGCAAACCCAAATATTGTTGAGGGACAGGTAGCTATTTATTCACATTCTGGAATTTTCCACCTGATATTCCCAGTGTTTCACCCAGAGTCTCAGACAAAAGATAACTCCCATAGAAGGTAAAGTTTTTCAGTTATGTAAAACTGTTGTGTGCTGTCTTTTTATTGTTGCAACTGTGCAAAACGCAAGCCCAACAAATGATTTGAACCCTAAGATTTATAAAACTTTGAATTTATATAAATTACAGTATAATAATTAAGACTAATGAGGATGGTGTCTCAGACCTCTATCTAATCCAGCTCTAATTTCCCAGGTGTGAATTTTAGGGAGAGTTACTTAACACCAGGCCTCAGTTTCCTCATCTATAAGACAAAGATAACTCTATATATTTCATAGAGTTGTTGTGGGGATTAAATAAAATAAATGAGGCAAGCACTCACTAAATATTAACATTTATTATTATATTATTAACAAAGTTTTTAGGAAGCATATTATAGACTATGCAACTGTAACAAAGGCAAGGTCAAAGAAAATCCCAGGGATCAAATTATAAAATCATTTAACTATTTAAAAGGGACTTCTAAAATTATTTTAATCTAGGGGTCAGCTAGTTACAGCTCGATCCCCGCCGGTTGAACAGGCAGTTCGAGATCCAGTGGCTTCAAAAACACACTGGGTGTGTATGTGAGTGCCCAAAATCACAAGAGGAAAATGGAGAAGAGATTGTGGTGGCTATCCTCTCATTTTCTCTCTCTCTCCAGTAAGGACACAAGCCTTGGAGCAAAATGTATATATATATATTCCAATCTCAGGTGGGCCCAGTAATGGCAGCAGTTAAGCACAGCACAGCACAGAGTGAACCAGATCCCACATGGCTGACTGTAGTTTGAATCCCAGCCCTAGAGGCTGAAAAAATACACTGGGCACATGTGTATGGGTGCCTCAACTCCTGAAAAGATAGAAAAATGGAAGAACAAGAGATGTTGTGACCATGTCACAAGGCTTCTAAGGCAGGTCAAGGAGGCCTCTTTCTCTCTCTCCTCTTTGCCAAGTCCTCTGGACCCTCCACTCGCCACTCTTGATGTTCCTGCCCTCAACTGCCTGGATTAAAGCTGGCCTTGACTTTGACAGTATAAAGAGATATGTGGCCAAGGGGCAGAGATCAGGAAATGTACTTCATACCCAAGATTTTTCAGGAAAACAAAATAACCTGAGTAGACAACAATCTAAGTTTCTCAGAAACCCGAAACTCATACAAATTGATTTCTAGAAAATGGCCAGATAACTGTATGTTGAAGCCTAATGCTTTATTCCACATAAGGTTTTAAAATAATTTATTCTCCTCTGTTGTGGGAGAGGGAAAAGAAAACCTTTTTGGAAAGGCTGAAATAAACGTGTTTAATTTCAGAATTCCTTATAGAACTGGTCACTTCATTATGAATGTTTGCTACAGCTTAATTTACTCAAATATTGTATTGTACTTGGTATATTTAATTTAAAAGCCAAATTTATCCAGGTAAATCGCACATTTGCTAACTTAATCTAGTCTTCAGGACTTTAAACATTAGTCAATTACACAAGTGGAGCTTAAGTAACGAGCTATAAAGGATGTGGTATTGTTCAGTTCTGCCAGTATTGGAGAAGGAGGCAGAAACTTGAGAACACAGAAACCATGCTTGAATAAAACAAAGAGAATTTTGCTTTTGGGATCAAGGGCTCTACATACTGTGTAGTGGATCCAGAAAACCCTCGTTTCAGAAAAGGAGCTAGAGGAGATATGCAGGGGTGGAGAGGAGAGGAGCCTTCCAAACTTGTGGCCTCCTGCCATATGAGACTTCTAGAAGCTCAGTGTATACTAAGAGTGAAAGCTCATGAGCAGGCTCCCTGGGTTGGAAACCGGACTCTCCCACTTTCTACCTGTGAGAGCTTTGTTCTGTTACTTAACCTAAGCCTCAGTTTCCCCACATGTGAAAGGATAGTGACAGCAGTATTTCCTCACAGAGTTGTTGGACTTGTCAGTCTTTCATAAAATGTGTTTCTACAGCACATTAGTTCATATGTGGTTGGAAAATAGGGAACTGATGACAGTACAGCATGAAAGTTGTTTTGGTTCACAAGCATGTTTTTAAGAATTATTTTATTTATTTATTTTTAATTTGATCAGAGAAGGACAGAGAGAGAGAGAGAGAGAAAGTGAGAAAACAAGTCTGTCGCCAGGTCCAGGACCCAAACCATGGCTGGCCATGTGGGAGTTCAGCACCCTTAACCACCACGCCACCTGCTGGCCCCTTCACATGCATTTTATTTTTCCCCAAGGCAAGGAGAGCTGAAGTAACAGACTGCTTTTGTGGGAAAGGCTCAGCATGGCTTTCAGTTCTGTTTTTTGTGTTATTTTGCCCTTTGAATGTAAATGAACACCTGCACTTGGGACTCCCTCCCCAGAGGAGGACATCGTGGCCCTCTATGTCCCAGGTTATACCTCCCCTGTGTCCACCTTCACAGCAACCCCACTGGCCAACAGTACCTACAGCCAAATTGTCCATTTTGTTATCTTTACACATTTTTAATAGCCTCTGAAACAGCTTGTGGTCCTGCTGACCTTGACTGTCCAAGTTATCTCTCAAGGTACCAATTTTTGTTCCTGTTAGTAGACAAATTACAGTGGTACATAGGTTTTGAGTGGTCTGCCCTCAACCACTTATTTTATGGGTTTATTTCCCCATAAGCCCCGCTACCTTGATTGTGCAATTTTGCTGAATGCAAGGTTTTTCCAGGAATGCACATATCAAGTTTTAACGGACATGTTAACAGATAAGTGTCTTTCAAGTGCTGCAGAAGCCAGCAGCAACTGAAATAAAGACATGCAAAGGACCTGGACAAGCCATCCTTGGGTAGGCGGGGGCATGTTTGGTAGCATTCCATCCTGCAAAACTAGTCCCTTATCTGGAAGACTCTAGTTTTGCAGCTCCTGAAAGCACCTTCCTCTCTCATAGCACTGAAGTGTAATACCCAGGTCCAGACTCCACCCAGTGCAGCAAAAATAACCCTGTGTGTGTGTGTTTCTGCCTTGAACAGAGGGTATGCAACACTGTGGATTAGCCAAATCTATTTCTCAATAAAGTCTCTTTGCTTTCTTTGAAATTTGTTTGTGGAAATAAACTTTGATGCTCCCTGTTTCTCCTAGGTTTCAATATTCCCTAACTCTTCAGAATTCCGAGAATTGGTTCTTTCTTAAAGCCTTGATCACATTCTGCCTTGTATTATTACAAAGTGGTGTGTGTGTGTGTGTGTGTGTGTGCCCTCAATTTAACAATAAGCTCCTTGTGGGTAAGGATTTTGACTCATCTCTTTATTTCCCCCATATTACCCAGCACCGTATCTTTCTCATAGTAAGTTCTTAATAAATATTTAGTAAATAAGCAAGTCCATCCAAAGTCTTGACTTTAAAAAAAAAAAGAATTACTCTATTGAACTTTATTTTGTTTACTTATTTATTTATTTACCCACTTCAATTTGAGCAGAAAGCAGGGAAGGAGAGAAAGTGAGGGAGCAGCAAGTCACTGGGTTCGGGACTCAAACTGTGGCCAGTCACGTGGGAGCCCAGTGCCCCTAAACACCACACCACCTGCCAGCCCCCTAAGTGTTGACTTTCATCTGGATCCTTTCATAAAGGGTGTTTAACGAAAGTGCACTGTGAATTCTGAGGCAGTGGGTAGAAGACATGGTGTTGCATAAAAAATTTCCTGTAGTATAGTTATTGGAAATTATTCTGGGAAAGTAAAGACCAGAACACAATGTAAGAACACCTTATGTGAAATATTTTATTCATCTTTTTTTAAAAATTAATAAGCAGCAGACAGGAATTATTTAATTTGGCTGCTCAGATAGTTCCTGCTTCCCTTTCCAAGGCTCTAGAGGTTGAACTGTTTCCCCAGGGAATAGCAGCTCAGACAAACCTCAAGGTGATTCCTGCTTCGACAGGGCACTTGCTGACAGATGACGGGGTTCTGCTTCCACAACAAGAGGAACAGGTGGGCCTGGGGGTGGTGGAGATAGGTGGGGTGCTCTGCTGGAAACACATGGCCTCTACTGTCCCCCTCCTCTTGGTGAGTGTCTGGAGATCTGTTTGGTGTTCCTGCTGTCTGGCTCCCTCCCAACAATGCCTTAAAAGTCATAGCTCTTAACAATGAGTTTACAGTAAATGGCTACAGGTAAATTATATTCACAGTAAAATAAATATATATATAAATATTCCTTTATGGATTATGCCAGATTAATTGTCTAATCCGATCCTAAAACAACCCTGTTGTATTAGTTTGCTAAGGCTGTTGTAACAAAGCAACACAAACAAGGTGGCTTGAAAACAAATGTATTTATTGTCTCCCAGTTCTGGAGGCTGGAAGTCCAAGGTCATTGTGTCTGTTGAGTTGGTTCCTTCTGAGAGCTATGAGAGAATCTGTTCTGTCCCTTCCTCCCAGCTTCTGGTGGTTTCCTGATAATTTTTGCTGTCCCTTGGCTTATCATACTGGGTCTTCGGAAAAGTCATTTTTCTTATGATCCAATATATCTCTGCTTTCATTTTTGTGTTCTCCCTGTCTGCATATGTGTCTGGGTCTAAATTTTGCCTTTTCGTGAGGACACCAGTAATGCTGAATTCCCACCCATATTCCAATATTGCTTCATCTTAGCTAATTACCTCTCTGATGACCCTATTTCCAAGTTAAGTCACATTCTGCTAGGACTTCAACATGTAAAATTTGGGGGAATACATGCAACTTCTAACACCGCTACACCAGGTAAAGCAGGGATTACTCTTATTCCCACTTTACGAATAAAGAACCTGAGACTCAGAGAGATGAATCAACTTACCCCAAGCAAAAACCCCGGGTCACAAATACAAGTCTGCTGTCTGGCTCAGTAGTCAGAAGGCCCGATGGTGCCTCCCTCTGAGCTTGTTTAGCTGTTCTCACACGCTTAGATCAGTAAGAACTGAGGTTGCACTGAGGTATGGGAAGTGGTCAAATGTGTTCTCCTCTTGGAATCAAGTTAGCAAGTGTCCTATTATCAAAAGCCTCATTTACTGCCCCTATGGATACACCTCTTGAGGGCTTGATCTCCAGGGAAATTGTTTACTCAAGTCTGTTATTGCTTTCTGGTGGGCCCATCCCTGAGCCAAGGAGAGCTGAGTACAATGAACCTGTTCAAGGCAGAAAGTAAAATGCCCCATGCTTCCTTTTTCTCTCTACAGCATCATTCTTTGCCATCCTGTGCCTTTCTTTTGTCCTCCCTATTGAGTAACTCATGTGTGGGCGTGGGGAGTGTGTGACTTGCCAGCCATGTGAGAGTGTGGCTGAGGACTCCTGTCTGGTGACATATATGCACCAGAGCAGACAGCAGTAGGGGAGCTTCCCAGGGACGACTTTGCCAACACACCTGTGCCTTCTTCTCTGCCTGAATCACTGTCATCAGCTAAAGCTGGTGTCCCTAACCTGGACTCCCACAGGCAGAGGGGAGGGACATGCCCCATTTGTGAGCCCTATCCTTGGAACACCATGTAGGAAGTAATTGCGTACAGACTGGAGATACAGATTTAAATCTCAGCTCTGCCACTTGCCAACGATGTGACTTACAGGAAGATGCTTAATCTCCCTGTGTCACTTCCTCATCTATAAAATGAATATGATACGTTTATTCATTTCATAAGGTTACTGAATGGATAAATGATATAAGCCATAACTGGTGCTTGGAACATATCTGCCACGTAATTTTAGCACTTAGTGGATGGAAGCAATACTTCCGTATTTGTATAATTTCCTTTGTCATTTGTTAGACTGTTAATTAAAAACTGGCAGGATGGTGCTGGATGATGGCACACTGTGAAGCTGACCCACATGGGAAGGCTCTGGGCTTATGCCCAGAGACCTTCCTGAGAACACTGGGCATGAATGTGCCCAGGACCCAGAGCTGGCTGAATCTGAGGCAGGACGAAGGCATCGAGACCCCATTAGGGACACCTCTCTCTCCCTCTCTTTTTCTCTCTCCCTCTTGCTCATGGAAGAAATGAAAAAGTAAACTTAAAATTTTAATTAAAAATAAAAACTAGTAGGGTACATATTTTTAAAAACAATAGTGGTTGTGTCTAGATGATAGAATTATAGATGATTTCATTGTTTTGTTTTCTGTTATTTATATTTTCTAAACTTTCTTCAATACATATATTACTCTTTTAATAAAAGAAAACAAGCTCTAGCTGAGCATCTATGGAGTGTTGTGGCCTACATATGAGTGAGTACAAAATGAAGAAAACGTGACCACTGTCCTCAGTGGAGTTTAAAGTGGAGACAACACAAATGGACAAACGATCCAAGAGCAGTGCTCAGGGTAGGCTGAGTATGGGACCAGCTCCCTCAATGGACACCTGTCATCATGAAGATGTCATCATCAGTCTTGCCCCAATAGTCTACACATATGGTCTTCCCTGAGCTGGTAATAGGAAATTAAGATGACATGATCAGATGAAAGGGCCACTCCCTTAATCTAGCCCACCATTTGACAAGGATGGAGATGGATTTGGTGAGATTCCATTCCAAAGAACCTATTTCTAGAAAGGAGCTTATGTGGAAGAAGTTGAGAAGCCTTATATAGACATGAAAGATGTGTACGTAGGTCACAAAGCAGCATGTCAAATGGATGAAGAAGTAATTGCCTGTTTTCTCCCTTTCCATAGCATTATTAGCATCATCATTATCCTGGCTGGAGCAATTGTGCTCATCATTGGCTTTGGTATTTCAGGTATGTGATTTCTTGCATCAGTACCACCCGTTTATCCCTCACCATTAGATCCCTAATCACTGAATGTAGTAGCATGAAAAGAACACGAAGCTTGAACCTAAAAAACTCGAGTAAAGCATTTGTTCTTCTACCTATTTAGTATTCTCTTCACATTTGACATTGAACTCCTTGGGCCTCAGTTTCCTCCTTTTTTTTTTTTTTTTTTGCTATAGAGCATGTGTGCTCACCAGAAAGACAGAGACAGAAAGCGAGAAATCATCCCCCAGCGGGGATGGCCACATCGCAGTCCCTTCTCCTCCATTCTCCTCTCGGGATCTTGGGCATGCACGCACACGCGCCTCGTGTGAGTTTAAGCCACCGGTGCCAGGGCTCAAAACTGCAGTCGACTACATGGGAGTTCAGCGACATAGCCATTACGCTAACTACTGGTCCAAGTTCCCTTATTTTTAGAATGGAGAAATACTGTCCACATCACCAGTTAGTTAAGAGAATCCAATGGTGGTTATCAGTAGTCTATTTGCCAGTCAGTGCTGAGTCATTCTGGGATCATGGGTAAAGTGCTGTATCTGAGCCACTCTGCCAATGGTTGCCCTTGGTAGCTTTCTTTGCAAGGTAACTTCAGCTGAAATGTTAGCGAATATGCATCTTTATACACATGGGTCTTAGGTAAAGAGGAAACTGGTAATGACTACTGTACCATGTAGGAAACAGATGCCATTGTGGCATAGATGATTAGTTCCTTGACTGCTGACCGATGTCAGTTGCAAGACGGGTCGTCTCTTTACTCTTCTGTGTAGGCCATTTCTCTGACACATACGGGATGGATGCTACTTTAATTATGGCACCGAGTGAGTTAAGGCCAGCTGCTGTCTTCTCTGAGGCAAATTGTTTGCTCTATTTCACATAAGCCACCTGACTCAGGCCAACACATTTATTTTAACTTAGTCTGTGATTAAAGCTGTCACTTCATAACTTTGGTTTTTATAGTTTCAGCTGCCTTTTCTCTCTGAGTGTGTTGCCACTAAATTGTGGTCACAAGGTCCAAACTGAGAAAACTTGGTGTAGGTATATTTTCCTAGGAAAGATATTGTCACCCTTATGGGTTTTTTTCTTTATTTATTATAAAAAATATATTTTGTCATGTGTTCATTTTTCTATTGGGTTGTATGCCTTTTTTCTTTTTCTTTTTCTTTTTTTTTTTTTTTTCAGGCTTTTGCCATAAGGTACATGTGATCGCTGGAGAGAGACAGAGGAATGGAAAGTGAGAAGTTACCCGTGCCCACACCCGGGCTGTGCTGCAATCCCTTCTCCATTCTCCTGTTAGGATTTTGGCCACACACACACATTTGAACCGTGGTTAACTATATGAGAGTTTAGCACCTTAACCACCACGCCACCTGCTAGCCTGTCTTTTTCTTTTTCTTTCTGATTTGTAGGTAATTCTTCATATATTTTGGATGCAAATTGGTTATACGTATTACCAAACCTCTTCTAGTCTATGCCCTGCTCTTTTCACTTTCTTAATGATATTTTTCAACAAGCAGCAGTTTTTAATTTTAACTTTGTCCAACTTATCAATCTTTTCCTTTACACTTAGAGATTTTTATAACCTGTTTAAGAAATATTTGTCTATCCCAAGGCCAGGAAGATTTTCTTCTAGATCATCCTG
>NW_006198412.1:2048631-2058631 GCF_000334495.1 Tupaia belangeri chinensis | reverse complement strand
TAAAGACTTAAAGAGACTCTTGGGCCAGCGCATGGCCTAGTGCTTAAGGTAGTTGGACCCCACATGGTTCAAGTCCCAGACCTGGTGGCCAGAAAAACACTCTGGGTGCATGTGCATTGATGCCCAAAATCCCAAAAGAAAGGAGAAATGAGAAAGGGATTGCAGTGTTACCTTGCCCCACAGGGGAAGGGGATGCTTTCTCACAACCTGGCTTTCTCTGGCAAGCATATGTGTCCTTTGGCAAATTTTTAAAAATTTAAAATCCCAAATACAGAAAAAACATTTTTCTATTTCTTCATAATTCTCTTGACACCAAATATGCCATCTTCTCACTGCCATCCTCCTTCTTTCAAACTCCAAATACAACTCCAAAAAATGCCCTTGATGAAAATCATTTCGAAGAGAGGTGAAGGCACTGGTTAAAGCATAGCCTTGTAAATGATCCTCTGAGAAGGAAAAAGATGTGTGGAAAGGCCCCTGATACCATACTTAACCTAGTCTGTGCTCTCACTCACTGGATGACTTCAAGCAGCTCTGTGTAATGAAAGAATTTTAAGAATTAGAGATGATCGAATCTCAGGTATGACACTAACTGTATGCCTTTTGGGATACAACTTTCAAGAATCTGTTTTCCACTAAATAGGCAGAGTTACTATAAGAACTAAACTGTAAGATCTGTAAATATCTGACGTGTGCAGTGAACCGCTTCCATTGTTATTTATGCTGATACCACCAATACTATTAATAAAAATTTGCTATTAACAGTGGATTCATAGAGCACCTTCCAGGAGCTTCACAATTTCCAGGACATACTAGGTCAGGCCTCCTTTTTTATTTTATTTTTTTTTAGAGGTTTTGGCTATAGGGCACGTGCGCTTGCCAGACAGACAGAGAGAGACAGAGAGACAGAAAGCAAGAAATCACCCCCCCCCCAGAGGGGATGGCCACGCCGCAATCTCTTCTCCTCCATTCTCCTCTCGGGATCTTGGGCACGCACGCACACATGCCCGGCGTGTTATTTTATTTTTTGGAGAGGTTTTTGCTATAGGGCGTGTGCGCTTGTCAGACAGACAGAGAGAGACATAGAGACAGAAAGCGAGAAATCACCCCCCGGGGGGATGGTCATGCCGCAATCCCTTCTCCTCCATTCTCCTCTCAGGATCTTGGGCACACACGCACACGTGCCCGGCATGAGTTCTAAGCCACCGGATCCAGGACGCGAACCGCGGTCGACTATATGGGATTCCAGCGACATAGCCATTACGCTAACTTCTGGTCCCATAGGGCAGGCCTCCTTGAAGTTAGAGAGGTCAGGGCAGAAAGCCACAGGACACTGCTTCTTAATGATGCTCCATTTTCAGACACTGAATAAATCAACCAGATTATGTGCTCATGGCACCAAAAGAGGTGCGCTGTACAAATTGTTTGGAAAGTAGTTGATATTTAAAAAAAAAAAATGCAGCCACCTGAGAAAATAATCAAATAGTTATTGACCCCTCTTAGACTTATTTTAGAGTTTTTCATTGTTTTTACTTTTAAATGAAGTAGGGACATCTTTGTAATGGCCTGGTTACCTACATATCTCAATCTGGTCCTGGGTATTGGCAAAATATGGTAGAAAGAGCATAAACAAAGTGCCAGACACAGTTAGTTTGATCCCACCTCTTCTACTTGCTAGCTACAGGGCACCAGGCAAACAATTTAACCACATGGAGCCACTTTATCCTCATTCATGAAATGGGTATAATGGTTATTAACATTATGTTGTACATCATAAATGCACACTATTTTTATTTTTTAATTTAAAAAATAAATTAAATAATAATAATAAAGAGGAAGCAGCAGATGGCATAATGGTTACATTGCTGGACTCCCACATAGTTGAATTCAGTTTGAGTCCCAGACCCAATGGCTTAAAACTCACATGGGGTGTGTGTGTGCATGCCCAAGATCCTGGAAGAACAATGGATGAGAAGGTGTTGCTGTGTGGCTATCCTCGGGGATGATTTCTCACTTTCCCTCTCACTGTCTCTCTCTCTCTGGCCAGTGCATGGGCCCTAAGACAAAAACCTCTAAATAAATACACTAAATAGGGCCAGCAGGTGGTGTGGTGGTTAAAGACACTGGATTCCCACATGATGGACCATGATTTGGGTCCCAGACCTGGCAGCTTGCTTTCTAACTTTCCCTTTCTCTCTCTGGTCAAATTAAAAAATAATAATAACAAATGCAATTAAATAAATAATTCTAAAAATAAATAAATGCATAAATAAAATGGGACAAGGCGGGTACTATTGGGTCGTTGGAAAAGTCATGACTTTTTTTTTTCATGTTTTTCTATGCAAAAATGCATCATGACTTTTCTGATGACCCAATATCTTGAGCACTTTACTTGCATTGTATCATTTAGCTGTTTGAGGAACTCTGAGGGAGAACCTTCATTTTAGAGATGAAAATACGTGATGGGATAGAGAAGTTAGAAAACTTGCCCCAGATTATATATATCCAATAAGTGGCAGAGCTGAGCTTGAACTGACAGCCAGATAGCTGTGCCACATCCCCAAACACTTCCTCTGCTGCTTCTTGATATTGTTCCTTTATTTAATCTTGTCGACATCCTTTCTCATTTCTTCTCACAGGAATAACTGCTTCACTCCCCTCCTCACACACACACACATACACACACTTTGGCAAGAAAGGCATTCAGTGGTGCGACACCAGCTTCACTGTTGTAGGCTTAAGCTGTGTGTTTCCATTTTTTAACCATGTGCTGCAATGCCCATCTGGACAGCTGGGTTTCAGCAGATGCTGACTGACAATCTGTGGAAGACGTTAGTATGCTCTTTATGCTACTGGAATATACAGAGCTTGTCTCACTGAGTCTTTCAAAGGACAGTTCATTTTCCAGCGTCTACCCAGTGCTATGGGTGCCACAGAATCTTAATTTCTGTGAAGAACCATCGTCTATGTTATCTGTACCCCCACTCTCCAAGATGCTCCTGCTGTTACAATGGAAGAAAAAGGGGATAGTACTCATCCCTTATGAAAACTTAGCTGCTCAGATTTCAGCTTGCTCCCCTGCCATGGCCCCTATTGTCTTCATGAAGACCAGAGCTCTGTAATTAGCCCTCAAGAGCTAGATAATTCATTTTCAGTAAATGACTGGGTCTTCTGGCTTTATAGGGTTTGATGAAATCTCAGAAGCCAATGAAATACTTAAAATCAGTGCCCATTTAGCAGAATTCTATATCAAAAGATGGCTGCCGCTAATTCATCTCCATAGGCCCCTTTGTCCTTTGACTCACCAAATTACACAAAAGCCTGTGGTAGTCAAGAGGCCTGGAAAGTCATATCAGGCTCCTTGTGTTAATACTTATAAGTCTGAATACAGACTCCTTTTGTTAATAAGTATTATTTTTATGCTATTGTTTACAAATTAAATCTCATTTATCACATTTAACCATCATTTGTCCCGTTAGTAAACAAGTACTTATTGACTGCTTTCTAGGTACAAAGTAATGGCTAGGTCCTCAGGTTTTTTGGGGGGTTTTTAGAGAGATTTTTGCCATGGGGGCATGTGCACTTGCCAGAGAGACAGAGAGAAAGTGAGAAATTACCCCCCCCCCGCCGGAGGAGGGGATGATCACACCACAATCCCTTCTCCTCCATTCTCCTCTTGGGATCTTGGGCATGCACACACAGGCATCCAGCATGAGTTTTGAAAGCTGCCAGGTCTGGGACTCGAACCGTAGTGGATTACATGAGAGTACAGTGACAACCATTCCGCCATCTGCTGGTCTCGCTCTCTTGTGTTTTTTTAAGTTCTCACTGGCTTTTATTCTTCCTCCTTAATTGATGGGGGAGGGCGGATTTAATCAACATCCTTAAATGACTAGAACCTGCAGCAGGTCCCTGGAGCACTCCACAGCTGCCTACTTTTAATCATTAAGTTCTCCAGGAGCTATTTCAACAAATTCTCTACCTGTGGGCTCAAGGCCAACACATTAAAATTAATTCAGTAACACAATTAACTGAGCTAAGATAAGTCATTATCATTTCATTCTCTCTATAAACTGTGCTAATCATGTATTTTTTCTGAAAGTAATTTTTCAATTCAACTTCAATGGCACTTTATAAACCAAATCAAATTTACCCTTGTTCTAATAGTTACATTTGCTCCATGATTTTATTGAGAATCTGTGTTTTTATTGCATTCTTTTTCACTGGATATCATTCCCCAACATTTACACGTGATAATCCTGCCAAATGTTCCTTACTCCTACAATCATTTTGGATAAATTATCTGAAACAGCGCTTCGATTTCTACTAATTTCCATTTATTCATTCATTTATTCATGCACTCAGAAAATATTATTTTTCTCTGTGGAAGCATAGCACTAGGCACTATAGGACTTAAAGATATGACTAATATGGTTTCTGCCCTTGAAAAGCTTACAAATTAGTGCCAGAGATAGACTACAGACCAGGTAGTGGGAGACAGTTGCTATAATAAAGGCCAAAAGAAAAAAGAAGTGTTAAAGGAGGGTAAAGAGAGAACCCATAAATTTCACCTTAGTAGATTAAAAGAAGTTTTCATGGGGGACTGCCATCTGAACAGACTAGAATTTAAGCAGGATTTGGATAACGTGATGAATGAGAGGAAAGAACTAGGAATTGTAGGTGTAAGATTAACTGAACAAGAGGGTGAGCCTGGAGCACTTTGGACATCAGCCTGGAAAGAAAAAATAAATAAAAAGTAAACTGCATTTTGTTTTGTTTTGTTTTGTTTTGTTTTGCCATTGGGCATGTGCTCTTGCCAGAAAGAGACAGAGAAACAAGAGAGGAAGAGTGAGAAATCACTCCCCAGGTTGGATGGCCACTCTGCAATCCCGTCTCCCCCATCCTCTTCTCAGGATTTTGTACATGCACGCACACATGCCTGGTGTGACTTTCAAGCCACTGGACTCAAGCTGCAGTCAGCCATGTGGGAATCCAGGGCCTTAACCACTATTCCACCTGCTGGCCCCACAACTGAATCTTTAAAGAAGTATTCCAGAAAATGTCAAGGCAGAGAACAGGAGCGTGTTGCATTTGCAAAGGAGTATGTTTCATAATTTTTCTCCCAAATTTCTCACATGAATGTGGCAGCTACTCCCAGATTCTTTCTTCTCCCATATTCTCAAGCTTCTGAAATATCTCCCAACTCAGGCCTGAGCCTGTTTTTGTTTACTCTGCCTCTTTCTAGCTATATTTTTTCTTCCATCAGTAGCCTCGTTTCCTCCCATAGGTAGACCTTCCCCAGGTCTGTCCCTCATTCATTACTCTCATCTACTTTATAAAGGTCTAGGAGCCAATTAGACAATTGCAACCCCTAATGGACTGGGAGAAAAGAGGAGCCAAAGATATCCCTGTGTTCATAATGTTTTCTTCTCACATTTGAAAAAGAACATGTATGCTTTGTGTATTTTTTAAGTGAAGGTGGAAAATTAACAAATAATTTGATACAAAAAAAAGGATGGACTATGAAAGAATATAGTGAGAGATGAGGTTGCAGAGATAGCAATGAGAGTTCATATCTGTGGGGCATTATACTATGTGCCAGGCAGTGTCTAGCTTTGAAAGCCATGCTGGGAAATGTGAAATTCATTCCACAGCTCTTAGGAGCCTTGGAAGATGAGTGATCAGAAAACAGACATGTTCAGATTATACTTTAATATGGTCTGCCTGTAAGATTAATGCATGTGAAATGGATTGGATGGAGACAAAGATGAAAGGCAAGAATACCAATAATAAAGCTTAGAAGTTGAGAAGTGCTCAAGACCCACCATGTTGAGCTATTTTGGTTGTACAGAAGAGAGGCTTGTGCAAGTCATTTTAATATGTTTGTTTAAAGGATATGCAGAAATTGGGACTGGAATTAGACCTGAACACCCTTAGGGTCCATGACAGCTCTGGGGATGGAGGACTCTCCATCTTTCTCTTTCATGGTTTCTCCCTCCAACAACTTTCCTCTCTTGGGCTGCAAAACTATCCTCTCCCTAGCTTCAAATCCAAACCACAAAAGGAACCTCTCAAGAAGATTCAGTTCAGTAAGTCACCCCTGCAGACACCCTCAATGAGCAGCTTCCATTATGCAAAGAACAGCTGGATGATCCTTCCCCAACTGGGTGGGCAATAGGCTGTCAAGTGGAGCAGAGGCAGTTGAATACGAAAATCAGTATTCCTACTGGTAGTACATTCAGAAATGAGGGGATGGCTTCTAACTTAAGCCAAAAACCAACTGAATTAAACACCATCATTTTTTTTTTCTGTATTTCGTTCCATTGGTCAGACTAGGAATTCCTTTTCCAGTTTACATATAGTATAGTATTAATAAGTTCTTTCTTGATTACCCTTTTTAAAATTGTTGGCTTTTCTCATACATCATTTGGGGGGTGGTTGTTTTGTTTTGTTAAAGGAGATCTGCACTCATTAGAGAGAGACAGAGAGAGAAAGTGAAAAGCACATCCCCAGGCCTTGGGGAGAGGGCCACACCACATTGCAATCCCTTTTCTTCCATTCTCCTCTGAAGATTTTAGGCACACATACACATGTGCCTGGTGTCCCTCAAGACATTAGATCCAGGACTCAAACCACACAATTGGCCATGTAGGTTGAGACACCTCAACTACCCCACCACTAGCTGGCCCACACCATTCATTCTTATGCCATAGCTGGTACTGTAACCCTAACCAAGCCACTTAGCTTTTTTATGCTTAATTTTTTCATCATTTGAAAAAAGATAAAGGTAACAGCACTTTAGAATTTAATTTTCTTCTGAATTACTATCCACATTTTGTTAACATGCGATTTCACTTCTGTGCTGTTTCTGGTTACATAAAAATATTGATACTTTATATGTGCAATGACATTTTGCAAATCAAGTTCACATACATTTGATATAATCCTCACAAGAACCCTTAAGGTAGGTAAGAATAATATTGTTACCTCCAATTTTCTGATCTCCAGAAAAGTTACATAACTTATTCAAGGTCACATGACTATTAAGTGACAAAGCCAAGACTTGAATTTTCACCTCAAATACAAATCCAAAGTCTCCTCTCCAAATTTGGGTCTCTTGGTCTTACAAAAATTATTGTGCATAGGGACCAGCAGGTGGCGTGGTGATTAAGGCGCTGGACACTCCCACATGGCCAACCAGGGTTCAAGTCCTGAATCTGGTGGCTTGCTTTCTCACTTCCTCTCTCTCTCACTCTCAACCTCTGTCTCTCTCTGGTCAAATTAAAAAAATTAAAAAGAATGAATAAATAAAAATAAAATCATTATTTAAAAAAATTATTGTGCATGGAAGATCTACTATAGATATCAAATTTATTGTCTTCCTCCTTTTTCTAGTCTTGTCTTCCTTTTAAAAATACCTCTCCTGAGTACCAGCAGTTAGCGTAATGGCTATGTCACTGGACTCCCATAAAGTCGACCATGGTTTGAATCCCGGACCCGGCGGCTTAAACTCACTCCTGGCACATGTGCATGCGTGCCCAAGATCCCAAGAGGAGAATGGAGAAGGGATTGCAGCGTGGCCATCCCCCCTGGGGGATGATTTCTCGCTTTCTGTCTCTCTGGTGAATGCACGCACCCTACAGCAAAAACCTCTCAAAAAAACAAAAACAAAAAAACCTCTCCTGGAGCCAGCAGGTGGCATGGTGGTTAAGGCACTAGACTCCAACATGGCTGACTACAGTTCGAGTCCTGGACCTAGCAGCCTGCTATCTCACTCTCCCTCTCTGTCTCTCTCTGGTGAACACACATGCCCTATAGCAAATTTTAACATAATAACAATAATAAATAAAATTAATTAAGTAATTTAAAAAATACCTCTCCTATACTTTCATATTTTTAATTTATCACAGAAGTTTGTGTTTGGCTTTTAGAAATGAAGGGTTTAGTTGTAGAAGTCCCGTGTTTTCTTGGCATTGATCCTTGCTTCCTAAATTGCAGGGAGACACTCCATCACAGTTACTACTCTCACCTCAGCTGGGAACATTGGGGAGGATGGAATCCTGAGCTGCACTTTTGAACCTGACATCAGACTTTCTGATATCGTGATACAATGGCTGAAGGAAGGTGTAATTGGCTTGGTCCATGAGTTCAAAGAAGGAAAAGATCACCTGTCAGACCAGAACAATATGTTCAGAGGCCGGACAGCAGTATTTGCTGATCAAGTGATAGTTGGCAATGCCTCCCTGAGGCTGAAAAATGTGCAACTCACAGATGCTGGCACCTACAAATGTTACATCGTCACGTCTAAAGGCAAGGGGAATGCTGACCTTGAGTATAAGACTGGAGGTGAGTGTATTTGGAGAGAAAAAAAGAAAGTACCAAGAGATATTTGAAGCTAAAGATCATGAGTTAATGAAACGCATTTTGCTCATGAATGACGAACATCACACAAAGACCTTTCCAATTCTCCTAGCAGCCATCCTTGCCATTTTATGCCCAAAACCCACACTATAATATCTTAAAACCTTTTGCTCTGGGCTCTTGTTGTTTATGAATTTCTAGGTATATTCTCTAAAATATTTTTTCAAAATAAATGTAGTCTCTTTTATGATGTTGCCTACTACTGCCAAAAAGAGAAGTTATAATCTGGCCTGGAATGTTTCTATGCCAAGTAGGCCCGGACTCAAATCTGAAATCAATACCTACAGAGACTCGAAACAGTGGAACCCATTTTAGAAGTTTAAAGAGAGCTAACAAACAAAACAACATTGTTCTATAAACTCATTAATCCTCTCTTCACCAATGAAATCCACCCTTCCTTGTCAACTCAATTTAACATATGCTTTCTGGATTTATATACAAGACTCTGATAGATACTGTGAGGAATATAAACACGGTTAAGAAAACAAAGTGCCTTGGGACCAGCAGATGGTGTAATGGTTAAGTTACAGGACTCCAACATAGTTGACCACGGTTTGAGTCCCAGATCCAGCAGTTTAAAACTCACGCCAGGTGCATGTGCGTGCATGCCCAAACTCCCGAGAGGAAAATGGAGGAGAAGAGATTGTGTCATGATCATTACCACTGGGTGTGATTTCTCACTTTCTGTCTCTCTCTCTCTCCAGCGAGTGCACGTACCCTATAGCAAAAATCTCTCTCTTTTTAAAAAAGAAAAGAAAAGAAAGTGCACCTCTTCTTACAGGGCTTATAGTGCAGATCTTACAGAGTTGAAAACTGGTGCAGGGATAAAAAAAAGTACATAAATAACTATAATAATTGGTAGTGTGTCGAATGTAATAGAGTGATATAGTGAGTCTAAGGAAGAAAAATATCACATCTTTACATCTAATTCCTAAGAGGGAAAGAATAAGAAAGTCCCCCTGGAGAAGTTGGCATCTGAGAGGAGCCTTGAAGGATAGGCAGGAAGTATACTGAATCATTTCTCAGCCTTTGGATAAGATCAAGAGAAAGTATCTTAAACCCTTCTAGCCTGTATTAGTCTGCATAGGTTTTCTTGAATACTTCAAAACATGCACATGTAATGATTTGAAACAGAGATCTAGAATCAAAGAAAGTACCACAACTGAATAAGGTAACCTCTCTGAGCCTTAGTTTCTTCATCTTAAGTAGGAATTAATTGGGTCATGTCAAAGGGACACTGGAGCCAACTGAAAGAGCATCCAATGACAAAGCTGGAACAATTTATGCAACAAAATAAATAACGCAGTATTGAATTACAACTCAAAGTATAAACTAAATATATGTGAGTCCGTATTTAAATAAACATATCTTTCTTATCGATGAATTCCAAATAAATTATTTAGATCTCTCCTTTTTCAAATGGGAGAGATAAATATCCTCCCCACCCTACTTGACTTAATGAAGTCTAGTTTTAAAAAAACCTGGCAAAAACAGTCTCCGTCAGATGATAAAGGTTAATAGTGTCAGTGATAAGTCACATCAATAGCATGTGCCTTCTGATATGATGTATCAAGAAGGG
>NW_006198412.1:2028812-2048615 GCF_000334495.1 Tupaia belangeri chinensis | reverse complement strand
ACTCTTTCCTCTCCAAAATGGTTAACCTCAGTCTAACCGTGAGAAAAACATTAGACAAATTCCTATGGAAGAGTATCTTACAAAATACAACATATTCTTCAAAACTGTCACTGTCATAAGAAACATGGAAAGATTGAGAAAATGTCACAGTCCAAAATAACTTAACAAGACATAATGACTAAAAGCACAGTGGTATCCTGAATGACACCTTGGGATAGAAAAAGAGCATTACTGGGAAAACTGGTGACATCCAGGTAAAAGTTAGATTTTAGTTCATTGTGATGTACCAATGATGGTTTCTCAGTTTTGAAAAACGTACCAGGGTTACTTAAGATGTTGACATCAGAGAAAATTGGGTGAGGGGTATGTTGTAGCTCTCTTTGCAACTTTTCTATAAGTCTAAAATTATTCTAGAATTAAAAGTCTACTTTTTGAAAAATGGAAATAATAAGTATTCTATAATTATTGTGAGGGTCAAATGAAATAATGTCTGGAAGACAGTGCTGACACAGAGTACACCTCAATAAATAGTGGTACACTGTCATGCAGTTACTTTCCCACCTCATCTCCTAGGAGCTTGTTCACAGCCTGCTCCAAGCATGTGAGTCTTGTCTGCCCTGCTAGAGACTGGCTCATTAAGATAAGGCAAGGGTTTTCCTTTTAGCACTCACTCAACATCAGCTCAGTCCCTAGCAGAAGTGCAAGATAAATTGTATCTTGACATTTTGGTATAATAAAGTATAGACCTTAACATTTTTCCACAAGTATTTCTCTGCCTTGATATAAAAGGAAATTAGTCTTAATTTCAAAATGCAGCTACCTTCCCTGTAAGAATTATCTTAGAAGTAGGGACTAGCAGTTAGCGTAATGGCTATGTCACTGGATTCCCACATAGTCGACCGCGGTTCAAGTCCCGGACCCGGTGGCTTAAACTCACGCCGGGCGCATGTGCGTGTGTGCCCAAGATCCCGAGAAGAGAATGGAGGTGAAGGGATTGCAGCGTGACCATCCCCCCTGGGGGGGTGATTTCTCGCTTTCTGTCTCTCTGTCTCTCTCTGTCTGTCTGGCGAGCGCACACGCCCTATAGCAGAAACCTCTCCAAAAAAAGAAAAAAAAAAAAAAAGAATTATCTTAGAAGTAAACAAATGCCTATTACTATTCCTGGATATTAAGACTGAATGGTCCCCACCTAAGCAAACTCCAAATCCCCATGATAACAAGGCCTATACATAGAATTTCTATGGGTGAAAAGTTAATGTTGTTTGTTTCTTCCTTCCTCTTCTCTGTCCCCTACCTAACTTTATCCTCCAGACAGAAAAATACATATAATACAGAAGGCTTCACAGGGCCCTGGGGAAATGCTCAGTTTCTCTGGATATGCATATTTCAATCACTGGAGCTCCTCTTACTTGGAGAAAAATTATCTGTTGTAACAATAAAATACCTAGAAGATAGATCCTTGGGGTTTGTGATGCTGGCCAAAGGATTGAGATATCCAATAGTACTATAAGCAAATAATTTTTTGCTTCTTCAGTACAATGGGCAATACACAGACAGCCCCCTGGGGAATACTGTGTCATTTCAGTGGTAGAAATGACTGCTGATGATTTTTAGTCTTAGCATTTCAAAGGCTATATTGTCTTATCTGTCTGACTTTGACATCTGCCCCCTTTGACCTTTACCCTGCAGCCTTCAGCATGCCAGAAGTGAATGTGGACTATAATGCCAGTTCAGAGAGCTTGCGGTGTGAGGCTCCCCGATGGTTCCCACAGCCCACAGTGGTCTGGGCATCCCAAGTTGACCAGGGAGCCAATTTCTCAGAAATCTCCAATACCAGCTTTCAGTTGAACTCTGAGAATGTGACCATGAAGGTTGTGTCTGTGCTCTACAATGTAACGATCAACAACACATATTCCTGTATGATTGAAAATGACATTGCCAAAGCCACCGGGGATATCAAAGTGACAGGTGGGTTCCTTCATGCTTTTTATATGGGCTTACCGGGGAGAGAATAACATGTAAGTTAAAAATCTAACTTCTTTAATAGAAATACTATATACCAGAGCACAAAAATTCTCTTTAGTCCTCTTCACTGAGACCTTGATCACAACTCCAATTGGGATTGCATTATATAAGAGAAAGCCTAACATAAAGATTTATAGTCTATTGGTCAAAGGTAGTGATTAGGCTCATTCTGTTTGCCTCTCAATGACTAGTCTGTGTTTAAGATTTTGAGGCTCAGGACCAGCAGTGACGTAATGGCTATGTCACTGGACTCCCACATAGTAGACCCAGACTCGGTGGCTTAAACTTGCACCAGGTGCATGTGCGTGCGTGCCCAAGATCCTGAGAGGAGAATGGAGGAAAAGGGACTGTGGTGAGGCCATCCCCCTTGGGGGGTGATTTCTCACTTTCTGTCTCTCTGTTTCTCTCTGTCTTTCTAGCAAGCACATGTGCCCTATAGCAAAAAACTCTAAAAAAAAAGAAAAGAAAAGAAAGAAAAAGAAAAAGATTTTGAGGCTCTAACTCAGTAAGACTACTTTGGTGTAGCAGTGAAGTGATCATTATTTGACATGTTTGATATATTCAGCTGGTATACTACATCCTACACCCTCTAAAGCTTATTTGGTTCTAGTCTGGCTTTGAATCTTAAGACTAGAGATTTAGACCCTGACTTAGTCTTCTAAGCCCTATGGGACAGATTCATGATTATATTAATATTGGTCCAGGATTAATCTAAAAGCTCTGGATTGAAACTGGCTTCCCAGTATGCTAGCTGAGAACAGAATAAGAAGGCACACATCGTAATCTTCCTGCACAGTGCTTTAGTCCATACAAAACAGGGTCAAGCTAGTGTCAAGAGAGACCAAATTAAGATTTTTAAGACCATCCCTAATTAGGGTTCAAACTGTAATAGAATTAGTAGGCAGAAAACATCTTGCATGTCTTAAGTGTCCTATAAATGTTTGCTGAATCTAACTAAATGAATCATATTCTTATCAGCTTATACTTTCTTTTAAAATTATACACACATCGTTTATCAGCCTTTTGGCTAAGATCAAGTATAAAATTATAGAGGGACCAAGGTGACTAAAGCTATGCTCTAAACCTCATCTTCGAGACTTCTGAAACACTCAGACAAGAAGTCATTTTAAATCTGAGGTGTGTCCTGGCGTGTGCAGGGCCCAAGGCGACTAAAGTTATACTCTAAACCTCATCTCCTAGACTCCCGAAACGATCAAACAAGAAGCCCTTTTAAATCTGAGCTATGTCCTGGCGTGATCAGGGATCAAGGTGACTAAATTTATGCTCTAAACTTCATCTTCTAGACTCCCAAAACACTCAAACAAGTAGAGGAAAGATTTTGTCACAGAATAACCAGGAACCACCACAAAGGCACAAGAAATATGAGAAACCAAGGAAATATCTCTCCCATAAGTGAAAAGAACAATTCTTCATCATCCACAGACAGTACAGTGGAACTCATGGAGATGTCTGATAGAGAATTTAGAACATTTGTAGTGACAAAACTAGACAAGATGCAAGAGGTGAGAGACAATGAACTCCAGAAGATGCAGGAGAAAAGAGACGAGTTCCAGGAGGTGAGGAAGTTCTTGCATGATCTGAAAGAGGAAATATACACCATAAAAAAGAATCAAATGGAGCTATTAGAGATGAAGGTTGTAATACAGGAAATCAAATTCTCCCTGAAAAGTATTAAAAGCAGATTAGTCCATGCAGAAGATCACATCTTGGATGCTGAAGGCAAAACCTCTGACTTAGTAAAAACAACCCAAAAAACTGAGAAAATAACCAAAAACAAATGAGAATACTATACAAGAAATTCTAGATACTACTAAGCGCCCAAACATCTAGATAATTGGTATTCCAAAAGGTGAAGAAATTAATAAGGGCATTGATAATCTATTCCACGAAATCCTGGAAGAAAACGTTCTAAATCTAGAGAGGCATTCAAATATCTAGACCCAAGAAATACAAAGGATCCCTAATAGAATCAACCCAAGAAGATCTTCTCCAAGGCACATCATAGCCAGATTGGCCAAATCCATAGACAAAGACAAGATACTAAAATTGGCAAGAGAGAAATGTCAGGTTACTTATAAAGGTTATCCCCTCAGGCTAACATCAGACCTCTCGTTGGAAACAATGCGAGCAAGGAAAGAATGGGAAAATATATTCAAAGTGGTAAGTGAAAAACAGTTTGGGGACTGGCAGGTGGCATGATGGTTAAGGGGACCAGACTCCTACATGGCTGACCACGGTTTGAATCTTGGACCTGGCAGCTTGCTTGCTCGCTCGCGCACTCTCTCTCTCTCTCTCTCTCTCTCTCTCTGTCCCTCTCTGGTCAAATTAAAATACATAAATAAAATTAAGTTAAATAAAATAATTATTTTAAAAAAAAGAAACAGAAAACCAGTTTCAACCAAGAATACTACACTCAGCAAGATCCATATGGAAAGAAAAGATTAAAAAATATTCTCAGATAAACAAAACCTGAAAGAATTTACCAACACCAGACCAGCTCTTCAAGTTCTAAAAAGAATGCTTTACCAAGAAAACTAAAAACACACATACAGAAATGAGAGAACAAAAAGCAACCAAGAAAATGACCAACTTAATGCTAGGGACGGGAAATACCAATAATAACATTGAATATTAACTTCCAGTATTTAATCAGAAAGATCGAACCACAGAACCACTGCAAATTGAACGCAGGAAAGATTAATTACATAAGACTGAGCTGGGGAAATAGGAATTTATGACTTTTGAGTAACTGTCTTTTTCTTTACTATGCTTTGTTTTCTCAATTTAAGTATTTGGCTGTCTTTTGAGCTGTTGATAGGTTTAGCAATTTGTCAAAATGTTTTTTTCTTGTTTATTTGTTTCTTTAAATGAAAACATAAACTATTCTCCCTTCCTGGCCCTTTTGGAATTAGAAAATATTTGGGAATTTTCTTATTTTATGGCAGAAAGGTTAATTGCATAAGTTCAAAATACCTGTTGCCTCGAATCAGAAATTGAAAACACTTGTTATTGGACAGGGCTTAGACTGGAATGTCATATCTGAAGATCAAACCAGAAAACTATGTATGGATCTGAGGTAAATCTCAAGTAAGCCAACGGAAGCTCTTGGAAAGATGGCCTAGTACCATGAACAGTTCTGCGTGGCAGAGAGGATTAAAATCTATATGAAAGAATTTGTACCATAAAATAACCTAGACCTTTCCAGTCCAGCATTGTCATCAGTAGAAATGGCAAAATAGCAGCCACAACGAGAGGTTTATCTTTAGGAAGACTTTGAAGGCAGAAAAAGAGACCGATCTTTGCTAGCAGATGGCATTATCACAGAATGCTTGAAAAGGTTCATGTGTGAATTGTGTGCTGGGTGTTTTCTTTTAAAAAATCTGAGTAGTTGACATGTAAATATTTTCTCAAAAATATTTAAAACCATACTGTCTCTCTGTTATAGAGTCACAAACAAAATTATAACAAGTATCCTGATAATTATCTTTAAATTCAGTTTCTTGAAATTTTGAAAGTTGTTTAATTGTCAAGAACTATGGAGTATGAGCAAAACTTTTTTGATATATAAAGTAAATGTTTGTGGAGAAATGTAAAAATAAGTAAGTATTTTTGGGAACCAGCAGTTAGCGTAATGGCTATGTTGCTGGACTCCCACATAGCCGACCGCTGTTCATATCCTGGACCCGGTGGCTTAAAACTCACGCCAGGTGCGTGTGCGTGCGTGCCCAAGATCTCGGGAGGAGAATGGAGGAGAAGGGATTGCGGCGTGACCATCCCCCCTGGGGGGTGATTTCTTGCTTTCTGTCTCTCTGTCTCTCTCTGTCAGTCTGGCGAGCACACGCGCCCTATAGCAAAAACCTCTCAAAAAAAAAAATAAGTATTTTTAAAAAGTATAAAATTATACACATATGCAGAAAGGAAAAATACCTGCAAATAATATATCTAACAAGGGATCCAGAATACCTAAAGAATTTCTACAGCCCATTGACAATAAAATCAAATATCCCAATTTAAAAATAGGTAAAGGACTTGAATAAAAATCTATCCAAAAAATGATATGCAAATGGTCAAAAAACATATAAAAAGATGCTGAATTCATTAATTATCAGAGAAATGCAAATCAAAACTACAATGATATATCACCTCACACTCATTAGGATGGCTAGTATAAAAAAATTTTTTTTAAAAGATTTATTTTGTTTACATATCATTATTATTATTTCACATGTGTTTTTGCCAGAGAAAGACAGACAGAGAGAGAGAGCAGATGAAGGCGCAAGCTGCCAGGTCTGGGATTCAAACCATGGTCAGCCATGTGGGAATTCCAATGCCTTAACCAGCACGCCACCTGCTGGCCCCCCATTTTTGATAGACAAAAAATGTTTTAAAGAAACAGAAAATAGTAAGTGATAGTATGAAAAAATTGGAAACTGTATGCTATAGGTGAGATTGTTAAAATGGTGCAACTGCTATAGAAAATGGTATGAAGAGTCTTCAAAAACTTAAAAACAGAACTACCATATGATCTAGCAATCCCACTTCTGAGCACTAGTTCCAAAAAAATTCGAAGACTCAAAAGAATACTTGCATACCCATGTTCATACAGCACTATTGAAAATAGCCAAGAGATAGAATCAACCCAAAATGTCTATTGATGGAAGAATAGTTTTTTATAGCCAAGAGATAGAATCAACCCAAAATGTCCATTGCTGAAAGAATAGTTTTTAAAAAAAAAAAAATGTGGTGAGCCAGTCTGTGGCTTGGTCATTAAGGCAACTAGATCCCATATGCCCGGCTACACAGTTTGAGTCCTGGACTTAGTGGGTTGGAAAAACTTGTTGGCCATGTATGCATGCATGCCAGAATCCTGAAAGGAGAAATGGAAGAGAAGGGATTGCAGTAGGACTGTGCCCTATGGGGGATAGTTTCTTATTCTCCCTCAGCCCCTACCACAGAGATATGGGGGCTGAGGGAGAATAAGAAAGTACCCCCCCATAGGGCACAGTCCTACTGCAATCCCCCAGCATTTTTTTTTTTTGGAGAGATTTTTGCTCTAGGGCACATGCTTGCTGGAGAGACAGAGAGAGAGAACCGAGAAATCATCCCCCAAGGGGGATGGCCAATGCTGAAATCCCCTCTCCACCACTCTCCTCTCAGGATTTTGGGAATGCACACACACATGCCTGCCACTGAGGTTCAGTCTGGCTACTCTTTTGAGTGAAAGAGATTTTTAAATGTAAAAGCTTTTGACAATCACACTTTGCCATACGGACTAAAACAAGAGAGAATAAAGAAAGAATAAGGTAGAAATGAAAGACAAAAAATCCCAGTTGAATTTAAGTTCTTGTTTCTAGCTGTTCCTGAAGACAGTTGTTCTTCCTCTCTGTTTCCATGAAACATTCCAATATCCTTTTCATAAGTCCTTCTTTTAGCTTAGGCTTCTTTGAGTTTTTTGTTTGTTTGTTTTTTTGGTTTTGGGGGGTTTTTTGTTATAAGCAACCAAGAGAGTCCCATTCTAGCAACCAAGAAAGTCCATTTCCAGGAAGAACTTTGACTGGCTCAGCATACATAGATCAGCTGTCCATTTCTGGACCAATAGGTATGTGACAGAAGGCCTTCTCAGAAGAGGAAGGAATAAAGCATCGGTCATTTAAAACAATGTGTGTGACGGGACCAGCAGGTGGCATGGTGGTTAAGGTGCTGGACACTCCCACATGACCATCCACAGTTTGAGTCCCGGACATGGTGGCTTCCTTTCTCCCCTTCCCCCTCCCTCTTTGTCTTTGCATAGCTGAGAATCCTAGAAACAAAAGATAGAGGGATGGGGCCAGCAGGTGGCACAGTGATTAAGGCACTGGACTCCCACATGGCTGACAGCAGTTCAAATCCCAAATCTGGCAACTTAAAACTCATGCTTGGTATGTGTGTGTGTGTGTGTGTGTGTGTGTGTGTATGCCCCAAACCCCAAGGGGATAATGGAGGAGAAGGGATTGTTATGTGGTTCCACCCTGGGAGGTGATTTTTCACTTTCTGTCTCTGGTAAGTGCATGTGCCATATAGAAAAAAAATCTCTCTTAAAAAAAAAATATATATATGCATTCATGTGATCAAGAGATGACCATGGTATAGTGGAAAGAATAAATTCTCTGGAGCATGTGTGCACACCCAAAATCCCAAGAGAGGAATGGAAGAGAAGGGATGTCATCATGGCTATTCTGTCTTTCTTGCTTTCCCTCTCTCTCTTTGTCTCTGTCTCTCTCTGGTCAAATTAAAATAAATGAATGAATAAATAAAGTTAAATAAATAATCATTTTTAAAAAAATAAAGAGATTTTTTAAAATAAATAAATAAATAAAATAATGTGTGTGGACGAATCAGTTCAGGTCCCAACAAAAAGCTCCAAAATGTATAACTAATGTCTTCTACTAGAAAGAGTAATAACTGAATGAAACGTGGATATTGAGCACACCTTTTATTCACTGGGCAGGTCCTTTTTCCTTACATGCTTATGAATACATCAGAATAAGTATTCCAAGCGTCAGTAGGAGGGCTAAAAGCAACTTTTGGTAACTCAAAGTTAAGAAAATAAGAGAATTCCTTTTTGCCATACGTGAAGTAGATACTTCTTACATGTTTTTTAACAATTCAGTGATGCCTTGGGATTTACTTCCCAGGTCCTCTGACTATACTGCTAACTTAGGTCATTCATTCAACATTCGGAGCACTTTAAGCCCCGTGAGATACTGACATGAATAGACCAAGAATCATAACAGAAGTTAATCACAGTGTAGATAGAGCACCTATGGGAAAGAATTGTTAATTATGACTATAGTGGATCAGTAGATAAGGTAAAGTTCAAGCTGGATTTTGAAGAAGTGGTTTTGATAGACTAGGAAGTCATAAAGTCAAGAGTTCATGGCAATGGTCCAGGGAGAAATTTTAAGGATATGAACTGTCTCAGTTACATGTCTGAGACAGTTAATATCCTCAACGAGAAAGAAAAGGGAAAAGAATTCAATATTTCTTAAACAAAATAATCTTCAGGTCTTGATTATGCAAAAAGAAGGTCAATAGAAATAAGTCAAAACGGGTTTATTATTTCTAACCAGTATGATTGAGAGGTTGGTGACACTACCAGCAAGAAAACAAAACAAAACATTAGTAGTAACTTGTATGTGGAAAAGATTACGATTTTAGAGATATTGAAGAAAACGTCCATGGTATACACAGGTAGAGATGTCCAATGCTTAGCACATTACCCAGCATATGACAGGTTTTCAGAAAAACCCACTCCACATATTTCCTTCTGTGAGAAGGGATCTCCACTAATGTAATCTTTTTAGCCTCTGCCTCCTCTGTCTTTCAATCCTTCCCAGAGAAGGAGGAATTAATTTATCTGATTAGGAGAGGCTGGAGCTCAGTAGCTCAACTCCTTCTTTTCCTTTTTCTCTTTAGTGAAGTCTCAGGAAGTATAATTCTGCGCTGCTTCTCCAAGCCATCAATTTTTCAGGGATGGAGTCTGCCCTTATAGGAAGAAGCCTGCCCTAGTCTGGTTCTATCTGTCACCTGGGAAGTCTGGGCTGCAGCTCACTTGCCTGAATACAGCTTCAACCTTTAATATCAGATATTTCTGCAATAAAAATGATATTTTGGTTTTTCAGTTACCTTGCCTTTTTTTGTCCTTCTCTGTAATTGTTACACAGCTAAGCTATGAAAAAGTGTTACTTATTAAACTCCTTTAAGTCTCAACAATAGTGATAAGAAATACTTACTGAATAATTTTGTTTTTAACTGACATATCTAGTAGCAACAACAAATTCAGATGTGGAACTCAGGGCACAGTTCAAGCTAAGGAGATAGATTTGGAAATGATCAGCATGCAAGGAATACTTAACCAGATTTGAGCAACAGTACTATTCTGGTTTTTAAGAGTACTTACTATGTGCCAGGCAGTTCTAAGTGCTTTACGTTCATTAACTCATTAATCCTTATAAGAACCCTGTAAAATAAGTTATTATTATTTTATCCCTATTTTATAGATGACAAAACTGGAGCACATATATATTGCATAACTTGCCTAAAGTCACACAACTAATAAGTGACAGAGCTGAAACATTAAATATATGAGATTAGATTTTCTAGGGAAAAAATAGAGCAAAAAAAAGGGAGATTCCACTTCTTCACTTACACCTTCCTCTACTCCAAAATGACAATATTTCCTCATCGCTTTATAGTGGTGTGATGAAAGCTAGTGATACAGAACCTGAAAAGATCACTGCCTAGAGGTACTTTTCTTTGCTAATCAGTCAAGTGAAGAAGACGGCCAGCCTGTTCCACCAAATGACCCTGAACTTTTTTTCTCTCCCTTTACAGACTCTGAGATCAAAAGGCGGAGTCACCTTCAGCTGCTGAATTCAAAGGCTTCGCTGTGTGTTTCTTCTTTCTTTGCCATCAGCTGGGTGCTCTTGCCCCTCTCCCCTTACCTGATGCTAAAATAACGTGCTTTGGCCACACAAAAACATGCAAAGTCATTGGTACAGCAGGTAAGATGACTCACAAATGGTGTGGGGGACTGCTTCTATGTCTGTGCTTGTTTTCCTAACAAGAATCAAGTGGCCTTTAGCATAGTCACAGAGAAACATTTAATGATTCCAGAGCAGTAACACTGCTTCCACCAGTACTGCAAAAGGTAAAATCATTCGTTAGCTTAACAAAGAGCATAGGCCTCACTGACAAGCTCATAGGAAAAACAATTCCATATAATTCAAATACTTATATAAAATATCTTCATTTACTCAGTAATCAATGAAGGCAAAAATATCTTATGGAAGAGAATAAGATCCTTAACCCTGACTAGATACTCTGATTTTTACTGTTATTTATAAATCATAATGACATGAACATAATCACTTACATAAATGACCTCTCCCCCAAGGCCCCTGCTGACAGGAGAGTTGGCAGATGACTCTGCAGATGACTCACCAACTAGCCCTCCTGCCGAGACTTCTCATTCTCACTTCAGTCCTCTGGCTCCAATTATTATTAGGACATTTCCTTCTGAATATTCTTCTGCATATGAGATTTCTATAAAACCGAGCTCATGAAGTTCCAGTCAACACTCCTATGTTACTCAGTGGCCTCCCAACAAGCCTCCAGGCTCACAACCTCAGAGCTATTTCTGTCTCTTCTCTGTCCTTCATGTCAACCCCTTCAGCCATTTCCCCTATGTGGTCTCTCAGACATACCCAAATCCAGCCTTCATTATCTCACACCCAGGCTAGTTATGAAACCCTATACTTGCTTCTTCCTCTGTCTGTGTTTCTCTAAAACAAAGTGTTAGTATAAATGTATTCAAACACTATTTCATCACAACTTTCCCTTGCTCAGGAACCTAGAGTAACTCTCTGGCACTGCAGTATCAAAGTTCAAGTCCTCAGCTGTGCGGCCACAGCCCTCTATCAGCTCCTCTCCCTGAGTCTTCCCCTTCTCTCAGCCACCGACTGCTACTCTCTGGCCTTATACCCTCTCTCACAGAACCTTTCTAGAAATCTCCTCTACCTTGTGGCAATTCATATCCACTTTTCTTATACTCACTACTAAAAAGCATTTCCGGGACCAGCAGATGACGTAATGGTTAAATTACTGGATGCCCATGTAGTCGACTGCAATTCAAATCCTACTCCCATGCAGTTGACTGCAGTTCAAGTCCCAGACCTAGCAGTTAGTGTAATGGCTATGTCGCTGGACTCCCATGTAGTCGATCGCAGCTCGAGTCCCGAACCCGGTGGCTTAAACTCATGCCAGGCGCGTGTGCATGCGTGCCTAAGATCCTGAGAGGAGAATGGAGGAGAAGGAATTGTGGTGTGGCCATCCCGCCTGGGGGGTGATTTCTCGCTTTTTGTCTCTCTGTCTCTCTCTGTCTTTCTGGCGAGTGCACGCGCCCTATAGCAAAAACCTCTCCAAAAAAAACAAAAAACAAAAAAAACTCATGCTAGGTGTGTATGCGTACATGCCCCAAATCCTGAAAGAATAGAGGAGGAGAAGGGATTATAGTGTGGTCCGGAACCTAGAGTAACTCTCTGGCACTGCAGTATCAAAGTTCAAGTCCTCAGCTGTGCGGCCACAGCCCTCTATCAGCTCCTCTCCCTGAGTCTTCCCCTTCTCTCAGCCACCGACTGCTACTCTCTGGCCTTATACCCTCTCTCACAGAACCTTTCTAGAAATCTCCTCTACCTTGTGGCAATTCATATCCACTTTTCTTATACTCACTACTAAAAAGCATTTCCGGGACCAGCAGATGACGTAATGGTTAAATTACTGGATGCCCATGTAGTCGACTGCAATTCAAATCCTACTCCCATGCAGTTGACTGCAGTTCAAGTCCCAGACCTAGCAGTTAGTGTAATGGCTATGTCGCTGGACTCCCATGTAGTCGATCGCAGCTCGAGTCCCGAACCCGGTGGCTTAAACTCATGCCAGGCGCGTGTGCATGCGTGCCTAAGATCCTGAGAGGAGAATGGAGGAGAAGGAATTGTGGTGTGGCCATCCCGCCTGGGGGGTGATTTCTCGCTTTTTGTCTCTCTGTCTCTCTCTGTCTTTCCGGCGAGTGCACGCGCCCTATAGCAAAAACCTCTCCAAAAAAAAACAAAAAACAAAAAAAACTCATGCTAGGTGTGTATGCGTACATGCCCCAAATCCTGAAAGAATAGAGGAGGAGAAGGGATTATAGTGTGGTCCTCCCCTTGGGATGTCTCTCTGTCTCTCCATCTCTCTGTAGAGAGTACGTGCCCTATAGCACAAACCTCTCTTAAAAACAAACACATAAACAAGATAAACACTTCCTATGGGGCCAGCAGATAGCATGGTGGTTAAGGCACTGGACTCCCACATGGCCTACTGTGGTCCAAATCCCAGAACTGGTGGCTTGAAAATCAAGCCAGGCACATCCCAAAAGGAGAATGGAGAAAAAGGGACTGAGGTGTGGCCATCCACCCTGGGGGATGATTTCTCACTTTCCATCTCTCTGGCTCTATCTGGTGAGCACATAAACCCTACAGCAACAATCCAGGGGGAAAAAATGTACTTCCTATGTCACAGCTCCCATGTACTTCACATCCCCTTGGCATGCATGTATAACTTATATTTTACACTATCTAATGAACATATAGTCCTCAAGGGCAGACAAAGATCTGTTGATAGGCTTCTTTTCATTTTTTCTCCTGTTCTCCAGCCTCTTGTTATGGCACGGTGCACAAGGCAGATTCTTTATAAGGAAGCTGCCAGTTCCCATCATTTCCAATCCTCCACGGTTGTTGGTAGAGGAAGATATCCCTGAGGAACTTTCCCTTGGGTGTCTTACTAGCAGAGGGAAATAAATCTGCCTGGCTCCATAGCCTAGTGGTTAAAGGAACTGGATCCCACATAACCAACTATGGTTCAAATCACAGCCCCAACTACTTGAAAAACACACTGGGCACGTATGAGGGCATGCCCCAAATCCTGACAGGCTGGGGAAATGGAGAAGGGACTGCAGTGTGAGCATGACGCTTTGTGTGGTGGTGGTGATAGTGGTGGTGGTGTGTGTTAAGATGCCTCCTGGCAATTAAAAAACTAAAAAAAAAATTAAATTTTTAAAAGATGGAAACATTTCTTCTTTCCTTTATTCCCCACAACACTATAAATGAGTTTGTAACAACCTACAAGTAGGTAACGTGACATAAAGCATATTTTGTTCATCTTTACCTTGTATTCCCTTACAACCATAATTTGCAGGCATTTTTTAAGCCATGGCATACATGTAACAGATGATATTCACATGCAGAACACACGGGGTTAAAAGCTGCTAGCTGCAGCTCCCTCTCTTCCTCTCTAGAACTATGGAGGAATAACAAATCGAATAAATTTTTAAAAGTAAATGAATAGATCATAATCTGAGACACACATAATTATAACTGATCATGACATTTTAGGTCACATACTCTCCCTGGCTGGGAACTGAGGCAGAAGCCATTTTTGCACCTCTACCCAAGAGCCTGCCCACATTTCATCTCTCAGTTCCTGTTTGCTTTGAGGACCTGTCTCTTCCTTGAGGCAGTCACCGGGATGATCGCCTTTTAAGGAGATATACAAGCCATCTCCCTTCCCCCAGCAACCTAGGACCATGTGGCTGTAATAGTACATCAAAATACAGAAAAACAAACCCATTTCTAAACAGGAGTTATATCCTCAGCAGCAGGGACACTCAGTTCTCAAATAAAATGTACACTGAATGGCTGTAATGGTATCTTATTGCTGTTATTTTCAGAATCCCAGGAATCTACAGAACTATTTTGCCACAAGATATGACCTAGTTTTATATTTCTGGGGAGAAATGAATTCATGTCTAGAAGTCTGGAGCGAACACACAAGAAAAAGAAGCAACAGAAGCCAAAAAACAACCCGGAGAAGACTCCAATATGAACAAGATAAATCTGTCTACAAAGACAGATTTGTTGAGAAGACAATTCATCTGAATTAGACAAGTGTGTTAAGACTAAGGAAAGTGCATGTGGAGACAAGTGCATCCCTTTTTCTCAGGGACCTCCCCTTACCCATCAAGCCCTGGGGAGTGAGAGGATAGGATGCTGCCATCTCTTGTCTCTGAATCCTTAGCTTATATTTTGAGCTGTAATGGTGCTCTGAGGACGTTCTTGGAAAGTACTGATCACAATATACTCATGTCTTATATTCCACAAATTAAACTGTATTTTATGCTGTAGGAAGCTGATAATCAGCTGCAGCTTCTCAGCGCAGAGGTGGCTGCATGTTAGAGCTAGGTCAGAGGATTTACTTTTCCTTATGATGATTCCAAAGTGCCTTGGTTTCCCCTCCCGCACCCAAAGATGTGAAAAGTGATAGTAAGTAATATTAGCACAAATGAAGTAGCTGGGTGACAATGATCTCCCAAATAATCTGAGCACCTTCTTTTTTTAACAAACAGACGCCATGTTATTTTTCAGATGATGTTGACTCCTAAATGATCCAGGGAAGGACCTCTCACCTTGTCTGTGTGGCATTATGTCAACACAAGATTGGCGGCTCCCACTTTCTAGCCTGGATGTACTGCTGTGACATCAACAGTGGTGGAACTCAGCTGAGCTCATTTTGCCCACCCAGTCCCCCAGGAAACATTTGGCAGTGTCTGGAGACAATGTTTGTTGTGGAAGCGTGGTGGAAGGAAGGATGGTGCTATGGGCATCTCTTGGGTAGAGCCCAAGGATACTGCTCGACATCCTGCGATACACAGGGCATCTCTCCACAACAAAGAATGATCCGGCCCCAAATGTCAATCATGCCAAGGTTAAAAAGGCCTGATTTAGAGCAGAAAAAGATATAGAAAAAAAGGAGAGCAAACAAATCTGTTTGCTTCCTAAAAATAGGCCCTGGCTTCTGTCTCTTTGGCTGCTGCCTCAGCACAGAGAGCCAGAACACTGTGTCGGGCAACCAGGATAACATCTTTCTTCGAACAGAGTTGACAAGGCCTGCGGGAAATTCCTGATGGGATTATCTTCAGCTCGTTGAGTTTCTAAATTCCTTTCCCTTTATTCTACCCTACAAACCAAGTTCTGTTAAGAGAGTTGCCCAAGTTCTTTCTCCAGTTCTCTCACTCTGAATTTAGATCACAGGACCCCGACTGACTGAAATTCAAATAAGGCAACAAACATGTACTTTCCTGGAAGCATACAAGACTTCTGAAAGCAGAGGCAAGGACCCTTTGAAATGAGGCCTTGAGGAATGAACTTTGTTGGAAAGGAACATTTTGTTTCCAGCCCTCTTTCCACACTTTTCCTCTGTTGATCACTGCCTCCCTGGCACTTTGAACCATGACTATATTATATTTTATAGAAAACTTGATTTTAGGGTTCTGACCATTCAAGAGAAATATTAAATATACATTTCCTACACAGTTGTTTGCCTCATTTGTCAAAGAAAGTGGGTGAGAGAGAAGATTAATTGGATTGGCCCTGTTGCCTAGTGGTTAAGTGAGCCAAATCCCACAAGGCCGAGCTCACAGTTTGAATCTCAACCCAGGTGGCTGGAAAAACATGCCAGATACACGTGTATGTGTGTGTGTGTGTGTGTGTGTGTGTGTGTGTGTGATGTGATCATACCCCATGGTGGGGATTTGGTTTTCCCTCTCTCTCTCTCCAACTTATGTGAGCACACACACACTTTGGCAAATTAAAAGAAAGGAGAGAAGATGAATTAAAAAGCCCAAAACAGGTCCTCAGTAAATGTCGAATGAATAGGTAAACAAATGGAAGTATAGGAGGGGAGTATGTGAGTATGGACCAGGTAGTCAAGTCTGTTTCTTTTTTATTTTTTTAAATTTATTTTATACAATCTTTTTGTAAAATGTATTTAATGTATTCAGTCACTATATATTACTTAGCTTGTAAAGTGAATTTACCCAACATGAATATACCTTACATCAGTCCGTTGAAGATACTATACACATTATCATCAACAGACTGCAATCCATTTCTGTGTCCCATAAATGTCTTGCCTATTGTCATAGTATAGTCGGAAAAAAAAACCTGTAAAATTAACAATTAATAATTAATGTGGTTTATTTCCAAGCCAACGGTGAGTGACCTAGGTCCGGAGAAGAGGCACACATGCCTTTTCTCAGGGTGATCATGTACAGAAGTTCCTTTTATTTGTTTTTGAGATTGACAGACAACATTTAGTGAAAAGATTTTCCATTGGTCTGGCCCAAAAAGGCGGGACATGTAGAAGCAGGGGGCTTGTAGGTTATATTGTAGGTTATAGGTGGTTTCCACAATTCTTAGTGATTGGGAGGGAAGATCTGTGTCTTAGTTAAAGAAAGGCTTAATCTACAACTCAAGGAAAAGAGAAGTTCTGTGTCTTGGGAAGAGATAAGCACAAGAATATACTGTAATTGGTTGAAATATACATCTCAAAGATACTATGCCAGGAACAGGAGGTAGGAAGAATTCTGTTAATAGAAAATAAACGGTCTGTTAATGTTTGTGGCATGACGTCCCCAGTCCCTTTTGAAAAGATTTTGGAAAAATAGGAAAAGTAGTCAGACTTCTGTCCACACTATTTTTCTCCTTAATTTCTTTCCTCACACTCTCCCCCTTCTCCCACCCTCTTTCTACACTGTGTCCAGTATCCATAACCATTTTCCATGCATCTATATCCTTTAATCTTTCAGTTTCTGCCAGAAAATGTGAACAGCCAGTATATGTTAAGTGGAGACATGCCATGTATTGCTTTCATAGCCTGACTTGTATCACTCAGCAGTAAATCTTCCATACTTATCCACTTTCTATCAAATGCCAGGATCTTGTTTTTTGGCTGAATAGTATTCCGTAGTGTATGTGTGCCACACTTCCAATCCATTCATCTGTTTGTGGACATCTGTGTTGGTTCCATGTCTTAGCAATTGTGAATAATGCCACAATAAATATAGATGTGCAAGCACTTTTCCGCCTGAGCTTTCTCCTATCCTTTGGGTAGATACCCAGGAGTGAAACTGCTAGATCATATGGTAGGTCTATTTGAAGGTCTTTGAGGAACCTCCATATTGTCCTCCTCAGTGGCTGTACTAATTTATATTCCCATCAACAGGTAGGAGAGTTCCCCTTTCATCACATCCTTGCCAGCACTTATCATTTTTTTGTTTTTTTTTAATCTTCACCATTCTGACTGGGGTTAGGTGATCTCATTGTGGCTTTGATCTGTATTTCCCTTATGATAAGGGATGTTGAATATTTCTCATATGTTTTTTGGCTGTTCGTATGTCTTCCTTAGAGAGTTGCTTGTTTAGCTCATTTTCCCATCTTTTAATTGGGTTAATCTTTTTTTATTTATTTATTTAATTTTTTTTTCCCCAGGTAAGCCGCTTGCGTTCCCTGTGTATTCTGGTTCGCAGTTCCTTATCTGAGGCATGGTTTACAAAAATATTCTCCCATCCTGAGGGTTGTCAATTCACATAAATTACTGTGTCTTTTGCTGTGTTGAAACTTCTTAGTCTGATATAATCCTACTTTTGGGATTTTTGCTGTGCTTTGTGGGCGTGGGGTCTTATTTAAGAAGTCTTTGCCTAATCAATGTCTCCCAGAGTTTCCTCAGTATTTCCCAACAATAGTTTTAGAGTTTGAGGTCTTAGGTTTAGATCTCTGATCCACTGTGAGTTGATGTTTGTTAATGTTGAGAGATAGGGGACCAGGTTCGTCTTTCCGCAGGAAGATGCCCAGTGTACCCATCACCATTTGCTAAAAAGGCTTTCCTTTTCCCATTAGATTGGCGGGTACCCTTTGTCAAAAATCAGTTGCCTGTATGTTTTAGAATTTAGCCAAGTCTAGTTTCTTGAGGAAATTCTACTCATCTTATACTCCTGGCATGTGCCCATTGGGAAATAATGATAGAAATGGGGTTAAGGCTGCTAAATGTGGGAGAATACATATAGGAGGACAAACTAATTGTGCATGTAAAAAAAAAAATCTCACTTTACTAGTAGGGAATTATCAAATCCTCATATCTTAGAGCTGAAAGAACCACAAAAATCATCTTTTCTAGTCTTTTCATTTTTCAGATAAAGACACAGAGGTTCAGGGTGAAGAATGGTAACTGGCTAGTCTCAGGTTATATAACTTATACAAGCCACACTGGTAGCTGGTAGAGGGATGCAATCTGTAGAAAATTTGATTGCCAAAGGGCAAGTTCTCAGGGGACTTTCAAAACAACTCTACCCTGATGCATTCCTAGCTTGGTCCCAATAGGCCTTTTGTAAGAAGTGATCAATGCTAAACCAAACCAAGAGAGCATAAACACTCTCAAGCCAGGTTAATTATTTGGGCTTGTCCATGAGGACACAGCAGACACATATGAAAACAGATGTGTCATATCAGCTCAATAAGTAAGAACCAGAAGATATTCTCCCCTAAACAGCTGAGGATGCTCAAACCTAGATGCCAAAGGCTAAAACATTTCAGGAGTATTAACACATTTGAGGGGAGGAAGAGTTTGTATGAAGACTTGCTTTAAGTGCACAATGACCTCAATCTGTGCATTGTTAATTGAGGGCATGCAAGGAGTAATTATGACATAATAAAGCTTCTGCCCTATGGGATACTGTGCTCTGGTTCTATTGAGGAAACATGTAATTCCCAATCTCTCTCCACTAGTGAAGTCTCCACACAAGCATTTGACTGCTCTGATTCTTTTTAAATCATTACTGTGTGCATGTATATATGTGTGGTATTTTAGACATAGTCTCACTATATCATGATCTTCATGCCTCAACCCCCTGAATAGCTGGAACCACAGAAGGCAACACTACATTCTACTCTCTCTGCTCTTGCTACATTGCCCACACTGACCTGGCTGCAAGCTCAGGTTTTCCTTCAGTTTTTCTCAGCCTATAGAGTAGCAGTGTCCAGCACTAGCTTCCAAAGATTGGCCTTGATGCTCTAATTCAAACTGTCTTACTATGCTCCTGAACTCCTTCAAACCTTGGTTATTTCCTCTTTTGTGTGACTCATTCTCAGAAATTTTAATATGGGAGGAACCAGTGGTTAGCGTAATGTCTATGTCGCTGGACTCCCACGTAGTCGACCGCTGTTCGCGTCCTGGACCCAGTGGCTTAAAACTCACGCCGGGCGCGTGTGCGTGCGTGCCCAAGATCCCGAGAGGAGAATGGAGGAGAAGGGATTGCGGCGTGACCATCCCCCCGGGGGGTGATTTCTC
>NW_006198412.1:2018768-2028775 GCF_000334495.1 Tupaia belangeri chinensis | reverse complement strand
GGACAAACTAATTGTGCATGTAAAAAAAAAATCTCACTTTACTAGTAGGGAATTATCAAATCCTCATATCTTAGAGCTGAAAGAACCACAAAAATCATCTTTTCTAGTCTTTTCATTTTTCAGATAAAGACACAGAGGTTCAGGGTGAAGAATGGTAACTGGCTAGTCTCAGGTTATATAACTTATACAAGCCACACTGGTAGCTGGTAGAGGGATGCAATCTGTAGAAAATTTGATTGCCAAAGGGCAAGTTCTCAGGGGACTTTCAAAACAACTCTACCCTGATGCATTCCTAGCTTGGTCCCAATAGGCCTTTTGTAAGAAGTGATCAATGCTAAACCAAACCAAGAGAGCATAAACACTCTCAAGCCAGGTTAATTATTTGGGCTTGTCCATGAGGACACAGCAGACACATATGAAAACAGATGTGTCATATCAGCTCAATAAGTAAGAACCAGAAGATATTCTCCCCTAAACAGCTGAGGATGCTCAAACCTAGATGCCAAAGGCTAAAACATTTCAGGAGTATTAACACATTTGAGGGGAGGAAGAGTTTGTATGAAGACTTGCTTTAAGTGCACAATGACCTCAATCTGTGCATTGTTAATTGAGGGCATGCAAGGAGTAATTATGACATAATAAAGCTTCTGCCCTATGGGATACTGTGCTCTGGTTCTATTGAGGAAACATGTAATTCCCAATCTCTCTCCACTAGTGAAGTCTCCACACAAGCATTTGACTGCTCTGATTCTTTTTAAATCATTACTGTGTGCATGTATATATGTGTGGTATTTTAGACATAGTCTCACTATATCATGATCTTCATGCCTCAACCCCCTGAATAGCTGGAACCACAGAAGGCAACACTACATTCTACTCTCTCTGCTCTTGCTACATTGCCCACACTGACCTGGCTGCAAGCTCAGGTTTTCCTTCAGTTTTTCTCAGCCTATAGAGTAGCAGTGTCCAGCACTAGCTTCCAAAGATTGGCCTTGATGCTCTAATTCAAACTGTCTTACTATGCTCCTGAACTCCTTCAAACCTTGGTTATTTCCTCTTTTGTGTGACTCATTCTCAGAAATTTTAATATGGGAGGAACCAGTGGTTAGCGTAATGTCTATGTCGCTGGACTCCCACGTAGTCGACCGCTGTTCGCGTCCTGGACCCAGTGGCTTAAAACTCACGCCGGGCGCGTGTGCGTGCGTGCCCAAGATCCCGAGAGGAGACTGGAGGAGAAGGGATTGCGGCGTGACCATCCCCCCGGGGGGTGATTTCTCACTTTCTGTCTCTATGTCTCTCTCTGTCTGTCTGGCGAGCGCACGTGCCCTATAGCGAAAACCTCTCAAAAAAAAAAAAAAAAGAAATTTTAATATGGGAGTCATCAGTCAAAAGAAACAGAGCCACATAAAGCAAAGCTTACCTAAGCTCTATTCCGTTTTTCTTTAAATTTTACTCAACTTCAAGGTCCGACAGAAACTCTTCTTTTCCCTCGTGAAGCTGTCTCTGAGTGGTCCAATGTGTAATGATCTTACTTTTTCAGTCTTGACATGCAATTTAGCACAAATTCGCACACTTTCATTTATTTCAGCGCTATCCAGTTGGATTACCCTGAAGATGATGACAAAATAAAAATGGATACAGGCAGTCCTTGGACGTTTACTCGATAAAAGAGGGTCAAGTACATATTCCCTAGAAAGGCTTGTTTACTGCTTGTTTACTGATGGTGTCTGCTGGGCCAAAGCAGTTATGTTGCAGCCTGGAAGCCTGGCTGGTCTGTAGTTATCACTCCAGGAGCCCCTATCTACTAGAAGGCTTGGCTTTCTCAGGATCATATTGACAGACTCTTTGAAAGTCATAACTTTGACTTTATCTGATCTCTTAGTTCAAATCTAAATGCCTGACCTAACAAACATTTTTTAATAATTATTTTATTTATTCATTCATTTATTTTAATTTGACCAGAGAGAGAGAGAGACATGCACACAGATAGAAAGAGAGGGAAAGTGAGAAAGCAAGCCCCTAGGTCCAAGACTTGAACCATGGTCAGCCATGTGCGAATGTCCAGCACCTTAACCACCATGCCACCTGCTGGTCTCCCCTAACAAACACTTTTAGTATTTTCAATTATAAAGTTCCTTACCCTTACTTTAAACATTACTTTAATAAGAGCTGTGGTCCTGTATCCTTTCCTTAGAACAAGCTGAAAGTGATATTCATCTAGCCTATGAGATGTTCATAGCAGACTGAGATTACTTCTCTTTAGCCTTCCATATTTACAGTTATCAAACTTTATTTGTAACTCTTCCTGTATTATCACAAGGAGAACTATTTAAGTTTTTGTTTTTGTTTTTTTTTTTTTGAGAGGTTTTTGCCATTGGGCGCATGCGCTCGCCAGACAGACAGAGAGAGAGACAAAGAGACAGAAAGAGAGAAATCACCCCCCAGGGGAAATGGCCATGCCACAATCCCTTTTCCTCCATTCTCCTCTCAGGATCTTGGGCACGCATGCACACATGCCCGGCGTGAGTTTTAAGCCACCAGGTCCGGGACACGAACCATGGTCGACTACATGGGAGTCCAGCGACATAGCCATTACGCTAACTGCTGGTCCCATGGAGAACTATTTAAGTTTTGACAGGTAATATTCTAGGACCTTATGATACTTAATATGAGTTTGATGAGATGCTTCAGGTAGACATATATGACTCAAGCGGTGGGTCCAGATCTTATACCCAAAATAAATGAGGCTGGATTTGTGACAGGATTATAGCATGAAGATAGCAGTTTCTAGTGAGAGGCAGTAAGTGTCCTCCGAGAAGTCAAACAGCCTGCTAAATGAGATTCTGTGAGAAAAATGACAGTAATCTTTGGCTTCTCTCACTTTCCTTTTCATCCATTTTCTCATATGGTCTAGTCAACCCTCCTCAAGGTCCCGCATACTCCATCTTTCCACTAGTCTTTCCATCAAAACTTCCCTAACCCCTCAAAATGTTCCTTGGCATCTAGCCACATGTAAGGTAGTTTATAAACTACCTTTTTTTTATTATTATTAGTTTAAAGCATTGCCCTCCCATGGAGGCAAATCCTTACTTCATCAAAATAAAACTGAGTGAAGAGTAAGGTATCATGAAAATATAAAACTACTGAAAGATGGGAAACATATATACTTATGTTTATATATGTTTAGACATGCCTTCTGAACCCCTAGATCATAGAAAAAGTTCATCTTTTTACTTTCTTTTAATTTTAAAGAATTATTTATTATTTAATTTCATTTATTCATTCATTCACTTATTTATTTATTTATTTATTTATTTTAATTTGACCAGAGAGAGACACACAGAGAGAGAGAGAAAGTGAGAAAGCAAGTCACCAGGCCTGGGACTTGAACTGTGGTTGGCCATGTGGGAGTGTCTAGCACCTTAACTACCACGTCACCGGCTGGTCCCCTTATTTTGAATTTTTAGACTTTTAAATATTTCATCCATCTGTAAGTAATTTTTAGTATTTCATGTAAGGTAAAACAGTTAATTATTGTTTTTTCAAGTGATTCAAAAACTATTTGTTAATTAATTTATCCTTAACCCCACTGACTTTTCTTTTTTAAAAAAAAAGAGGTTTTTGCCTTAGGGCATGTGCCCTCAGGGGAGAGAGAGAAAAAAGAGACAGACACAGTGAGAGAAAAAGTGAGAAATCACCCCCTTGGGAGGATGGCCACCCCACACTCCCTTTCCCCCATCCTCCTTCTAGGATGTTGGGCACACAAGCCCACATGCCCAGTGTGATTTTTCAAGCCACTGGTCAGGAACTCTGAGCATAGTCAGCCATGTGGGAGTCCAGTGATGTAACCACTACACCATCTGCTAGTACCAAACCACTGACTTTAAAAAATATCTTATTATATATACTTATATCTGTTTCTGAACTTCTGATAACCTTTGAGAACACAGATTTAAAGAGCATTTATAAATGAGAGGTTCTTCAAAAAGTTTGTGGAAATGGTTACTATAAAAAAATTATCCAATTCAATTGTTTTGCACCAGAAAAACCCTCATTCCATTTTCCCATAAATTCTTGAAAACTCTTTATTGGAAAGGAAAAAGAATAGTTAACATAAAAATATATTCACTCAGTTCCTCACTAGAGATGGGTGAAAAAGAGATCAAAACAGAGAAAAATTAGACATTATTAGTAATAACCAGAAAGTACTTATCATTTTAATAAATAATAGTGTATGGGGCTGGAAGGCAGCATGATGGCTAAGAGTGTTGAACTCCCACATGGCCGAACCACGGTTGGTCATGGTTTGTGTCCCAGACCTGGTGGCTTGCTTTCTCACTTTCCCTCACTTTCTCTTTCTCACACTCTGTCCCTCTCTGCTCAAATTAAAATAAATAAATAAATAAATAAATAAATAAATAAATAAAATAAAGTTCAATAAAATAATTCTTTATAAAATAATTCTTTATAAAATAGTGTAAATTAGGGTATTACACTCTCTTTTAATGTAACAAACAAGGAATAAACACAGGTAGACACAATCTGGATAAAGACACATGTGCTAGGAAAATGCTTGGCTCCATTAAATACCTCTCTCTACCTCTCCCATGTATGGAGCTAGAGTATTCTACCTACCCACTTTTGGGGTCAGGCTTCAGCATACTCTTAACCAAGTTCCTGCTGTGGCTAAGTTTATATTGAGAGTCCTCATCAAAACAGCACCTGCCTCATTTGGTAACTGTGACAATTAAATGAGTAAAGTCATAAAAACCAGCTTATTACATTGTTTGGCTGTATTAGTTTTCTTAGTGTCATCATAACAAAATATCATGGACATGGTGGCTCAAATAACAAAATTTATTTTCTCACAGTTATGTAGGCTAGGTATTCAAGACCAAGGTGTCATTGCATATGGTTTCTTCTGACACGTCTCTGTCTTGCAAATAACCACCTTCTTACCATGCTCTTCCAATAGCCTTTTCCTGTGCATGCACATGCCTGGTGTCTCTCCCTCTCTTCTTTTTTTTGGAGAGGTTTTTGCTACAGGGCGCATGCGCTCTCCAGAGAGACAGAGAGAGACAGAGAGACAGAAAGCGAGAAATCACCCCCAAGAGGGGATGGCCACACATGCACACGCACCCAGCGTGAGTTTAAGCCAATGGGTCCAGTACTGCGGTCAACTACATGGGAGTTTAGCGACATAGTCATTACACTAACTGCTGGTCCCTCTCCCTCTCTTCTTATAAGGACACCAGTCATACGGGATTATAGCCAATGACATGACCTCATTTAATCCTAATTACTTTTTTAAATGCTATATCTCCAAATACAGTCACATTCTGAGGTTCACTGGGGGCTTAGGAACTCAACATACAACTTGAGGAGATACAACCCAGTCCATAACTCTGGCATATATGAAGGAACTAATAAAAAAGAGCTGTTTTTATGTCATAATGGCATCTGTACCCCAGTGTTCACTGCAGCACTACTTACAATAGCCAAGATATGGAATCGGTAGACAAATGGATAAAGAAAACATAGTGTGTACACACACACACACACACGATGAAATACTATTCCTTAAAAAGGATAAAACCCTGCCATTTGAAGTGAAATGAGCCAGGCATAGAAAGAGAAAAATCACATTTTCTCTCATATGTGGAAACTGAAAAAAAAAATTACTCAATACATATAAAGAGATGAAAAGGCTGGGAATGGGGGTGGGAGGGACTATGGGGATGTTGACTAATGGAAACAAAATTACATATAGATAAGAGCAACAATATCTGGTATTATAAAAATACAGTGGGGTGGGGCCCAACAGGTGGCGTGGTGGTTAAGGCACTGGACTCCCATGTGGTCTATAGTGGTTTGAGTCTCGGGCCCGGTGGCCTGAAACACATCAGGCACATGTGTGTGCATGCCTAAAATCCCCAGAGGAAAAAAGAGAAGAAGAGATTGTGGTATGACCATCTCCCCCAGGGGGTGATTTTTCACTTTCCCTCTCTCTGGCTATCTCCAGTGAGCACATACATCCTACGGCAAAACCTTAAAAAAGAAAAAAGTGGGATGAATAGAGTTCACAACAACTTAATATGTATTACAGAGTACCTAAAAAAGATTTTATAGATTCCCAACACAAGTAATAACATATGGTTGAGATGATATATATATTAATTATCCACTTTGTATTCATGTACTGAAAAATCATAGTGTACTCTGCAATATATACATATATACAATTATCATAAATTAATTTTTACATGAATTTAAAAAAAAAGACCTAAAACCTAGCTATTAAGGAACCTTGACAGAAAAAGGTATGAACAGCTTTGTTTTTCCTTCATTGGTCAAGAATAGATGTTTAAAAGATTACAGTTGAGACATAACAGAAAACCCTGTCCAAATAGCTACTGATTCAAACCAGGCCAGGGGACACTTGAAGACTTCAGCACAGTGGCTCAGCAGGTAGATGCTGTTAAGGGAACTGAATTGGCTAATGGCCTCCCCAAACTACAGGTTACTATTTTAAATGTTACAAAAGACCATAGAGTATAAAAAGATGGAAAATAAAACCAGCGTGGGGTGTAATCTTCAAAGGAGGAAAACTGAGTGACAAGGGTGCAGTCTGGCTCCATGTGCCTGAACTAAATTGACAGTACTAGGGCTGTCTTTGTGCTAGAGGCAGGTAACAATCTTTTGCATTCTGGCGCTCTTAGGATAGAAACTGTCTTCCTTTTATTTTCCTTTTATCTTTCTTTTTCACTGAAATCCTCAACTTTTTGCAGTCCTTGAAGACTGAAAACACCTGTGTGCCAGTCAAAATCATGCAAAAAGGACACAGTCATACTCACCCCTAGTGCTGCATAGTATAAACATAAAAGAGAGTCTATCTGGGTAAAAACTTAAAGTCACATGAAAGAAAAGGGCAGTCCTTTGGGTTCTTATGGTGCTTACATTAGACATAGCTGTACTGGACTCATAAGGGCTAAGTGTTCCAGGAGTGTGTGGGCGCCCTACCCCATTGCAGTAACGAGTGGCCACACACCCCAGTAATGTTCTATTATGTTTGTAGGGAATTAAAAGTAGCAACTATGATACTATGGAAGTCTCCAACTGAGGAAATGACCCTGTTAGAAAGGGGAGCACACAAAGCTCAGGGCCTGATATCAGGTTGTTCTACCAAAGACATCCAGGGCCTTTCAGATGTGTATCTGCTCAATCAAGGAAAAGAAATAATCAGACCTCCCCACTAGCCATTGTAGGGAGTGTCAGGCAATATTCACTACAAAGAAATGTCAGTTGAAATGGAAGTCCAAAGGGTAACCAACTTTGCTTAACAGCTTTCATATGGGTGTAGCTACAGGTACAAGGTGAGACAGCTCCCTACCAGGTGTGAAAAGAGACCTGCAGGACTCTGTTGGGATTTGCATTAGCACTCAAGAGAACAATTGCCCCAGTCTGGGATTAGTCTCTAGTCTGATGTTGACTTTTGATTTGTGATCCAAGAACTACCACTTTGAAACATGGTGGAAATACAGGTAATTTGCTACAGGAAAGGAAAAGCAAAAACATTCATTAGGCCTGCTTCAAAACAGAAGAGTGGTGAAATTGAGAAACAGAAGAACAAGTCTTTCCCAGGTCACTGTGACACTGTGCCATGGTTTAATCTAACAATTGCCAGAATCCTGTGCATGTTCTTGAGGGGAGATGGGAAGAAAATGTTCTTGGGAGGTGGGAAGAAAGAGAAACAGGCCAATCAACTAGTTGGTTAAAGAAACCAAGACTATATTATGACTCAATATAGCTGGTTTTCATTTTTTTCTTAATTAATGTACATAATAACTTGAATATGTACATACATTTTAAATTACCAACAATTCTTAATTTACAGAGAAAAAAATTACTCCCTAGTTTACCTCTTTAATAATGATTACCATGTCTGTGCATGCTCCAGTCTTTATCCAATGTATAAAATACATTTTATACAGCTGCAATCATAGCCTCTGTCCTGGGTAAATATGGAAAACCATGTTTCTGTCAATCTGCTAAATTAGAGAAACAATTGACTTGACCTAATCCCATGCATTTCACTTGAGGAATTTTCAATCTGGAATACATCATTCATGAGACAGTAGTTCCTTATAGTGAAGGGTAAAGTTGCAACCTTTTCTTCAAAAGGAAAGTTGTAGAATTTGGTAAGGAGTTGTAATTTTATACATATAAGACCCAAAGGTATCCATGAAAAACTCCCAGAAGTGATAAATGAATACAGTAAAGTGGCAGGATACAAAATCAACATACAGAAATCTATAGCAGTTCTATATATGAACAACAAGGAGATGGAAGTAGAACTGAAGAAAGTAATCCCATTTACCGTAACCACAAAAAGTATAAGATACCAAGGGATAAATCTAACCAAGGGAGTCAAAGACCTCTACAAGGTAAACTATGAAAATCTTAAAAAAGAAACTGAAAATGACACAAAAAAGTGGAAGGACATCCCATGTTCTGGATTGGAAGAATTAATATAATCAAAATGGCAATTCTACCCAAATTAATCTACATATTTAATGCAATTCCAATCAGATTAACAGAGATGTTATTCACTGATCTAGAAAAGACAATTATAGAATTTGTCTGAAATCATAAAAGATCCCATATTGCCAAAGCAATCCTGCACAAGAAGAGCAGAATAGTCAGCATCTCACTCCCTGACCACAAAATATATTATAAAGCTGTAATCAAAACAGCATGTGGACCAATGGAACAGAATAGAGACCCCAGAATAAAACCCAAGACATATGGCCAACTGATTTTTTTATAAAGGTTACCAGTCAGTTCAGTGGGGAAAAGGTAACCTCTTCAGCAAATGGTGCTGGAAAAACTGGGTATCCACCTGCAGATGATGAACCTGGACACTTGTCTTTTACCATTAACAAAAATCAACTCAAAGTGGATCAAAGATGTAAACCTAAGACTTCAAATTATAAAACTACTGATGGAAAACTCTGGAGAAACTCTGGGAGATATCAGAGTAGGAAAGACTTCTTAAATAAGACCCCTAAAGCACAGCAAAAATCCCCAAAATAGACAAGTGGGATTACATCATATTAAGAGGTTTCAACACAGAAAAAGACACAGTAGTATGAATTGACAACCCTTAGAATGGGAGAATATTTTTGTAAACTATGCCTCAGATAAGGAACTGATAACCAGAATACACATGGAACTCAAATGGCTTACCGGAAAAAAAATTATCAACCCAATTAAAAGATGGGAAAATGAGATCAACAAGCAAATCTCTAAGGAAGACATATGAACAGCCAAAAAAAAAAAAAAAAAGAAAGAAAGAATGTACAACATCCCTTATTATAAGGGATATAGAGATCAAAACCATAATGAGGGGACCAGCAGTGAGCATAATGGCTATGTCGCTGGACTCCCATGTAGTCGACCGCAGTTTGTGTCCCAGGCCCAGTGGCTTAAAACTCATGCCAGGCTCGTGTGCGTGCATGCCCAAGATCCCGAGAGGAGAATGGAGGAGAAGGGATTGTGGCGTGGCCATCCCCCCTAGGGGGTGATTTCTCGCTTTCTATCTCTCTGTCTGTCTCTGTCTGGTGAGCGCACGTGCCCTATAGCAAAAACCTCTCCAAAAAAAGAAAAAGACAAAATCATAATGAGATAACATCTAAACCCCATCAAAATGGCAAAGATTAAAAAAAAAAAATTAAAAGTGCTGGCAAGGATGTGGTGAAAAGGAAACTCTCCTACACAGTTGGTAGGAATGTAAATTAGTACAACCACTGTGGAGAACAGTATGGAGGTTCCTCAAAGATCTACACATAGAACTACCATATGATTCAGCATTTCCACTCCTGGGTATCTATCCAAAGTATAGCAGAATGCTCAGTCAGAAAAGTGCTTGGACATCTATGTTTATTGCAACATTATTTACAATTGCTAAGACAGAACCAATCCAAATGTCCATAGACAGATGAATGGAT
>NW_006198412.1:2017770-2018736 GCF_000334495.1 Tupaia belangeri chinensis | reverse complement strand
TATAAAAAACTATTTAGCCATAAAAAAACAACAACAACAACAACAAAAAACAAGATCCTGGCATCAATTAGAAAGTGGACAAATATAGAAGATTTACTGCTGAGTAAAACAAGTCAGACTATGAAAGAGAAGCATTATATGTCTTCACTTAATACATACCAACTGTCCACACTCTAGGGCAAAAACTGAAAGATTAGAAGATATAGAAGCATGGAAAACAGTTACCGATATTGGAGACAATGTGGGAAGAGGGTGGCAAATGGGGAGAGCGAGAGAAAAGAAATCAAGGAGAAAAGCAGAGAGGCAAGACATTTGAGGGACACAGAAAGAGAGGACTATTGATGACAATGCATATGGTATCTTCAACTGGACTGACGGGAAGTGTGTTCATGTTGGGTAAATTCATTTTGTAAGCTGTAGTGATGTACAGCAATTGAGTACATTAAATAAATAAATAAATAAAGTAGGTCTAGGGCCAGCAGATGCCATAGCACTTACATCACTGGACTCCCACATGGTCAACCATGGTACAAATCCCGGACTCAGGGACCAGCAGTTGGTGTAATGGCTATGTCGCTGGACTCCCATGTAGTCAACCGCGGTTCGAGTCCCGGACCCGGTGGCTTAAACTCACGCTGGGCACATGTGCGTGCATGCCCAAGAACCTGAGAGGAGAATGGAGGAGAAGGGATTAAAGCGTGACCATCCCCCCTGGGGAGTGATTTCTCGCTTTCTATCTCTCTGTCTCTCTCTGTCTGTCTGGCAAGCACATGCGTCCTATAGCAAAAACTTCTTAAAAAAAAAAAAAGAAAAAAAAAGTTCCGGACTCAGTGACTTGAAAATCATGCTGGGAGCGTGTGCGTGTATGTCTAAGATAGCAAGAGGAGAATGGAGGAAAAGGGATTGGGGCATGATCATCCCCCCCGGGGAGTGATTTCTCACTTTCTCTCTCCCTGTCTCTTTCCC
>NW_006198412.1:2008064-2017754 GCF_000334495.1 Tupaia belangeri chinensis | reverse complement strand
CACACCCTAAGGCAAAAAAAAACTCTTAAAAAAAAGTAGGCCTAGAACTGAGGAAAAATGCCTGAAGTCTAGTCTTTTATAGAACATTCTGGCTTACTTAACTTCCTTAAAATGGGACTACTAATATCTCCTTCACAGGGCTTCCATGAAGAATGAAGAATGTAGAATTATATGGTAAAGTACAGAAACGAAATGAATAATAAACAAAAAAACATGATACAAATGTAAGGAAAAACTATTGCTATCACTCCTGAGTCTGTATCTCTCACTAAACTCCAAACTCCCTTACTTAATTTTGCATCCTCCCTACTCATCCAGTTCCCTACCTATCTGCTCCATTTGCAGAATGCTACAATACAGAGACAGAAACTGAGCTCTGTGGGAACTGAGAGAAACAACCAACCAATTTCCCCTGGGTTTGTCAGAGACATTTCACCAAGAGTTTTATCGGGGTAATAGTAGGGATCTGGGAGCTATTTTTAACATCTTATGAAAGTCTAATGTGAAATTATACTGTTATCAGTGGCATAGTTTTATAATCAAATAAAAATCAATGTTTATCTTTTTTGTTTTTCCATTCAAATGGGATGATATAAAACAACTATGTATCTCATAAAAAAATGAACGATTGCTTTATTTCGTAAATACCATGAGATGGACCAGCAGTTAGCGTAATGGCTATGTCGCTGGACTCCCACGTAGTCGACCACGGTTCGAGTCCCGGACCCGGTGGCTTAAACTCACGCCAGGCGCATGTGCGTGCGTGCCCAAGATCCCGAGAGGAGAATGGAGAAGGGATTGCGGCGTGGCCATCCCCCCTGGGGGGTGATTTCCTGCTTTCTGTCTCTCTGTCTCTCTCTGTCTGTCTGGCAAGCGCAAGTGCCCTATAGCAAAAACCTCTCAAAAAAAAAAAAAAATACCATGAGAGACCCTGTAGCTGCAAAAGATAAAGACATGAATAAAATAAGTCACAAGACAATGAAGATAGACAAGTTTAACATATATGATAACATTAATAATAAGGAAAATTACCATAAAGGGAATACATGGGGAAGTTTTTTTTTTAGCGGTTTTTGCTATAGGGTGCGTGCGCTTGCCAGAAAGACAGAGAGAGACAGAGAGACAGAAAGCGAGAAATCACCCCCTGGGGGGATGGCCACGCTGCAATCTCCTCTCTTCCATTCTCCTCTTGGGATCTCAGGCATGCATGCGCATTCGCCTGGCATGAGTTTAAGCCACTGGGTCCATGACTCGAACCACAGTCAACTACATGGGAGTTCAGTGACATAGCCATTACGCTAACTGCTGGTCCCTTCATGGGGAATTTTAACCTAGACTTGAGTGAGGTTGGGTGGTCATGGAAGGCTTCCTGGAGAAAATAAAACTTTAAAAACTCCTGGGAGTAGGCTAGCAGGTGGTGTTGAGTTTAAGGTGGCTGAATCTCATATGGGTGACCAGGCTGTCTAAGATCTGGCAGTTTGAAAATCATGTAGGTATGTGTGTATCCCCAAATTCATGCCAGGCATGTGTGCATGCCCAAAAGAGAATGGAGAAGGGACTGTGGTGTGGCCATCCCCTGAAGAGGGTGATTTCTCACACACTTACCCCATCTCACCATAAGTACATGTGTCCTATAATGAAAACTTAATTAAAAAAAAAAAAAAAGGACTTGTACTTCTGGGAGTTATCCAGGCAAAGTCTATGTATGAAGGAAGAATGGAAAGACCAGAAAACTAAGTTCTATGCAAGGGTCACAATACAGTAGTCACTCTTACCTACAGTTTTGCTTTCCCAAGGCCAACCAGGGTCTAAAAATAGGTAAGTACAATAAGGTATTCTGAGGGACAGAGAGAGAGAGACCACATTCACATAATTCTTATTACAATGTATTGTTATAATTGTTCTGCTTAATTATTAGTTATTACTGTTAATCTCTTATAGTGCCTAATATATAAATCAAACTTTATCATAGGTATGTATATTTTGGGTCATCAGAAAAATCATGATGTATTTTCCTGTTTTGCTATGCAAAAGTGTATCACAACTTTTCCAACAATCCAATATAAGAAAAAGCACAGCATGTACAGGGTTTGGTACTATCTGTGATTTCAGGCACCCACTGGGGTTCTTAGAATATAACCCCTGTGAATAAGGAGGGACTGCTGTATATGCAAAAAGGCCCTAGGAGAGAGAGAAAAAAAAACATATTAGCAAGAAACCATGCTTTGGTCCAGCCTTGTAGCTTAGTAGTTAATGGAGCTGGATTCCACATAGCCAACTGTGTCTCAAATCCTGGCCCCTGCAGCTTGAAAAACGTAGTGGGCTTGCATGAATGTGTGCCCAAAATCCTGACAGGATGGAGAAATGGGAAAGAGATTGTGAAGTGACCATGCCTTAATAGAGGGTGCTTTCTCTCTCTCTCTCTCTCTCTCTCTCTCTCTTTTACAACACAAATCCATTTTTATTCATTTAAGTTTCATTATTTTAAATTCTTAAGGGGTACAGCATCACACGGATTCTGTTTCCAATGGCCTTAGCAGGAAGGTTGCTTTGGAATTTGGCTCGAACCATGCCACTGTTTCCATGGGCACGGGTAACCTTTCCCCAGATTACTCTGGTTTTATTTGGTTTGCCACCAGGAGTCACTGTGTTATTTTTTGCTTTGTACACATAGGCACACCTCTTGCCTAAATAGAATTCCGTTTCATCTCATGCATAAACACCTTCAGTTTTAAGAAGAGCTGTGTGCTCCCTTTGGTTCCTGAGACCCCGCTTATAGCCAGCAAGAATGGCCTTGGACCATAGCCTTCCAGACATAATTGCCTTTTAGAAGCCCTGTTCCCAGCAGCCTCCACAGGTTCCAAGATGGCAGAAAGAGGAAAACCTCTCTCTCTCTCTCTCTCTATCTGGAGAGTGTACATACCATCTAGGAAAAATAACAAAAACAAAAAACTGTGGTTCAATAGGGCCCCAATGTAGAAATCTAATACAAGGGTGGAGAGAGAAAGAGTATAGAGAAGGATGGCATTTTACCCCAACTTTTATTTTGAAATTATTCACATCAAGAAAACACTAAAAAAAAAAAGTGCGATGAACACTATATATCTATATACTCTTTACCTAGCTAATAGAGAGAGAGAGAGAGAATTGGCATAATGTTAACAATGTGTGATCCATTGGTAGTAGAGATACTAACACTTCTCAGACGCTCCCTCCCCAAACCTATAAATGTAAATCTTTCTATATCTTTTCTCTGTTTTATTCTGTTCTCCCTCTTTTGGAAACTTTGGAGTTTACTGAGGCATTAAAAATTTCCACTGATATGTGGATACTCTATGACCATCTAGTGCAGAGAAACCAGTGATCTTTCATGGCCAACACCCCTTAAGGAACATTTGTAGACTTTTATTTTCCTAATGACTCCCCTAGGGAAACTTTAATTTGTGGATATACTTTATATCTTGTTTCACACTCTGTGTGTGTGTGTGTGTGTGTGTGTGTGTGTGTGTGTGTGTGTGTGTGTGTGTGTGTGTGTGTGTGTGTGTGTGTGTGTGTGTGTGTGTGTGTGTGTGTGTGTGTGTGTGTGTGTGTGTGTGTGTGTATACCAGTACATATCAGTACACATACATTGCAAGAGTAAGATATTTTTCATAACCCAAGAACTAATTTTTGGCCATTTAGGAACAATATTGCTCTCATTGAGAATATATGAAATAAATCTAACACAAAAGAGGAATAAATCAGATTATAATAGAATAAATACTTATCTCAGTTAATCTTTAGAAACAACACTAATTTATTAATCACTTACAAAAATTTAAGAAAGATAAATTCTAAATTTTCTAACAAGAGATTTCAACTCCTATTGCTCTGTCTCATGTCTTCTAAGAAAAACATTTTTGTTGCACCAAGCTACCTGAGTGCATTTTGATATGCTCCAGAGAACCCAGTACAGTAATAAAAGACCAAATTAGTCCATTGTCTCCTAGTCCAAACAAAATGACTGGAATGTCTTACATGTCAGCTGGGTGGGGGCTGGTGGGCAGAGAGGCATGCCAATTCCAAGTAGTCTGGGAGTAAGAAGGAAATAAACCAAGGTAGGCAAGTATTAGAGAACAATGCCCTTGGTAGGAGGCAAGGAAAACTGGGCAAGTATTGGAATGGAAAGGTTGTGTTCAAGATAAGCTCTCTACTGATAACATTGTTTTGCCAAGGTCGGTAGCAGAGCTATCTAATAGAAATTTATTGTGAGAAATATATGTAATTTTATTCTAGTAGCCATAAAAGGTAAAAAAAAAAAGAGCAAGTGAAAAAAAATTTGTTTTTAGTTTTTTTTTTTTTTTTTTTTTTTTTGTCATCGGATGTGTGGAGAGAGACAGAGAAGGAAAGTGAGAAATCACCTGGGGGGGATGGTCATGTCACAATCTTTTTTCCATCATTCTCCTCTTGGGATTCTGGGAATGCATGCACATGCACCCAGCATGTTTTTCAGGCCACCAGGCCGTGGACTCAAACTGCAGAGTTGGCCATGTGGTATCCATTGCCTTAACCACCACGCCACCTGCTGGCCTGAAAATATATTTTTTAAATTTGCTATAGGGCATGTGTGCTCAAGAGAAAGAGAAGAGAAAGTGAGAAATCATCCCCCAGAAGGACTTGCCACACTGCAATCCCTTCTCCTCCATTCTCCTCATGGGAATTTGGGTGTGCACACACACATGCCCTGTCTGTTGGTTGTTGGGTTTATGTGTGCTTGCTGGAGGGAGACCAGAGACAGACACAGTAAGAGGGAAAGTGAGAAATCACCACCTGTGGGAATGGCCACGCTGCAATTCCTTCTCCTCCATTCTCCTATTAGAATCTTGGGCACCCATGCACATGCGCCTGGTGCCCTGCATGATTTTCAAGTCGCCCTTCAACCATGCTGTTGGCCAAGAGGGATCCAGCCACCTTAACTACCACACTACCTGGCTAGCCCCAAAATAATATTAATATTAATCATATATTTTATTTAGTAGATTTTTAATAAAACATTATCATTTTTAATAAATTGTAGTACACGCATACGATGAAATATTATTCAGTGCTAAAAAATAATAAGGCCACAGAAAACATGGAGGAAACATACATTTAGAAAAAGGCTACATACTGTATGATTCTGATAACATGACATTTTGGAAAGGGAAAACTGTAGAGACATTAAAAAGATAGTGGTTAATAGAAGTATGCGGAGTGGGAGGGATAGACACAGGGGACTCTTAGGGCAGTAAAACTATTTCGTATAATGTTATAATGGCTGGTACATATTATACATCTGTCAAAACCCCAAAAATGTACAACACCAAAGCAAAGTAACGTAAACTATGAACTTTGGTATGTTCATGATATGTTAATTTTGGCTCACTTATTCTAACAAATGTACTATACCAATGCAGGATGTTAATGGTAGGGGAAGCTGTGCCTACATGGAAAGAGGTGTATAAATATTGCACTGTTTGCTCAGTTTTGCTGTGTACCTAAAACTGCTCTAAAAAATAGTCACACAGGGACTAGCAGTTAGCATAACGGCTATGTTGCTGGACTCCCATGTAGTCGACCATGGTTCGCGTCCTGGACCCAGTGGCTTAAAAAAAACTCACACCAGGCGTGTGTGTGTGCATGCCCAAGATCCCCAGAGGAGAATGGAGGAGAAGGAATTGTGGTGTGGCCATCCCCCCAGGGGATGATTTCTTGCTTTCTGGCTCTCTGTCTCTCTCTGGCGAGCACATGCGCCCTATAGCAAAAACCCCTCAAAAAAAAAAATAGTCATACACACACACACACACACACACCATAGAGCGCATGTGCATGAGAGAGAGAGAGAGAGAGACAAAGAGAGAAATTACCCGCAACAGAATCTCATCACACCATGATCCCCTTCTCCCAGTCTTCCATTTCCTTGAGATTCTGGCCACCGATGCTCCTCGGTGCCTTTAGGCTGAGCCAGGGATCTGAACCCATAGTTGGTTATGTGGTCTCCACCCTTGCAGGGCACTTATATTATTGCTGTGCCACAGAAGCTTGGCTTTTTTTTTTTCCTTAGAATTATTTCATTGAACTCTATTTGTTGCTGTTGTTGTTGTTATTAAATTTGACCAGTGAGAGAGAGAAAGGGAAAGTGAGAAAGCAAGCCATCAGGTCCAGGATTCAAACTGCGGTTGGCCATCGGCCATGTGAGAGTTCAGTGCCTGTAGCCACCACACTACCACACTACCTGCTGGCCCTGCTGGGCCTGGTTTTTTGTTTTAATTATAAAAATAAAGTAGGCTAGGGGCAGTGGCATAGCAGTTCTACAATGCTCCACATGCTGAAGCCATGTACCAAGGTCTCCTTGCACATGTCGGGCATGTGTGTGTATGCCTGTGATACTGGCTAGTGTGGGTGGAGGCCAGTGAGGGGACCCTGTTGGGGGTGATTCCTCTCTGTCACGCTCTCATGGAAGAAATAAATAAACTTTGAAAATAAGATGAAATAAAAACATGTTATCATCTCAACACACAATCGATATAAAACATTATTAATGAGACATTTTATGTTATCTGTAATTCAAAAACCAGCATATATTTATACTTACGGCATTACGTTAACTTGGACTAAGTCCATTTTGAGTGCTCGGAAACCACATACTGGACTGCACAGGTCTAGAGCAGTGGCAGTGACAAAAGGTGGCTTGGAAGGGACTTTACCCGCCCTCTATTTCTCCTACTTCACAATCTCCATCAACATTGCTGGATATACATACACGGGATACACATACAGGAAAAAGCCATGCTGGATACACATATAAGGAAAGTGTTTGTTCTGCAAAGGCATTTTCCAAACAAGTCTCTGAACCTTCTTTCTAGCCAGATTGTCATCTCTTGGTACATCATCCCTATACCTTGCCCTCCCCAGTCTAGCACTCCAGACAGTACCACTCTTGCGTCTTCTTGATGGAACACTGAAGAGTAGAGGGCTTTGTCACACCAGAATTTCCTAAAAACACCATGTAACCATTGCTAACAATATCAGAAAGAAAGAACTTCTAGGTCCTACATGCCATGCAAAAAATAGTATTAAAATGCAGTGCAAATTTAAATGCTACCTAAGACATAGGAACTTTTAAAAATAGTGGCTGTCAACATAAAAATAAATAACTATGCTTTGCCTCAGTTGTTGGGATTATTAATATGTCTTTGCAGCTAGTAATATTATTTATTTATATTTCCTAGCAACATTCCTGTAACTAATGTATAGACTTCCCTGTATGTCATGATATATAATCTACTCATGCTTTAAATGCTATTACCAAGATGTGAGTGCACTAGAGCTCCAAAAAGTTCTCCGTCATTTGAATTAGAAAAGGCACTACATTAAATCATACCCTGCCCTGTTGTATTTATCATTTTCAGGTTTTATCACTCAGAAAAGTGAGGAGGGAAGAGCATTAATTTGCTTACCATTTCAACAGCTCTTCCAAAAGAAAGGAAAGGGAAAAACAGAAAGTGGATTGAATGTAAAATAAAAACAGATGCTGTCTCACAGAATCCTGTAAGGAGAACTGTATGACATGAGGTAGAATGCATTTGTTTTATTTGTAGTCATAAAGATCATTATGGAATGCCTAATTCCCACTTGAGTTCTCCTTGAAGGAGAAATTTTTTTATTATCTGTTATTATTTATTTTATTTTATTTATTATCATTATCATTATTTTTACTTTGACCAAAGAGAGAGAGAAAGAGAAAGTGAGAAAGCAAGCCACCAGGTCCATGACCCGAACAGATGTGGGCCATGTGGGAGTCCAGTGCTTTAACCACCATGCCACCTGCTGGCCCCCAAAACTTTTAATTAAATAAATAAACTGGCATTTGACAGTATACAGCATTTTTAAAATGAAGAGGTCTTCACTAAAAATCTTCCATCTTTACTTTTAAACCTTTACTAGTAAGTATCATAATCTTAATATAATTTAATAAAAGAACATGATGTCTGGGATTTATTTTGAAATACTCTACCAATAATAATAATAACAATAAAAGTTGGAGAAGTACATTAAATAAGAATGACAGAATGCTATGAAGCTCAGTGATAAGAACTTTGGAATTCATTATATTTTTTCCTATGCTTGTATATATCATAGATCTAAAGTTTCCCAAATTGAAAAAGTTTAAAAACTGTTGATGGTAAATTTTAAAATATATAGATTTTTTAAATTAGAGTATTACTTATTTAATTTTATTCATTTATTCATTCATTTAAATTTGACCAGAGAGAGACAAAGAGAGAAAGAAAGTGAGAAAGCAAGCCACTAGGTCCAGGACTCAAACCATGGTTGGCCATGTGGGAGTATCCAGCACCTTAACCACCATGCCACGTGCTGGTCCCCTACAGGTTTGTTGTTGTTGTTCTTTTAAAATAATTTAAAATAATTATTTTATTCAACTTTATTTATTATTACAATTTAGTCTGGAATATATGGGAGATGGGATATACTCTTGGAATTGTTTGGCTCTGGGGAAGGGTGTGGAAGAGCCAAATTGGGTCCTTTCAAAGCAAAGGACCCAGGGCAGGAGCCACAGGTGTCTGGACCTAAAAGCAGTACTAATGGGAGACAATGTCTTTTTTTCCCCTCCAGAGAGCACATACACTTGCCACAGAGAGACAGAAAGAGAAGAGACATAGAGGGAGAAAGAATCCCTGCAATGCGACATGATCACACTACAGTTTCTTCTCCATTTCTCCATCCTATCAGGATTTGGGGCATGTACACACAAGAACTCTGTATGTTTTTCAAGTCATAGGTCTGGGATTTGAACCATGTGGTGGGCCATGGGGGATCCAGCTCTCTTAACCACTGAGCCAACCCTAGAGACAATGTCTTATATTGAACCACTCAATGGAGGAGTCAGAATACAAGGATTCTTGCTCCAGTTCTGCCAGTAACTTCTTCATATGTGACCTTAAGTCAAAGTCTTCACTTTGCTGTGACTCAATCTTCTCATACATTCATTTAATAATAATGACAGAAACTCTTAAAATGGACTAGACATGCATGTAGATATTGGTGATGCACACAGGATTCAACAGATAATAGTCCTTGTGGTCATTGACTTACCATTCTGGCAGGGAGTGAGCCTGGAAGCTATGCGGGCCAAACGTGTTTCAGACAAAGGGCTCCTTCTTAAGCCAACATTTTGGATCATCTTGAGAGTTGATGTGTTTATTAAATACAAGTAACAGAAGAATTCTAAGAGGATAAAAGTGTATGTTAAATTGTAATGCAATATTATCAAGAACACAAACAAACCTTTTATGATCCTCTAACATAGCAGTATGAATACTCTACAACTGCTGCTCTAATTTTAATTATGAGCATTATCACCATATGAAGTATAAAATCCAGTCTCTAAATATGCCACTTTCTTTATATTACCCATTTTATTTAATTATGTATATGGAAGATAAATGTATGTAAAATAATATAATCACAAAGCATTTATCCACATTTTAAAATAAAGTACATTAATATAATGTACAATAGCAGGTGCTTTTTAAAACATTTATATCATAAAAGGCTAATAATGAAGAGAATTCACTGAAAGATGAAAAGTGTGTAATAAAGGCGGAGGCCGCACCCGCCAGCCGGACAGCCCGGGGCTCACGCCCCGGC
>NW_006198412.1:2000044-2006632 GCF_000334495.1 Tupaia belangeri chinensis | reverse complement strand
AAAAAGAAAAACATTAGGAAATAAGAAATGGAAAATTATTTGTTGATGATAACATGTATGCTGATGTGCTTGATTGAACCAATATACAGTGTAATCTGGATGGAAAATCTCATTTTGCATGTTGTAATGATGTACAGTGAATGAATGTAAATAAATAAATTTAAATTTGAAAAAAAAAAAGTGTGCAATAAAATGTAAATAGTTTGGGGCCAGCAGGTGGTATAGTGGTTGGGGCGCTGGACTCCCCCATGGCTGACTGTAGTTCGAGTCCCAAATTTGATGGCTTGAAACTCACACTCAGGTGGGTGTGCATGCGTGCCCAAAATCCCAGGAGGAGATTGGAGAAAAAGGGATTACGGCATGGTCATCCTCCCCCAGAGAGTGATTCTCATTTTCTTTCTCACTGTGTCTCTGTCTCTTTCTGGCAAGTGCACCTGTCCTACAGCAAAAACCGTTTAAAAAATGTACATAGACTAAGAACCACTTACATTTATTTCATTCTAACTAAGATTGGGAACAGCTTCCTGATTATATCAGCTAGAATGCAACTGAGGAGCTAAAAGACAAAACAACGGAGACTTTTTTTCTAAAAGGGTACGTGGTTAAGTAATAATGGAATTAATGCATTGTATAGTTTTATTTTTTAAAGAATTATTTTATTTGACTTTATTTATTTTAATTTGACCAGGGAGAGGCAGAGAGAGAGAGAGAAAGGGAAAGTGAGAAAGCAAGTCACCAAGTTCGGGACTCAAACAACAGCTGGCCATATGGGAGTCCAGTGCCCTTAACCACCATGCCACCTGCCGGCCCCAATGTCTTGGGTAGTTCTAATCTGGCCCAAAAGCAGTTATACAAGGAGTGCTCCAGAGCTCCCGTTACTCTAGCTATTTCATTCTCACTTTTTTGAAGTTGAAGAATCGCCCATTTTCACAAAGTATCAATAACGGATTATTTATACTTGCTATAACTCACAATTAGAATCATCTCAAGATACAGTGAGTTTCTAGATAAAAATCAAAATGCCCCTAACGTAGTGTGTACTGGAACCTATGTGGCCCAGTCTTCCCTCCCTGTCTCAGCTCAAAACAAAAACAGAATACAAGGGAGAACTGCCCAAGCTTTGCTGTTAGTGCAGCTTTTAAGTGCAACCACTTCCACTAGATGGCACTAAATACCCTGTGTTTCAGAAATCAGGCCCAAAAAGAAAATCAGAAGGTGAGAATGATCGCTCTGAAATAAACAAGAAATTTCTCAGATAACTTGTCCTGTCATTATATTCAGTTCCTTAGAAATAAAACATGAATCTTGGTTATTTATTCACTCATCAAACATTTATTGAACCATATTATGTTTCAAATTCTGTGCCCAGTATGAGGAATGTGGAAATAACACTTGGTCTCTTGCTCTTAAGGGTTCACATTGTGGGAGGGAACAGATCTAGTGAGGAAAGAGCAGAATCAGACAAACAAGTAGAAAACTGAAAGCAGAATGCTAAAGACTTGATAGAGGTTATCACAGAGCACCAGGGGTAGCACACAGAGGGGCATCTAATGAAGACTTGGTGAATGGAAGATTCTTTTTTAAAAAAATTATTTAATTTTACTTGTTGTTATTATGCTTTTTAAATTTGACCAGAGAGAGAGCAAAAGGGAAAGTGAGAAAGCAAGCCACGAGGTCTGGGACTCAAACTGTGGTCGGCCATGCAGAAGTCCAGCACCTTAAACCACCATGGCACCTGCTAGTCCCGGAAGATTCTTTTTTTTTTTATTTGCTAGAGGGTGCATGTACTTGCTGGAGAGAGAGAGAGAGAGAGAGGGAGAGAGAGAGAGAGAGGGAGAGAAAGCACTCCCCACTCCATGGGAGTCAGGTCACATTTCCTCCTCTGCTGTTTCTCCTTTCAGGATTTTGGACACACACACACTCATACACCTGGCATGTTTTTCAAGCTGCCTGGTTTAGAGTTCAACTGCGCAGCTAGGCATGTGGGATTCAGCCACCTTGATCACCAAATCACTGACAAGCCCAAAAAGGAAATTTTGTTTGAACTGAGATTTAAAGAATGGGCAAGGGGACTGGCAGGTTGCATGGTAGTTAAGGGTGCTAGACTCCCACTATGGCTAACCATAGTCCGATTCCTGGACCTGGTGGCTTGCTTTCTCACTCCCCCTCCCCCAGGTCAAATTAAAATAAATATATATAAAGCTAAATAAAATAATTCTTAAAAAGAAAAGAATGGGTCGGAATTAATTATGCAAAGGAGAGTAGGCAGGGCGTCCTTGGCAGAGCAGTAGCTCCTATAATCATAAAAGGCTGAAGCTCAGAGTACACAGTGAGGTTGGGATGGGCAAGCGCAAGAAAGGAGTCTGGCTGAACTGGTAAAAGTAGGGTCATGGGAAGCCACATATATCTACATCTATTCACTGGACTTAGCAAATAGGAAGTTAACGTTTAGTTTGGCAAAAGCAAGTTCAGGGAAATGGTGCGAGCGAACACCAGACTGCAATGTTCAGAAGTAAAACGTGAAGAATGAGCAAAGCACATGTAGATTGTTCTTTTGAAGAGGTTTGGCTATGAAGGAGAAATTGGAAGCTAGACCGGGGCACAGGATAGAAAAGACAAGCACAGCAATGAGCTGAAGAAAAGATCTACCAGAAAGGAGAGAATGAAGACAGAGACAGAGAAGAGGCAGGTGGGTCTGGTCTTTAGAGCACAGGTCTCAGGAGAAAGAACTCTCCTTTCTTTGAAGTAAAGGAGAAGGATGGATGGTGACTAATAGAGACAGGTGGAATGGTAACGATAAGTCTGACACAGCTCTCTGGTTCCCTTTGCACACATTTGCCCAGTGTCTGGTGGTACTGACCAAGCAAGGTGTCCTAGGCAGACCTGCCTGGTTTCCTGATACAGTCTAACTTTAGTACCTCCCCTGACTTGGGCAATAGGGGTCTCTTTTCAGATACTTTGATGGATTCTGGTCACTTTCATCAGTCCAGTTCCTCGGAACCCAGGACTGCTGCTCTTCTCTGTACCTATTTGCTTCCTGGGGTTCCCAGAGAAATGAAGCGATGTGTAAGCATGGAAGAAAATATTGAACTAATTCTGAGAAAGGAACAGCCTTAATAAATCCCTTCTTATCTTGTCATCTCATCCCATACGACTTACAGCCTCCACTGTCTACAGAACCCTTGTTTGGTCCTGTCTACTCTCCCATTATTTGAGATCACAGTTCCGTTTTATCAATAAGTCTATTAAATGCCTACTGTAGGTAATAGGTTGAATGTCAAGGGATTTTCATCTTAACAAAGAGACAAGGAATACATAGGTACATGTATGTGTATGTTACGTGAGTGTATACATGTACTATATATGCATTAACATATATACACACATACATAATAAAAATAGTATTATATGGTAGCACAAACTGCAAATTAAACAATATAGGTAAAAGAGCTCTTAGAGCTCAAATCTTGGCAAAGACCAAGAAATCTGTTTGGCAATGTTTAAGACATAACTAAAAGGCTGGTTTTATGGCAATATTATGAAATCCATAAGGGGGTCCAGCAGATGGTATGAGGGTTAAGGGTGCTGGACTCTCACATGGCTGACCGCGGTTTGAGTCTCGGACCTGGTAGCTTGCTTTTTCACTCTCTCTCTTTCTGTCCCTCTCTGATCAAATTAAAATAAATTTTAAAAAATAAAGTTAAATAAAAAAATTCTTAAAAAAAAAAAAAAAGAAAAGAAAAGAAATCCATAAGGGGCCAGTAGGTGGTGTGGTGGTTAAAGTACTAGACTCCCACACAGTTGACCATTTATGAGTCCTGGACTTGATGGCTTGATCATGCTGGATAAATATGTGTGTATGTCCAAAATTCCAGGAGGAGAATGGAGAAGGAATTGTGGCATGGCCATCCCCCCCGGAGGTGATTTCTCACTTTCCCTCTCACTGTCTCTCTCTGGTGTGTGCATGTACCCTACAGCAAAAAGGAAAAACAAAACAAACAAAAGAAAAATCCATAATTAAACTACAGAGATGGGGAGCTACTGAAGGTTTTAGAATAAAGACTACTTACACTACTTTTACATGCTTTTCTAATTAATTTGGAAGGACTGTGTACATCGATTAAGAAATGGAGAGCAGGAATAATTCAGAGACTACTGTGATATTGGAGTGGAGGTGATAAAGTCCTGCACCATCTTAAAAATTCTATTCAGTAAGTGTTGGCAGTGGAGATGGAAAGAAATTGGTACCTGCTTGGATATGGCAAAAGAGATAGGAAGCCAGTAGCACTATAAGGTTTCAAGCTGGAGGGAAAGGAGACTGCTGATAACTCTAGAGAGACTTAAATAGGAAATTTCATGGAGCATAGTTTAATGAGCAAAGAAGCTTAATGAAGTTTAAGATATGTGGAGTTTAAAGTGATGGAAACACATTTGGGTGCAAATGACAACTGTGAGGAAAGCTCAGGAAATATCAGTAGTAGCAGCACGTATCTGGGAATTGTCTGCATAAGAGGAAATGTAGAGGGAAAAACATCGGGATAGCACGGAAGCAGAACCAGTTTGGAAGGAGAATGTGAAAAGCAGACCAAGAGATTCGAAAGCCAGGAGAGTAGAGTATTTCAGAAGTCAAGGAAGAAGCAAGTTTTACGGATGAGGAGATATGTAATAATGATGAATACTTAAGAAATTGCTTATTGAGAAAAGTCCAGTAATAATGTCATTTGTGATTGTCAAGCTAAGAGTTTCAATAGGAAAGAGGGGAGAAATAAATGGGTGGTGATAGTGATAATGAAAAGATGCCAAGGAAATCAGAGAATGAGACTACTCCTGAGAAATGAAGTGGTAAAAACGACCAAAGTTAGTAAGTTGAAGAAGAGTTGGGTCCAGGGAGGATTTATTACCCCCTCTAGGCTTAATCATAATTCTTGGCAGAAAGCTCATGTTAGTAAAGGACTGATTAAAAATATAGTAGGAGCAGAATGTTGAGGAGGTAGAAGAGGTTGAGATAAAGGAGAGAGGTCTTGAAGGTTGACCTCCGAACAGAAAGAAGGCAATCAGGTGTGAGAGTAGTTGTGAAGGATCATAGATAAATTTTTACAATTTATTGGATACATTTAATCACTATACATCACTACAGTTAATCCTAGTTAAATTTTAAGTAGAATGGTGAGGGAATTTTCCAGACAGCCTTGCTTTTCTCAATGGAGCAGTTGGCTGCTGAGTTTGTGAGGGATTCAATGCTTGAGAAACTCAAGAGAACAAAGGGTAGAGGTGGCTGGGGTAAAATCATTGGCATGACATCATAAGACTGTGTCCTAGATAGCTTGTCTGGCCACCAGACTTCTTTGAGACTGTTTCCTCACAAAGTTGTAAGAACATGAAATGAGATAATGCACATGTAAACGATAAAGCACTTCTTCAATAAGAGACGGTTAAAATACCTACCACAGGGAATGTGATATGTCATGAATAAGAGATGAAGCAAAGCAGAGCCAGGCATCAGGGAGGGTAGGGATGAAGTTCCGAGCAAGAATATATAACCGAACCCAGTTCCACAGTTGTGACTTACTCCAGCACGCTGGAGTGGAAAAGGCAGATTCCAAAATGAGGGCAGATGTAGAGAAGACGAGGATGAAGAAAAAAATCTAGGTAAGGATGATTTTAAGACCTTTGTAGGAGGACCAGCAGATGGCATAATGGTTACGGCGGCTGGACTCTCACTCAATGGAGTTGGTTGAGTCCTGGACCCAGCAGCTTTAAATTCACACTGGGTGGGTGGCCACCGCCCCCCGCCCCCCAGAGGGTGATTTCTTGCTTTCTCTCTCTCTCTGGTGAGGGCACACACCCAATAGCAAAAATTTTTCACAAAACAAAGTTTATATTCTTACATTTGGAAATTACCATGTAATTTTTATGAAAAAGTGCCATATGACTTACTGACATGTATATTTTAGAAACAGACAAGCACTTCAGTCCTTTTTATTTTATAAATAATTTAGACTCAACTTTTTTTTTTCCTCCCCCAGATTCTACTATTTTTAAAAGCTTAGGCTCCAGGCACTATTCCTCTAACAGGAAATGGATAATGAAGATAAGGAAGACATCAATGCAACAGCTGCCCGTTCAGTCCAAACCAAGCAGGGAAGATCGAGAACAAAGAAAGCCAGCAAGACAGTCTGACATACTAGACAGGCTTAAGCGGAGGGTAAAGAGTCAGAGTGTTACTATCAAAAAGTGACTAAAAACAGGCTGGAGGGTAAGGAGTCAGTGTGTTACTATTATCGGAATTTTGGAGATCTAGGTCCCAAATCTCAGGTGTGCTGCAAAGCTTCCAATTCAGGAGACTCCTGGCTAGGATACATAAAACAGGCTAAGAAATTAGAAAGTTAAGGGTGCCAGATGTGTCCATCTTCCCAATTAGTTTGTGAGACCACAAAGGGCTTGTCCTTCACTGACAGCCACCACTGTCTCATTGTGACCAACCAGGAGCCCTCCTAGGTAGGTAAAAACAGACGGGCCAAACTTGACCTCTGCTCTTTTCTGTTACACAGAAATGCAGAATTCTGGATGGCAAATATGTAACCGCTT
>NW_006198412.1:1998438-1999102 GCF_000334495.1 Tupaia belangeri chinensis | reverse complement strand
AGGTGAAACACAGGCTTCTCAAGTCCCAAGGATCAAGAATCAAGCTGGCTGAACGCAGATGTCAATTCTAGACTCCCGTTCAAAGGTCTCCCCAAATGGTTTCCAGAACCAGAGACTGAGGTGCCCTTACCGGGAAAATGCCAGAAGCTCTTAAGCCGTGGAGCTCTGGTAAACGGCACGCTAGGCCTGAGAGACTCCTGAACTGAAACCCGCTCCGGAGTCCCCGAGGGAACCCTCACAAGCACACAGCAGTGTCGGGAAGAGATGTCTCTAGCCCAGGAGGCGCCTCCGGAATTAGGAAAACGCCTCCTACATTTCCCAACAAGCTCCGGGCTCAGAGCCCGGGGCCAACTGACAGCGCCATCCACCAATGGGAGAGCCTGTCTCACGTTCGTGAGCCCAATCCGAGGGCGGAAAGGAGGTCGTCCCTGTGGCACATCAGCGTGGCCTTTTAAGTGGTCCTCAGGCCTCTCTGGTAGCCAGAGGTACAGGCGCAGTCCTCGTGAAATGGTGACGCTGGCTATACTATGCCGCGCACTCCGGGTCCTGCTCTTTTCCTGTCCCCACGCTCAGAGCCCTGTAGGTGCCCCGCCTCTAGCCCCTTAGTTTGGTTTCTCCATCCACGTGAGTGGACTAGCGAGAATGTGGAATCTCCAAAGTTTAT
>NW_006198412.1:1986725-1998182 GCF_000334495.1 Tupaia belangeri chinensis | reverse complement strand
GGGGGCGGGGGTGCTTGTCGCGTCTCAGGCATGGACCTAGTGGGTTGGGTGGCGGGAGGGGGGTGGCAGTGGAGGGCGCGAGAGGTGTAGGGGTCAAGGTGTTGTTAGCAGGACTAGCTCTAGACGTAGACCTGGAAACGCATCTGGGGAGGAGGACTTCGGGTTTAGATGAGTGCGTGGGCGTGTCTGGTATGGGATGCCGTGGAAAAGAAGGGGCCCTCGTGAGTAGATCTGTGGGTGGTTCCTTTGAGGAATTCTCTTCCCGTTTGCTCTTTTATTTGCCAACGAGAGTCCCTATGGTCTCTGGTCAAGTGTTGGCAACCTTCTCTTTGGGTGATCTTAATCATCTACTACTTCATTATAGAACTGCCCAGGGCGTTTTCTGATACTGGGCACAAACGTGGGGAATATGTCAGAAAACAGGAAGCCGCTGAGCAAACTCCCCAGTGGGACTGCATTGGGGAACTCGGGCAAGACTCGTTGCCCTTTGTGCATGGGGCTTTTCAAAGCCCCCAGGCTCTTGCCTTGTTTGCACACGGTTTGCACCACGTGTCTGGAGCGGCTAGAACCCTTCTCAATAGTGGACATCCGAGGGGGAGACTCAGACACAAGCTCTGAGGGGTCAATATTCCAGGAACTCAAGTCACGCAGTCTGCAGCCACAGATCGGCATCCTCTGTCCGGTATGTGATGCTCAGGTGGATCTGCCCATGGGTGGAGTGAAGGCTTTAACCATAGACCACCTGGCCATGAATGATGTGATGCTGGAGAATCTGCGTGGGGAAGGCCAGGGCCTGGTGTGTGACCTGTGCAGTGACAGGGAAGTGGAGAAGAGGTGTCAGACCTGCAAAGCCAATCTCTGCCACTTCTGCTGCCAGGCTCATAGGTAAAGATGGGTACCCCACCTGGTGTGGCTTAAGAGTGGAATACAAAGAGATGTCCAGACAGAAATCTCTGGGTGAGCAATGGAAAGGAAAACTCTCAAATTTGGAGGGTTGAAGAACAATATATGATGCAATAGTAAATACTCTAGGACAGCAGTTAATTCCGTCAGCCTAAAATAGTATCTGTAATAATAAGAGCAATAAAGGTTTCATAGTCCTTTTCAGTTTACACACATTCAGTTTCCTTCAGTCATCAATTTGTGCCATGAATGATGGTACTCAGTGCTGGAGAAGCAGAGGAGCATGAATATAATAGTATAGTCCCTGCCCTTGATCTCAGTTGCTCATTGCAACTCTTATGAAAAGGCAGGCACTATTTTCACTCCCATTTATTACTTGAGGAAACTGAAGCACGGCAATATGATGGGGTTTGCCAAGGTCCCACAGCTGGTAAGAACTGAGTCTTAAATGCAGATCTTCTTAAAACATTCTGTGCTCTTTCTACTAATCCATGCTGCCTTCCCAGTATAGGTGCTGATTGGGTGTACCTCACCTAAGCCTTTGCCTTGTACCCTAGAGTTACTCTGGAGTTTGGTGAGGTGGTCTGGTAGGTGTTAACTGGGATACAGATATGTCTTTAATGGCATTTAGCAAGTATAGTTTGTCAGATGGATCACTCTTTGGCCCTTCTTATTCCCCCCACCCCAATCCAAGACTTCGTAATGTAAAATGACCAAAGCTTTAGGATTAACCTAAAATAGCTTTTTGTTTGTTTGGTTTTTTAAATGATATTTATTTTAATTTGACCCAAGAGGGACCGAGAGAGCGTGCAAAAGCAAGCTGCCAGGTCTGGGACTCAAACCACAGCTGGCCATGTGCAAGTCCAGCACCCTTACCATCATGCCACCTGCCAGTCCGACCAGAAATAGTTTCTAAGTTCTGACTTTCATCTATTTTCTGGCTTCACTATCAGAACAATTTAGTAGTCTTCACTCTTGTTATTTTTAACTTGTAATTATGTGATAGTTTCTATGACTGTCTTGCCGCCAGCCTAACAGCTGACCCTATTTTCTCTGTAGCCACTCTCTTGGTGCCAGAATAGGCATATAAGCTTCAAGATGACAGAATGCTAACGGGAACTCTGACCAGTCACTGGTTTCCTAGGGGTTTTCCTGAATCTTTAGAGGGCTACTAAAAAGGGGAATTAAATAAAAGAGCTTTGATTCTGCTGACCACCAATTTCACTCTTTCTAGTAACATTTATAACTCTTGAGGGAAATTCTGGCCTGCTGTTTTGAGTAATGTAGGTACAAGTCAAAGGCAATGCTTTACCAAAATCTTAGCTGGATGAGACTTTTTTTTTCTTCTTTTAATTGCTTGGGGTTCATTGCTATGTTCGCTGGCACAGTTTCTGTCTCTTGGTGCTGGTTTTCTCTGTCACCTCTAGCTTGCTGTGGCTCTTTTCTAAACGTGCCAAATTAACTCTGTGGGGTAAGTTCCAGATGTAGTATCAGCGGTACAAACTTTTACAGAGGCCTGCCCCAAGCCGGAGCACTAGATCACTGTCATTTTATTCCACACAACAGCCTTTCAGGTTGCTACTGTCCCCACTGTAGAGATGAGGAACTGGAATCAGAGATGATCACGCAGGGAAGAGGTTAGCGCAAGGAACTGAACTCAAGTGCTTTTTCTTCAGAGCACATGCTCCTCAAACTTCTCTGCCAAACTTTCCCAACTGAAATAATTCCCCAATTTTCCGTTCTGTCTGTTTGCCCCTAGGAGGCAGAAGAAAACAACTTACCATACCATGGTGGACCTAAAAGACTTGAAAGGCTACAGCCGCATTGGGAAGCCCATCCTGTGTCCCACTCATCCTGCGGAGGAGCTGAGGCTGTTCTGTGAGCTGTGTGACCGACCCGTGTGCCGGGATTGCGTGGTTGGGGAGCACCGAGAACACCCCTACGACTTCACCAGCAACGTCATTCACAAGCATGGTGACTTTGTGCGGGAACTCCTCAAAGGCACCCAGCCCCACGTGGAGGCCCTGGAGGAAGCCCTGGCTCAGATCAATGGGATGAACAGCGCCCTGCAAGAGAGAGTGGAAGCAGTGCCTGCCGATGTCCGAACATTCTCTGAGGGCTACATCAAGGCCATTGAGGAGCATCGGGACAAGCTCCTAAAGCAGCTGGAAGACATACGAGTCCAGAAGGAAAATTCCCTGCAGCTGCAGAAGGCACAGCTGGAACAGCTGCTGGCAGATATGCGGACTGGAGTGGAGTTCACCGAGCACTTGCTGACCAGCGGCTCAGACTTGGAGATACTCATCACCAAGGGCGTGGTAGTAGAACGGCTCAAGAACCTGAATAAAATGGAATACAGTGCCCGTCCTGGAGTAAATGAAAAGATATGCTTCTCTCCTCAGGAAAAAGCAGGCCGGTGCCATGGCTATGAAGTTTATGGGGCCATTAATACCAAAGAGGTTGATCCAGCCCAATGTGTCCTTCAAGGAGAAGGTAGGAAGGCATTTCTTATAGGCATTGAAAGGTAGTGGAAAGAGACATGGTATTGAAAGATTTGTGGCTTTTTCAGCTCGAGCCTTCATTCAGCCAAGAAGTGCTCCCTTGCTGTTTTCCAAAGGAGAGAGAGTGTGTGTGTTCTAAAAGACTTTCTTGCCCTGTTTGTTCTAGTCAACACACAGCTAATATTCAATATAGGGATGAGGCTTGGCCCTTTGTAGGTCAGAAAAGTAGTACCCACCAAGCAATTTAAAGATTTTGCTTTGTGGGAACCAGCAGTTAGCGTAATGGCTATGTCGCTGGATTCCCATGTAGTCGACCGCGGTTCGTGTCCCGGACCCGGTGGCTTAAAAAACTCACGCCGGGCGCGTGTGCGTGCCAAGACAAGATCCCGAGAGGAGAATGGAGGAGAAGGGATTGCGGCGTGACCATCCCCCCTGGGGGGTGATTTCTCGCTTTCTGTCTCTATGTCTCTCTCTGTCTGTCTGGCGAGCGCATGCACCCTACAGTGAAAATCTCTCAAAAAAAAAAAAAAAAGATTTTGCTTTGTTCTGTCACCTGACAGAACACAGACAGCAGCTGCAGGAGTTAACAGCACTGACGAGGGCAGGACGAAATCCTACCTGCTCAGAAAGGAGCATGGCAGGCCTGGGATTGCTTAGACCAAGTTCTAAAGAGGGTCTCAGAAGAATGAGGAAAGTTATGGTTTCCTTTCTTCTATGACCCTTTACCTCACATAAGCCTTATATCATTGATGTTTAAAGAATATGGAAGGTTTTTCATTCAGTGGAGGAAAAAAAAAACGTTTATTTTGACCAGTTTCCTATTCCTAAAGGAAGCATCTTACTCAGCATGTACTTCACAGGTCAATCCTGACGGGAAGATTGTATCTTGGAGTTATCCTAACTCTGGCACAGGAACTTTGAACTATATGGAAGTTATGGATCCCTTTCAGCGGGCGCTGCCGATGTCCGAACATTCTCTGAGGGCTACATCAAGGCCATTGAGGAGCATCGGGACAAGCTCCTAAAGCAGCTGGAAGACATACGAGTCCAGAAGGAAAATTCCCTGCAGCTGCAGAAGGCACAGCTGGAACAGCTGCTGGCAGATATGCGGACTGGAGTGGAGTTCACCGAGCACTTGCTGACCAGCGGCTCAGACTTGGAGATCCTCATCACCAAGGGCGTGGTAGTAGAACGGCTCAAGAACCTGAATAAAATGGAATACAGTGCCCGTCCTGGAGTAAATGAAAAGATATGCTTCTCTCCTCAGGAAAAAGCAGGCCGGTGCCATGGCTATGAAGTTTATGGGGCCATTAATACCAAAGAGGTTGATCCAGCCCAATGTGTCCTTCAAGGAGAAGGTAGGAAGGCATTTCTTATAGGCATTGAAAGGTAGTGGAAAGAGACATGGTATTGAAAGATTTGTGGCTTTTTCAGCTCGAGCCTTCATTCAGCCAAGAAGTGCTCCCTTGCTGTTTTCCAAAGGAGAGAGAGTGTGTGTGTTCTAAAAGACTTTCTTGCCCTGTTTGTTCTAGTCAACACACAGCTAATATTCAATATAGGGATGAGGCTTGGCCCTTTGTAGGTCAGAAAAGTAGTACCCACCAAGCAATTTAAAGATTTTGCTTTGTGGGAACCAGCAGTTAGCGTAATGGCTATGTCGCTGGATTCCCATGTAGTCGACCGCGGTTCGTGTCCCGGACCCGGTGGCTTAAAAAACTCACGCCGGGCGCGTGTGCGTGCCAAGATCCCGAGAGGAGAATGGAGGAGAAGGGATTGCGGCGTGACCATCCCCCCTGGGGGGTGATTTCTCGCTTTCTGTCTCTATGTCTCTCTCTGTCTGTCTGGCGAGCGCATGCACCCTACAGTGAAAATCTCTCAAAAAAAAAAAAAAAAGATTTTGCTTTGTTCTGTCACCTGACAGAACACAGACAGCAGCTGCAGGAGTTAACAGCACTGACGAGGGCAGGACGAAATCCTACCTGCTCAGAAAGGAGCATGGCAGGCCTGGGATTGCTTAGACCAAGTTCTAAAGAGGGTCTCAGAAGAATGAGGAAAGTTATGGTTTCCTTTCTTCTATGACCCTTTACCTCACATAAGCCTTATATCATTGATGTTTAAAGAATATGGAAGGTTTTTCATTCAGTGGAGGAAAAAAAAAACGTTTATTTTGACCAGTTTCCTATTCCTAAAGGAAGCATCTTACTCAGCATGTACTTCACAGGTCAATCCTGACGGGAAGATTGTATCTTGGAGTTATCCTAACTCTGGCACAGGAACTTTGAACTATATGGAAGTTATGGATCCCTTTCAGAATGATCTCCCCCTGAGAAATACCCCCTATTTTGGGTAAACAATTTCAGGAGATTCTTAGATCCTCTTAAGCATCTCCATAGACCTTATACAAGTTCAAGAACCCCAGGTTATTAAGAAACGCTGCTTCACCTGAATGCTGGACCAGCAGCTATAACTACTGGATATTCCTTGTAACACCTTAGCACAGTGTAGTGAGGTGTGGTGAATCTCACAGTGTGGAAGGTCCAAGCTGAATCCTATTCCAGAAAGAACCAGTATAGAGGGGGGCTTGAGGGTCACTAGCCTTTCTCAACAATTGAGAGGTTTTCTTCTCTGAATACCTAGGTCAATCTTGAGTATTTTCAAAGCTTCCTTAGGGCTAAAATTAAGGTTCAGGATATAAGAAAGCTGCTGGCTGAGATAACCAGTCTCATTAGGAGGCTCTCCCAAGAAGGGAGGCAGAAGGGGAAGAGCAGAGAAAGGAGGCAGGGTTCCAGCAGTCACAGTAAGTGGGAAGCACAACCATTTGTTCTGCAGAGAAAAGGCAAGATGGCATCTGATCTGGGGATGTAGTCACTGCAGTTTACCTTTGAGGTGAGGACTGAGTGTTTATCTTTTGCAGATCTCCACAGAGCCCGAGAGAAACAGGCAGCCTCTTTCACCCTGCTTTGTAAGGATGCTGCAGGAGAGATCATGGGCAGGGGAGGAGACAACGTTCATGTTGCTGTTATCCCTAAAGATAAGAAGGACAGGTGTGTATTACATAATTCATTGTCATGGGTAATGAGCAGTGAGGAACATGGAAACATGAGGTCCTTTGAGATCGTGGAAATGTTACTGCTTATAGGTAGTTATAGTTTACCTCTCCATAGTTCTCTGAGAAAATGTGATAATGACCAGTGGGACCAGATTTGTTTTCTATTTTATAGTTATATTCTGTCTCAAAACTTGGTCAGATTGTCTTAATCTCAAGCTTTGGGACAAACTAAAATACTTCTATGTTAGACTAAATGGTGCCCTTCTAAAAATTCTGCCCCTCTTTGGTCTTCAATTGTAATCAGCTTGTTTGTTTTTATATGGAATTAAAGTATGTGTCAGAGGAACAATAAACATTTTTATATGGAATTAAAGTATGTGTCAGAGGCACAATAAGCAACAAAAGAGCACCAGAAAAAAAAACACTAAAAACAAAACAATAACATTTTCTAGGAATTTATCTGAATATCAGACTAATTCATATGAGTATCAGACTTCCTGTCGTATAAAAATAAACATTTCTGAGACAAATGAAAGAAGCTTCCTGTTTGGGAGACATTTAAAATTAATATTGAGGGCCAGCCCCTAGCACAATAGTTAAGGGAGCTGGATCTCACATGGCCAACTGCAATTCAAATCCCAGCCCCAGTGGCTTGAAAAATGCAGAATGCATGTGTGCCCCAGATCCCAATGGGATGGAGAAAGAGAGAAGGAATTGCAGTATGACCACGCCCCACTAAGGGGCGCTTTCTCCTCTCTTTCTCTCCATGTCTCTCTCTGGTGAGCATATACACTATCTGGCAACTAAAAGAGAAAATACTATTTTTAAAAAGAATTATTAATTAATTTTATTTGTTTTTATTATTTAATTTGACCAGAGACACACAGAGAAAGAGAAAATGAGAAAGCAAGCTGCCAGGTCTAAGACTCGAACCATGGTCAGCCATGTGGGAATCCAGCACCTTTAACTACCATGCCACCTGCTGGCCCCAAGAAAATAATATTGAATGGAATGGTGTAGAGTTTACATCCTAAAATAATATGCAACTGAGAGAGGCTTGTTGGAGTAACTTTTTAAACTGTTATCTCCATTTAGTCCAGTGAGAACAACGGTCCAAGATAACAAGGATGGGACATACTATGTTTCTTATACGCCCAAGGAACCTGGGGTCTATACTGTATGGGTCTGCGTCAAAGAGCAGCATGTGCAGGTGAGTCATAACTGCCCACATCTCCCCTGAACTCCTACTCTGGGTCCCTGAATTCTATCATCTTAGAATCTGGAGACATTTTTTATAGGAGCAGTGGTAAAGAGGGATTCTCTTCTTTCTTCTCTTTACCTTAGAAATGGCCCAGATTGGGGCCAGCAGGTGGCGTAGTGGCTAAGGAACGGGACTCCCACATAGCCTACCACCATTCTAGTGCGAGACTTGGTGGCTAAAAAATCATTCTGGGTTGGGACCCGCAGTTAGTGTAATGGCTATGTCCCTGGACTCCCATGTATTCGACCACGTTTCGAGTCCCGAACCCGGTGGCTTAAACTCATGCCGGGCATGTGTGTATGCATGCATGCCCAAGATCCCAAGATCCCGAGAGGAGAATGGAGAAGAAGGGATTGCAGCTCGGCCATCCCTCCCAGGGGGTGATTTCTTGCTTTCTATCTCTCTGTTTTTCTGGCGAGTGCACGCACCCTACAGCAAAAACCTCTCAAAAAAAAAAATAAAATAAAATCATTCTGGGTTTGTGTGCATGTGTGCATGCATGCCCAAAATCTCAGAATGAAAGAGAAGGGATTGTAGCGTGGCTACAGTCAGCTACCTCCAGAGGCTGATTTCTCTTTCTCCCTGTCTCTCTCTCTCCCCAGTGAGCACACATGCCCTATAGCAAAAACCCAGATGTTGCTTCCCTTATTTAGCTAGGGATGCTGGTTATCAGAACTCTCTAGCCCCATTTCATCTCCAGGCAGTTCTGCGTCTGTTTTTTTCATTCTTCCTGTTAGTTGGAACTCTTAATTCAGGCATGGTTCCTTGATCACAGGGATCAAGCCACTAGCAGACCATAACGCACATTTCAGAATATAATCTACTGTAGCTCAGGATTTTCCTGCTTTGCTCAGACTACAACCATAGAGAAATTTACTGTAACACAAGGGGTGATGTGGAGGAGGTTTATGCTCCTCCTCTCAACTGACCAGTCGTCTCTCTAACCATCTGCCCATGTAATTCTCTAGTGTTTTACATACATGGAGTCTTCAAAAAATTCATGGGAAATATATATTATGAAAAACTGAATTTCAAAAATGTTTGTACCAAAATAAATTCATACTATTTTCTATCATCTTAGAATCTGGAGACATTTTTTATAGGAGCAGTGGTAAAGAGGGATTCTCTTCTTTCTTCTCTTTACCTTAGAAATGGCCCAGATTGGGGCCAGCAGGTGGCGTAGTGGCTAAGGAACGGGACTCCCACATAGCCTACCACCATTCTAGTGCGAGACTTGGTGGCTAAAAAATCATTCTGGGTTGGGACCCACAGTTAGTGTAATGGCTATGTCCCTGGACTCCCGTGTATTCGACCACGTTTCGAGTCCCGAACCCGGTGGCTTAAACTCATGCCGGGCATGTGTGTATGCATGCATGCCCAAGATCCCAAGATCCCGAGAGGAGAATGGAGAAGAAGGGATTGCAGCTCGGCCATCCCTCCCAGGGGGTGATTTCTTGCTTTCTATCTCTCTGTTTTTCTGGCGAGTGCACGCACCCTACAGCAAAAACCTCTCAAAAAAAAAAATAAAATAAAATCATTCTGGGTTTGTGTGCATGTGTGCATGCATGCCCAAAATCTCAGAATGAAAGAGAAGGGATTGTAGCGTGGCTACAGTCAGCTACCTCCAGAGGCTGATTTCTCTTTCTCCCTGTCTCTCTCTCTCCCCAGTGAGCACACATGCCCTATAGCAAAAACCCAGATGTTGCTTCCCTTATTTAGCTAGGGATGCTGGTTATCAGAACTCTCTAGCCCCATTTCATCTCCAGGCAGTTCTGCGTCTGTTTTTTTCATTCTTCCTGTTAGTTGGAACTCTTAATTCAGGCATGGTTCCTTGATCACAGGGATCAAGCCACTAGCAGACCATAACGCACATTTCAGAATATAATCTACTGTAGCTCAGGATTTTCCTGCTTTGCTCAGACTACAACCATAGAGAAATTTACTGTAACACAAGGGGTGATGTGGAGGAGGCTTATGCTCCTCCTCTCAACTGACCAGTCGTCTCTCTAACCATCTGCCCATGTAATTCTCTAGTGTTTTACATACATGGAGTCTTCAAAAAATTCATGGGAAATATATATTATGAAAAACTGAATTTCAAAAATGTTTGTACCAAAATAAATTCATACTATTATTCCATTTTTCTACAAACTTTTTGAAATACCCTTGTATATGCTTATCTGTTACGGTGGTTACTACATGTGTAACACACAACTATAATAATTTCTAGTTTGGAGGTTATGATTGTGTCTTTCAAAGACAGGGTCTCACCACATCGAAACCTTTCGCCTTAGCCTCCCAACTGAGACTACAGCACAAACCACCACCTGCAGTGTTGCCAGCCTTTAGGTTAGACTAAGAATTGAACCTGCGTCTCCCATATGGCCCCAGACTATGGAGCACAGTGTCATAACAGCACGTATCAATGCAGCTGGGTCTAGAGATTATGAATTGTTTTTTGAGCATTTTTTGCTATAGGGAGCATGCGCTTGCCAGAAAGAGAGAGAGAGAGAGACGGAGAGACAGAAAGCGAGAAATCACCCCCCAAGGGGGATGGCCACACCACAATCCCTTCTCCTCCATTCTCCTCTCAGGATCTTGGGCACACACACATGTGCCTGGCGTGAGTTTAAGCCACCGGGTCTGAGACACGAACTGCAGCCAGCTACATGGGAGTCCAGCGATGTAGCTACTATGCCATCTGCTGTTCCCTAGATTATGATTTTTTAAAAAATTTGGAATAGTGGGTTGTCAGAAAAACCATGATGTATTTTCTATGTTTTTCTATGCAAAACTGTCATGACTTTTCCAACAACCCAATATATACAGTAGAATCTCTGCTGAAATTATAGTACAGAGGTTTCCCTCAAGCAGAAATCAACACTGACAAGAACAAAAAATTACCATACAGTATCTTGATAAACTAGGTGAGTGGTCTGTGCACTAGAAAAATTCAAATTATTGCCTACCTTATTACAACATGTAAAGAACAGCTTAGTGTTTGTGCATATATTATCTCACTTTTCCTCAAAACCACTCAGGCACAGGGATCATTATCGGATTAGACTGAATGATTAAATTTGCCACAGTATACAGTAACTATGTAGCAAATTTGGATTTAAACCCTTATCTTTGAACTCCAAGTTTTAAATTTTATTTTATGTTATTTATTTTTTACTTACTAATTTTTTAAGAATTATTTTATTTAACTTTATTTATTTATTTGCTTCTTTTTAAAAAAAATTTGATCAGAGAGGGATAGAGCGAGAGAGCAAGAGAAAGAGAAAGCGAGAAGGCAACCGACCAGGTCTGGAACTCGCACCATGGTAGGCCATGTGGGAATCCAGCATGCTTAACCACCACGCCACCTGCTGGCCCCTATATTATTTATTTTTAACCTTACCAGAAGGCATGTGCATTCCCTGAAGAGATAGGGAAAGTGAGAAAGCACCGCCATGGGGCATTTTCATGCTGCAGCCCCTTCTCCATTTCTTCCTTTTCTTTGGGATTTTGGGCACACACATACATGTGCCTCATGTGCTTTTCAAAGCACCAGGTCTAGGACTCAAACCATATGGCTGGCCATGTGGAATCCAACCGCCTTAATCACCACACCTTAGGCAAGACCTAAATTTTAATTTATTTTTATTTTTGAATTTAAAAATTTTTTTTGTTGGAGACCAGCAGGTGGCGTGATGGTTAAGGCGCTGGACACTCCCACATGGCTAACCCCGTTTTTTTTT
>NW_006198412.1:1963012-1986478 GCF_000334495.1 Tupaia belangeri chinensis | reverse complement strand
ATTTTAAATAATTATTTTATTTTACTTTATTTATTATTTATTTATCTTAATTTGACCAGAGAGAAACAGTGAGAGTGAGAGTGAGAGTGAGAGAGAAATAGAAAGAAAGCAAGCCACCAGGTCCAGAATGCGAACCGTAGTTGGCAATGTGGGAATCCAGCATCCTTAACAACCACACCACCTACTGGCTCCTTAAATTTATTTTTAGAATTTGCTAAAGGGCACATGTGCTTGCTGAAGAGAGCGAGACAAAGAGAGGGAAAGTGAGAAAGCATATCCCCAAGGGGTATGTCACACCCCAACCCCTTCTCCTCATTCTTTTTTTGGGTTTTGGACATGCATGTACACATGCCTGGCTCTTAAGCTGCCAAGTCCAGGACCCGAACTGCCCAGTTGACCACGCGGGATCCAGCCGTCCCAAATGCCACACCACTGGCTTGCCCCCTAAATTTAAAATTGACAAATAATTGTATGTATACATGATGTTATAAGCATAAAATGTGGAATGATTAAATCAGGCTAATTCACATATCCAAGTTGTTTTGTTTGTTTGTTTGTTTGTTTGTTTGTTTTGCTATAGGGCGCGTGCGCTCGCCAGACAGACAGAGACAGAAAGCGAGAAATCACCCCCCCAGGGGGGATGGCCACGCTGCAATCCCTTCCCCATTCTCCTCTTGGCATCTTGGGCACACACGCACACATGCCCAGCGTGAGTTTAAGCCACCGGGTCCAGGACTCGAACCACGGTCAACTACATGGGAGTCCAGTGACGTAACCGTTACGCCAACTGTTGGCCCCGCAGATTGTAAACTTTTTAAAAGGAGGGGAAATGTAATATTTGACAGGCTACTAAGGTTCTGAACTGTAGTCGGAAGGCTCCCTACCTTGTGCTTTCTTAAACTATAGAGTTCTCACATAGTAAAATAGGCACACTGAAACACTTAAATATTTTCTTTTTAACATATGATAGAAATGGAAAATGAAAATTATCCTTGAAGGAAAAGGGGCAGATGGGAGAGTTACTAATTTGGGTATTAGCCATGCACATTTAACCTTTCTCCCATCCATATGTCTTCAGTCCCAGAATAAGTAGGTGAATAAACAGATGTTCAGGATGAGGCTAATGAGGGATGTGAGGAGAGGTTGGAGAAAGGACCACAGGGTGTCCTAGCCTCGTAGTTACAACATTCTATAATTACCTGAGCTTCCTCAGTAATTGAGATTGAGAATCCTAGAGACTGAAGTCAGCCACGTGAAAGCACAGACTGAGATTATTAATGTGTCAAATGACCAACAGGCTTTCACTTCAGGTCAGGTTAAGACAGTTCATTAAGAGTGCTTAAACTCTGTGGAATGGGCTTCTGCTTTTTCTGCCATCTTGCCAGAATAAGCGCCAGTCGAAACAGATGTCACTGACAGCGGAACTGACTGCATGACCCTAGTCATTGTCAGAGGGTTCAGCCACATTTTGAATAATTAGCATCTGCAGAGAAAAGCATGGTAGAAGGGCCACACAGACTCCTTGATTCTTTCAGTTCATTTGTGCCTGCCGCCACCCCCCAGCAGAGCAGAGTCCTTGTGGTCTCACCTGCTAATCTATTTTTCCCCTGCTGTGCTTGTCACTCGGAGGGCAGGCCCTGAGACTTGAGACTCTGCTTAGCACACAGTGATGCCCAACACATCCTGCTGACTCACAAGGTGCTGTTCTTTGCTCTCGGTCTGAACACTGAAGGGCTCGCCATTCACAGTGACTGTGAGGAGGAAGCACCGCCCACACCCGGGCGTGTTTCACTGCTGCACCTTCTGTTCCAGTGGAGGCCAGAAAACTGCGCGCTGTGCCTGTGGAGGCACCATGCCAGGTGAGGAGGGTGGTCTTTACCCTCTGGGCTGTGCCAGGCGTGGGAAGCAAGTGACGGCCCCTCCATTACCACCCGCCACTAGGTTTGGGATATTGGGACTTAGGCTTTGTTTCTGGAAGCACAGTGTATAAACAGAGAGAGCATTATTCTTCCAAAGATTCACTTAAACCTTCTTTGTTCCTGAATTGAAATGACAAACTTAGAAGTTCTGAGTTCTTTTCATTTTGATAGACTTCACCTTCCTGTGAGTCTTATGCTTCTCTGTGGGATTCTCAGTTTCAGTTTGTACCCTTTCTGGGAACGTGAGCAGTGTGAAAAAGGAAGACCTACATTATTTCTCTTAAAACCTTAAAAACATTCTAAATGAGGCAGGGATCTGGGAGTGGTCAATTAAACCAACTAAGCCAGGTTTGGCTCTTTTAGTGGAAGGAAGCAGGGTCAACTGCTAGAGATCAACTTATTTTTAAATGATTCTGTCATGTCCTTACTCTAAAAATGAGCCGTAAAATAGGCTTTTGCATGTTTTCACATGAACACACTTAAGAATATAACTTTTTTATTTCTACCAATTAAAAAATTTTACCCTTCCTTTTTAGCCATTCATTTTACAGTAAAAACTCGAACCAGTTCGTCTTACAAAGTCCAAACTAGTTCATCTTCTCCAGTTAGCAAGCTTTAACATTGTTCTTAGGACTCTGGCTAACATTAGTTGATCTGCTGTGATCAGTCCTGAAAGTCCTCTGACTAAAGAGGAGTCGGTTTGTTCCTGTGAGCAGGTTTCTCTTATTTTCACCTCCATGACTCGCAGTGTTGCCAGGAGGTTTAATTTCCATGGTAACTGCTGGACTGCACTCTGATGGTTGTTTTTCCCTCTCCTCTTTGTACTGTGCAGGTGGGTACCTAGGCTGTGGCCACGGACACAAAGGCCACCCAGGCCGTCCCCACTGGTCATGCTGTGGGAAGTTTACTGAAAAGTCCGAATGCACGTGGGCAGGCGGGCAGAGTGCACCGAGGAGTCTGCTGAGGACTGTGGCACTCTGACTGTTTTGTGAGTATGTGCTAAGCCTATGAAAGCTGCAGCCAGCACAACCTCACATTATCAGAGCACTCCAGACCCTAATTAATTCTGAAGAGAATGATAGAATTAAAAACAAGTGCCTTATCTTACAGCAGAGCTTAAGTGTTTTTGTGAGTTACTGATGTATTTGCAGATAGTTGAGCACCAAACACCACTGCTACAGTGCTCTTAAAGGCAGATTGAAAGAGTTCTTCCTTCCTTCCTTCCTAGCAATAAACTCAGCATGTATTAAATATAATCGTTGAAATCTGCATTGTGCAATCCCTTAAGAAGTGGATGACTCCTTTGAGTGGTAAATTGGGTCATACAAAGGAAGTGAAGTAATTAGATGCTTACTGTCAGACACCATGGGGTACATTTCTTCCTTCAGGCTGATAGAAGTGGGCTACAATCGCCGTCAATACCAAGGTACTCCTTATATTCTCACCTCTTCTAGAAATACTCCCTTTTATAAGAGAGAGATGGAGAGGGGCTGGCCGGTGGTGTAGTGGCTACAGGTGCTGGACTCCCACATGGGCGATCACGTTTGCCCGGCGGCTTGTTTTCTCACTTACCTGGGCTCGCTCTTACACCCACACTCTCTCTCTCTCTCTCTCACACACACACTCTGTCCCTCTCTTATCAAATTAAAATAATAACGAAAAAAAGGTATAAAATCTTTAAGAAAAATCTCTTTAAAAAAAAAGGAGAAAGAGAGAAACATGAGAACCCTTACCAGGGTCTGCCTCATGCTGTGATCCTTCCCTCTAACCATCCAAGCCAGCTAGGATCACAGAGCTATGCACATATCCCCAACCGTGTGGTCTCTAGTGGCTGGGCCAATAATGTTCTTACTCTATCACAGGAGGTTCTTTCCTGTTTTACGTAGTTATGAAAGTGTTTGTGCCATTGGCACTTAGAGATCATGGGGGTAGCTTAGTTCTTTGCTTTCTGTTACCTATAACTCTCCCCGACCCTGCCCCGAACTACATAGTATTTAGACATTTCTCTTAGAGAATAAAATTTAGCCTTTCATCTGGAGCCAGTGGGTGGTGTGGTGGTCTTAAGGTGCTGGATTTTCATGTGGTTGACCGTGGTTTGAATTCCACACCTGGTGGCTGGAAACTCAGGATGGGCAGGTGCGTGTATGTGCCCAAAATCCTGAGGGGAATGGAGAGGAGACTGTGGCATGGCCATCGCCCCTTGGCGATGTCCAGTGCATGTGCCCTATAGCAAAAATCTCTTTTAAAAAAACAACTTTTCATGATAGTTAAGGCACTGGATTCCCATATGGCCAACCACGGTCTGAATTTTGGACCTGGTGGTTTGAAAATCACACTGGGTGTGTGTATGGGTGCCCAAAATCCTGAGAGGAGAATGGAGAAGGAATTGCAGCATGGCTATCCCCCCACGGATGATTTCTCATCTTCCCTCTCTCTGCCTCCCCTTGGCCAGTGTACACACCCCATAAAAAACAAACCAAAAAACCCTTTCATCCTATTCCCCCCTTTGATAGCATACTTTCTTTTCTTCTTCTTTTTCTAATCTTTTTTAAAAAAATTCCCTGTAGGATGAGTGTACTCACTGGACAGAGACAGACAGGGAAAGTGAGAAAGCACCCCCTGGGCAGATGGCCATGGTGCAGTTCCTTAGGATCTGGGGCACATACGCATGCCAGATGTGTTTTTCAAACTGCTGAGTCTGGGACTCAAACTGCATAATCAGCCCTGTGGGATCCAGCCACCTTAACTACCATGCCACTGGCCGGCCCAGGTAGCATACTATCAACAGATGTGCACATTTTGTGACCATTATAATGTAATCTTGCAGTTTCATTGGGTCAGCCTCCTCCCTCTCTATACTATTTTCACCTTCTACTCCAAAGTGTGGAAAATTACCATTTGGTCAAGGGCATACAAAAAATTTATAATGGAGAATGGTGTTAAAATAGAACCTCATACATTTAATGCAGTTCTGCTCATGCCAAGAGATCTTTTCATAGATACCATCATCCTCCCCACTTCTGTTTTTTAGAGAGCAGTCTTTGGTTTGTCTGTATATCTGGAAAGCTAACTGGAGGGAGGCTTTGACCTTCATAGCATTTTGTCTAGGCTGTTCAAGAATTCTGGGGAGAGAATATACACAAAGCTGGTGCCTCAGCCCTGCCAAGGTCTTCACTATGTATATTCTGTGTGTTCTTCTGGGATTCTTGATTACTAATATAGCAATAAACACAGCATGGATTAAATGTAATTATTGAACTCACATAATAAGATCCTCTAAGAAGTGTGTGACTCATTTAAATGGTGAATTGGGTTAGGCCAAGCAAGTGAATTAGATACTGTCAGGTCACTGTTGAATAGATTTCTTCCTTCAGGTTGACAGACGTGGGCTACAGTATACCCCAATACTAAGATATTCCCTATATTCTGACACTTTTCTGGAAACATTCCCCTCGGTCTCTTTCTTTAACCCAAATCTGATTTTCCCAGAAGATAGAGTCAGCCCTGTCACCAGCACAAATTAGTAGCTATTTGCTCTTCCCTGTCCTTTACATCACTGGAGCCCAAGGTCAGCTAGGTGCTGCTAGCACATCACTGCTACTTGAAGATCAGTGTTCTCAACCTGGAATGATTTCCCCCCCACAGGACAAGTGCAAAGTCTCAGAGACATTTTTAGTAACCTGGGTGAACACAAGTAACACCTAGTGAGTAGAGGTTGGGAGTGCAACTGAACATTTTATAATGGTCAGGACAGCTGTTCAAACAGAATTTTCCAGTCTAAAATGTCAGTAGTGCCACTGTTACGAAGTCTTATTTTTAACCATTATTCCTGCTTTTTTTTTTTCTGAAAATGGCCAGTCCTGAAGTGCTTATCTTTGAACTGTACAACTTTCTGTGCGAATTCCTCCATGGCTCAGCTCCAAGTCACTCCCCCTGCCCTTGGAGATTATAGCATCAAGCCTGCTGTTGCGCTAGTACTAGTACTTACTTATCAGTCCTGGGATAATTCAATGTAAGACTAATTTTCCCCTAAGCTGTACAACCATACCCTAGGCCTTGATTCCAGTTGTATCCTCTGCATAATCTCAATTTCAGTCACTTTACAACCATAACTTCCCATTTTTTTTTCCAGCTCACCTGCTGTAATAATCTGATTCTACTAATTCCTCTTCCTTCATGAAACTCACAGTACCATGATTCTGCCACCTTGTTGCCGTATCTCTCACTTCCCTCGTGTCTTTTCCTTCATCCTTCTCAGCTTGGACTCTACAAACCATCATTATAACCACTCTCTAGCTTATGGCCTCACTCTGTCATTCTTGCCTCCCAAACTAGATTAAAGCCTTCTCTCTCTCTTTTGACAAATTTGCCCTGTGCACTCGTGAGAGAGAGGGAATGTGAGGAAGCTCCTCTCTCCCCACGGAGAATGGTCATGCAGCTAACCTTTCTCTTCCATTTCTCCCTCCTTTCAGGATTTTGAGTGCAGATACACGCCCACTGTGTCTGGGTCTCAAACCGTGCAGTCAGCCATGTGAGATCCAGCTTACGTAACCACCAGGCCAAGACTGCTCCCATCCTACTCTTTAGACCAACTGGGTGATCTTGTAGAAAAACATAAAAGCATTGTGACTAATCTCACTTTAAATTTATGACAACTCACTTCAGTGGCTCCTAGCATTGCCCAGTAGTCTGACATTTCCCTGATCCATTTACTCTCTCACTCTCCTAGACAATTATTTCATACTTTTCCACAAACTCCAATTTATATCCCACTTCTCTTATGATCTTGCCTCCTATTTCACTGAGAAATAAAAGGATTCAGAAGAAAATTTCCCTATGCTCTGAAATCAACAGATTTACCTAGGTTCTTATCCAAATCCAACTTCTACACTGTTTACTATCAATAGATCCCATTCTGTTACTAGTAACCCAGGGCGTTGCTCCTGTAACTTCCCCCTCTACTAGATTATTTTAGAAAATAAACATGCTGTAATAGCCCCCATCTTTAAACATTTCCCTTGATTTCTAGTTTCTTAGTTTATTTCCTTTGATAATAGTTGACTAGGGCTGCCATGACAGTACCACAGACTAGGTGACTTAATGACAGAAATTAATTTTCTCACAGTTTCAGAAGTCCTAGGTCAAGATGCTGATGGGTTGGCTTCAAATGAGGCCTCTTTCTTAACTTGCACATGGTAGCCTTCTCTTTGTGTTCTCATATGGCCTTTCCCCTGTGTGAATGAACTCCTTTTAGCTCTTCTTCTACATATAAGGACATGACCCTTATGACCCCCTTTAACTTAATTATCTCCAAATACAGTCACACTAGGGATGAGAAGTGCAACCTGTGGATTTTGGGGAATACAATTCAGTCTAAAAATGTTCCATCCCTCTTTGGCAACTTCTGCATTCCTCTGCTGCTCATTAGTCCAATGGTCAGTTCTCCATCTTTATCTTTTTTTTTTTTTTTGAGAGGTTTTTGCTACAGGGCGCATGCACTTGCCAGACAGAAACAGAGAGACAGAAAGCGAGAAATCACCCCCCAGGGGGAATGGCCACGCCACAATCCCTTCTCCTCCATTTTCCTCTTGGGATCTTGGGCATGCATGCATGCACACGCGCCCAGCATGAGTTTTAAGCCACCGGGTCCAGGATTTGAACCGCGGTCAACTACATAGGCATCCAGTGACATAGCCTTCTGCATTCCTCTGCTGCTCATTAGTCCAATGGTCAGTTCTCCATCTTTATCTTTTTTTTTTTTTTTGAGAGGTTTTTGCTACAGGGCGCATGCACTTGCCAGACAGAAACAGAGAGACAGAAAGCGAGAAATCACCCCCCAGGGGGAATGGCCACGCCACAATCCCTTCTCCTCCATTTTCCTCTTGGGATCTTGGGCATGCATGCATGCACACGCGCCCAGCATGAGTTTTAAGCCACCGGGTCCAGGATTTGAACCGCGGTCAACTACATAGGCATCCAGTGACATAGCCATTACACTAACTGCTGGTCCCCTCCATCTTTATCCTTTTTGACCTACCAGCAGCATTGAACATAGCTGATCACTTTCCCTTCCGTGACACGTTTTCTTCACTTGGTTTATGTGCTTCCACTCTTAATTCTCCCATCTGATTGGCTCTTCTTTCTCAGTCTGTGTTGCTAGTTCCTCATCTTTCTATCCTGCACACTGGAGAGTACCAAAGAGCAGTTCTTGCATTTCTGTCTTTCCCCCACATCCTACATCTCATCCTGTCATGACTTTAAAATACCTTTTAGATGCTAACCACTCCCAAATATATTTCTAGATCCAAACTCTACTAATTATGGACAATAGCTTACTTAATAACTCCCTTTGTATGTATCATAAATGTTTCAAGTTTAATATATTCAAAATACACTCCAAATTACCAGTTCTCACTTCCCACTTGCCTACCACCATCAAACTGCTTCTTCTGCCATCTTCATTCTTTAACAGGAAGCCACAAGTCCATTCTTACAGTAATGAAGCCAATGGCCTTGGAAACATTCTTGACCCTTCTCACATAAGACATCCAATCCACTGCCTGATCCTTACCTTCATAATATTTATATCTGCTCTCCAACCTTCACTGTTACTGGTCTAAAATACCAAGATTTTCGACAGCCTTCTCACTAGTCTCGTTTCTAGCTTTACTCTTCCCTTCCAGTATATTTTTGACTCCACAGTCTCAAACCCTTTCAAAATTTGTCAGTTCATGTCACTCTTCTGTTCAGCTCCTCCAGTGGCTTCCCGTATTAACTCAGAACAATAGCCAGCCTTTATACATCAGCAAGTAAGACCCTGCATGATCTGGATCCCTGCTCTTTCATTTCCTTCTCCTCCCCCTTCATCGCTCTTTTCCACAAAACTGGCCTGTCTGGTGCTCCTCAGACCCTCCCAAGCATTCTCTGCCCTGGGGCCTATCTGAAATGCTATTCACACAGGTACCTTCATGATTCACCTCCCTCCACCCCAATTTTCCTTAGATGTCTGCTCTAATGTCAAGTATCATCTCACAGAGATATCCCATTAATGGGCTCTACCCCGTACAAAATAGCAACGTCCAGAGACTCCTTATCACACCCCTCATGTGGCTTCATCATTGCTTTTATTTTGGTGTCTCCCAAAATTCATGTGTTGAGATGAATGTAATGGGATTAAGAGGGTTAAAATAAGATACAATTATTGTGTTGAAGGGTGGAGCCTTTTGGAGATTAGTGATTGGGTGGTTAAGGTAAAATCCTCTATGACTAAATCTGGTAGGTTTATAAGGAGAGGAAACAAGGCAGAGAGACCCACGGGGGACACAGACTGTACTCTACATGCACCTACCACCTTCTCTACTTCTGTTGGCCATGTTCTGACGTAGCCAGACCCGTGCACTTGAACTTTCCAGCCACCAGAACTGTGAGTCAGATAAATCACAGTTTACTTATTCTCTGTAAATGACCCAGTCTCAGGTATTTAAGCAACACAATAACAGATAAAGACAATCGCCATCTAACATACTCTGTTCACTATCTGTCCTCTCATACTAGTCTATAAGCTCTATGAGGGCAAGGATTTGAAATTTGTTAACTACTTGTTCCCATGTAGGGCAGTTCTTGGCACAGGGTAGAAGCTATTAATATTATGTTGAGTGAATAAAAATCTAGTTGGTTTTTAGTTTGGACTTTCTTGAGATCTGTTTGTTCAAGCCAAAATTCCCTTCTCCCGATCCAAGTATTTGTCATTTAACCAAATGGGAAACACTTTCGCCTTCTCTGACTTGTTGGATAAATTATATGCACCTGAGGGACGAGCCTTGACTTTTCCAATTACATCAGACATCTAGGGAATTATTTGCCATGAAGAAGTCTGTTGTATTACATCATCTTTGCCTATGTATCATGTATCTTTTAATGAATCTGATTACAGAACTGAGGATAAAAAGTTTACCATTTATTTCAGTTGGAAAGATTTTAGTAATTGGATAACTCCACTACACATGAAGTTATACTGCAATAGAAATTTTCTGTAAGACAAACAGGTTCTGGTTAACCCCTTAGCCTTTAAAGCAGGATTAATGATAACAACTATTACACATATTTGAAGTGTGTGTGGGTGGTTGTGGGACGGTGCTATTCCTTGGCCTGAACTACAATGGAGTCTAAACCCAATTTAATTCAACTGCTCTGCCAGCTGAAACACCTGGCAACATCAGTGTGCTATATAGAGCCTAATCCTCCAAGGTGCGGAAAAAAGGAATTGGAGGACTTAGGAACTGTCCCCAGTGTAACAAAGTGCTTCAGAAATCATCATTAAGTTTTGAGCATCAGGGCGGCAACATGATGCAGCATTACGATGTAAGTTTTGCCAGTGGTGTTACAGGTAAGGAAAAGCGCCACAATTAGAGCCTCGGCCCCGTGGGATGTCTTAACAGGATAAACACCTTGGCCGTCTTGAATAATAAACATACACATAAACCTGTCAGCCCACCCTTTCTCTGATCCCTAAAATGCAGTATTTTACTCCGGAGGATGTATACCTGGGTGTTAAGGTTAGCTCAATTAAGAGGTGGTTCAATTGAGTGAGTGCTAATTAGAAGCAGACTATAGAAAGAGGCATTTCATTCTTTGTCTTGTTAGCTCCTGCACATTGATTTTAATTCCTTCATCATTTCCTCAAAGATATTCTCTGTTGAGGTCAAATCCTTGTTATAAGCCCTCCCAGCTACATGCTGCCTCTCCATCATAGCGTCCCTCACCATGGCCACTTCACAGCTATACATGTTACGGGATTAATGCCTCTCTCCCCTACTAGACTATAAGGCCCAGGAGAACAAGATCATTTTTAGCTGTGCTTACCCTTAAATTTCTCATGTCCTACACTCTTCCCCTCTCCCACTCTCCTTCCACTTTGTCCCCAATGTCCATACAATTTTCAATACTCTTTTGTCCTCCAGTCTTTAAGTCTCTACAAACCTGGGAGAAAAAAATAAACATCTGTGGGACACAGAAATGGTTTATTACCTGTTGATGATGACATGTATAGTATTCTCGACTGGACTGGTCTGAGGTGCATTTGATGCTGGGTAAATTCTCTTTATAATCTAAATGATGTATAGCGACTGAATGTATAGATAATAATAAAAACAAGTTTCTCATGCCCAGCAGAGCCCGACACATAGTAGATGCTCAATATATTTTTAAATTAAGACATAAACAAACAATAAAAGTATTTTCTCCAACCTTCCTTTCATACATTCCAAGATTTAGCTATGGAATCTGGATAAAATGACTCAAGGTGGTAATATCATCATGTAGCTATATAAATAGATAGATAGATCTGTCTACCTTGTTCCCTCCCTAGAGATTAGGCTGTTTTCACCATTCTAGCTACTGATTCCTGCAGTACTTTGTACTATAATTGACCCTATTTTTTTTTAAGAGATTTTTTTTTTGCTGTAGGGCATGTGTGCTCACTGGAGAGACAGAGACAGACATAAAGCAAGAAATCACCCCCCTCCCCCCAAGGGGAAAGGCCACACTGCAATCCCTTCTCCTCCAGTCTCTGCTCAGGATTTTGAGCACACGCACCTGGCATGAGCTTCAAGTCACCGGGTCCACGACTCGAACTGTGGTTTACTGTGTGGGAGTCCAGCAATGTAACCACTGTGCCATCTATTGGTCCCACTAATTTCATTTTTATTTATGAACTTATTTTAATATAGGTTCTATACCTACAATTTAAAAGTTTCTATTATAACTGTCTTTTTGCATGAAGGTAAGTTTTTCAGTTTCTCCTGCCCTTTCCTAGTGCTAGATGCTATATAACAAACAGCATCATTACATCCACTATATGAACCTAATTTTCTCAAGGTATGATATAGAATATAGACATCAAGATTTTAGACAGCCAGGGAGGCCACACTGATCTGTGGCATCCTCGTGATTATCCTGTTAGTGCAAAAGAATCTAGCCCTTCTTCAAGCCCTGCTAAAAGCCACTTCATTGGACAAGAGAGATTCAGAGGGAAATAGCCCTGTTTCATAAATAGCCATACCAAATCACCACACATGATGGCTAGAGAAAGAGGTTGTATCCAATAGAGAGTTAATTTAACCTATTGCTGTTTGTAATGACTGTGTGACAACAGGAATTCTTGACAGGAGGCCCAAGATGCCACCCAGCCAGGGCATGCACCATACTCCTGTATGCCACCCAGCCAGGGCATGCACCATACTCCTGTATGATCAACAGGACTAAAGAAAAGTCAAGCTATAAATCTTCCATGAAGGCAGTTCAGTCATAAGAAATGCCTTGTCAATTTGGTATTCTGGAATGTTGCACTTTGGTGACAGATGTTCTCACCTATTTTCAGCTGCACCCAAACTGCTGCTTTATTTTCAAATTCCTGATCTCATGGCAATAACTCCAGCACTAAGATGGCACTTCACAGTTTATTAAGCATTATCTCTTGCCCGAGTCTGGTAGGATGGGTAGGCAGATAGAAGATGAAGTTCCAGCAGTAGGGGTGTCATATAAAAGAAGGTGCTTGACACTGGCAGGACTCAATCATAGCACTACATGGTGGGACGCAGCCTATTACATCAGGTCCAGACACCCAATTTGTCGTACCGATAAATAACTCTCAGAAAAATGAGAGTTAGTCTGAGAGAGACACCAGAATACCATTTATGTTAATTTATAATGGACCAACAGTTGGTGTAATGGCTATGTCGCTGGACTCCCATGTAGTCAACCTTGGTTTGAGTCTTGGACCTGGTGGCTTAAACTCACGCTGGGCGCGTGTGCGTGCCCAAGATCCCAAGAGGAGAATGGAGGAGAAGGGATTGTGGTGTGGCCATCCCCCCTGGGGGGTGATTTCTCACTTTCTGTCTCTGTCTTTCTGGCGAGCGCACACGCCCTATAGCAAAAGCCTCTCTTAAAAAAAAAAAGTATGTTAATTCATGAAACATTTCCATCCCAGGACCAGAATTTAAAAATGCATTTGGGGAGGGAGAGCAGAAGGTGGATAGTGGTTATAGCACTGGACTCCCACATGGCTGACCATGGGTCAGGTCCAAGAGCTGGCAGATTGAAACTCACACCAGGCACATGTGCATGCATGCCCAAAATCCCAGGAGGAAAATGGAGGAGATGGGATGGTTATGTGGCCATCCCCCCGGTGGGTGATTTCTCACTTTCCCTCTCACTGTCTGTCTTTCCAGTGAGTGCATGTTCCCTATAGCAAAAACCTTAATGAATTAAAAAAAGAATGCATGTTTGGTATATTTTACCTCATTAAGAGAGTGGTTCCAACTTTTTCTACATCTGTAGCACATCGATAGCATCTCATTGTAAAAGGAACATTCACCCAAGACATAGGTGGCTTTGCTAGCTTACAATCAAAACAAGGAAAATTAGAGACACCGTTTAAAACACCAGGAAGAATTGATCTTACCAGTTACATTTGTTGACGGAGAATATCTGAAGATTGTAGGTTAAAATCCCTGCATCTTTTTTTTTTAAAGAATTATTTTATTCAATTTTATTCATTCATTCATTTATTTTAATTTGACCAGAGAGAGACAGAGAGAGAGAGAGAGAGAGGAAAGTGAGAAAGCAAGCCCCCAGGTCCAGGACTTTAACTATGGTCAGCCATGTGGGAGTGTCCAGCACCTTAACCATCATGCCACCTGCTGGTCCCAAATCCCTGCATCTTTTAAACTAAAAGCCAGAATGTTTGAATATGAAAACCAATACTTCCTCTCCTCTAAACAGTTCTTGGAAGGGCCCCCGACAATGTTCATCTGATATCCTTCTGCTGGACATCACTGATTTAATTCCCAGTGGAATGAGAGATAAATACTAATCCACACATTTTGCAGACGAAAGGACTAAAAGGCTCAAGGAATCTGTCAGCACATGACAAAGCCGAGGTCTGTATATTCTTGCTAGCCGTAGAGCCACTGCTTCTCAGGTGACTGTACCTGGTGTATCCGTTTTACAGAATAACTTCCAAAGCATAATCTTACCTTCTTCATGTCCTGATTTTATCAGTTCCTTGCAGCTGCTGAGTTCTGAAAACTGCTCACCTTACAAATGAAAAAACCAAAGTGTGGAGAAGTTAATGTTTTCAAGGTTATACACTCAGCTCAAGTGAACCTGGAACTCGCGTTAAGTCTAAGTTCTAGACCAGAATTCTTCCCACCAAGCTACACTGTCCTTCCTTTGGAAGCATTTAGTTCTTTCAAGAGACCTCTGCTCTAACAGGCTCCAGCACCTCAGTACACACTGTGACTGGGTTAACAAAGGGTTTTTCTCTCTTAACCTATCTCCAAGGAAATATTTCTATCTAGGAAGAACTATGATTGTTTCTAGCAGAAGTTTGCAGAGTGTCCTTCATTAGCTAATAGGAAAAAAGGAATCTGAAGAGCTTCCTAAAGTTTCAAGTGTTTACATTAGGGTGCTAACTGCTATATAAAACCCTCAAATCTCAGTGGCTTAAAAAAGATTATTTCTTGATGATGTCATTGGACAAGGTAAGAGGAAGCCTGTGTTCCAGGGATCAAGGCTTTAACAGTCTGACAAAAAGATCCATGGCCAAAAGATCATCCCCCAAAGCTAAGAACCTCGGACCTAGTGGCTTCACTATTCGTTAGGGCCTTGTAGTCTTTCATCAGTTCCTTTCCATACAGCAGGCCAGCAGCATGAAGAATTATTTGAAGGGCCAGGCCATGGTCTAGTGGTTAAGGTAGCTAGATCCCATAGAGCTGACTGTGAAAATTGAGTCCTAAACCTGCCAGCTTGAGAAATGTGCTGAGAGTGTGTGTGTGCCCAAAATCCCCAAAGGAGAGATAATGGAGAAGGGATTGTAGTGTGACCATGCTTTATGGGGGGTTGGGAGAAGTGTGCTCTCTCACCTCTCATCTGTCTCTCTGCTATAAGCACATACACACTCTGGCAGATTTAAAAACAAACAAACAAACAAACACAAAACAATGTTTTAGAGAGCAGCCTAGAAATGGATTATATCATTGTCTTCTTCTGTTAACTAGAACTTAGTAATGGATACCATCTAACTGCACCAAAGGCTGGGAAATGTAGTCTCTGGATGCCCAAGAGGGAAAAGGAAATGGGGTTTGATGAACACAAGGTTATGTCCGCTACACTGTCAAACACATTGGGTTATATCAACGATAATACAAATTCTAAGTGATAACGGTGGTTCTGACATCCAGCGTTATGATACTAAGTGCTGTAGGTCCTCAATGAAACAATGATACTAAGTACTATGAACACTAAATGCTACACATGCCATACATTTACAAAATATTATAAAAATGACACAAATATTAAACTATATGATACAAATGCTACAAATGACGTAAAGTAGAAATACTGTGATATGGGCCAGCAGGTGGCATGGTGGTTAAGGCGCTGGGTCCCACATGGCTGATTCCATAGTCTGAGTCCCAGACCAAGTGGCTTGGAAAAATGCTGAGTGCATGCGTGCCCATAATCTTGAAAGGAAAATGAAAAGGGATTTTAGGTTGGCCAACCCCTCTGGGGAGTTATTTCTCATTTTTTTTCTGTCTTTGTCTCTCCAGCAAGCACACATGCCCTATGGCAAAAATCTAAAAAAAAAAAAAAAAAAAAAAAATCCTGCGATACAATACTAAATGACACAAACACTAAATGAGCAGTGATGCCAACAACCTAGTGACACACTGTTACTAGGTGATATACTATTAAATGATACGAAGACCCAAATACTAAATGACACACGGATACAATGACACAGACACTCAATATCTGTTGATGTGTAAAATACTTCCTTGATCTTGAGCCCGAGAGGAAACTGCCTAGACTGAGACAACTGCTCAGCTCACAGAGAGGTGGTTACAGGAGCAAACTTGTTGGCAAGGACAGATGGAGAGAGGGGATGGAGCTGGTGCTGGAGAGGCAGTAACACTGGTTTTCTATCAGCTGGGAAGAAAAAGGCAACACAGAGCTTTTTGAACTTTACCAAAGTTTATATATAGTTCTGCCAGAGCTGTTTTCCATAATCAAATAACTGAAGAGTTTTCTTTACCCGAAATAACCGATTCGTTTCTCTGCTGTTCACTCAATAAGCTGACTGATTAACACGATGGATGAACCAGTTGGATAACATGATAACTCATCCTCAGTTCTACGAGTAAGAGTATTCCTCATTTTGAGGAGAGTGTAAAACCTTGTTGGTGAAATGGAATGCCAAGCACAAACTCAAGAATTGTGTTTAGGTTGTTATCCCTGGGTCCTAACACAAGCCAGCAATGGCATGGTTCTGAGTCCTATAAATAGGAGGTTAGATGCCAAAAAGGACTTTGAGATCAGCCAAGGTGAGTTTGGTGACAGATTCTCCAGATCCTGATAGAACCTGTTTGGCCAAATCTTTCTTTTTTTCTTGAAGCTGCAAGATCTTCTCTTCCACTGTTCCCTCACAAACAAATCTAAAAATCAAACAAGGAAACTTATCAGAAACCTAAAATAGCATATCTAATGACACACTGAAACTTCCAAAAGCTTTAGATTTTTTTAAAAGAAGTATTTCATTTCTTCATTCATTCATTTTAAATTTGACCAAAGAGACACAGAAGGAGAGAGAGGGAAAGTCAGAAAGCAAGCCACCAGGTCTGGGACTTGAACCATGCTCGACCATGTGCGAGTGTCCAGTGCCCTAAGAGTGTCCAGTGCCCTAACACTATGCCACCTGCTGGTCCCCAGAAGCTTTAGTTTGTAATGATATTTTTTCTATCACATTTTCTTACATTTAGTTGTGAGCTTGCTGTTAAGGGAATCCAAACAACTGTGACTCGATGTCCATCTGAAATGATGTGACTAAGGGGCTGGATCTCACATGGCCATCTGTGGTTCAAATCCAGCCCTAGTGTATAGAAAAACACCAGGTGTGTAAGTATGCATGCCCAAATCCCAACAGAACAGAGAAATGAAGGGATTGTGGCCTGACCATGCCCCAATAGGGGGTGCTTTCTTCCCCTTCCTGTTTCTCTCTATGGCAAGGATGGATGGATGGATGGATGGATGGATAGATAGATAGATAGATAGATAGATAAATAAATAAAATGATGTGACTCAAATTGATGTTTTCTTTCTATCTGAAGCTGTGGTTATTGAGAAAGCACAAAACAAGCAGATTATACCTGCTATCCAAAACCGAGTATAGAGATCCAGCCTTTTAAAAATTTCGACAAGATCAGAAGGCCTCTGATGTTACCAAGTTTCTGCCCGTGTGTGTATGTATGCTGGCTAATGTATAGTATCTAAAATCTTGGCTAATTCACACGGAAAACAGGTTTTTCGAATTGAGGTGGTTTGTAAGAGAATGCACTTATTTTTAAGAAATAAACATTAATAAAGTATTTAAGGATAATGGAGCATCATGTCTACAACTTTCAAATGGTCCAGAAAAATGTTTAGATACATGCACATGCAGTCTACAGGGAATTATTGGTACTATTCTTGCAACGTCTCTGTATGTCTGAAATTATGTCAAAATAAAAATTAGAAGCAAAAAATAAAAACAAGAGGAGGGACAGCTTTTCACAGGCAACCTTGCCTAAGATACGGCTCTACATCATACATGAGCTAGTTCTCTGCTCACGGTGACTGATTCCAACTACCCCTCCCCGCCCCCCCCGCCGAGGTTGCTGTTTCCTTCCTGACTATGGCACGTGTGAGGGTGTGCCTCTTGAGCATCATTTGTAAAGTGATCAGAAAATATCTTCCATTCTATTGAAACACTATGCAGGAGACACTTTCACAAAAGCAGAAGTTGGGGAGGGTCCTGGGTCCTGCGGACTTTTACTGACCTGTGTATGACAACATCTTTCTGCTGCCCGACTCGGTAAATTCGGTCACAAGCTTGATCTTCAAGAGATGGATTCCTGTTAGAAGACATGTAAAGCTCAAAGGTGCTGACATCCCAAACCAGAGGTGGCAAACTATGGCCCATGGGCCGAATGCAGCCCACAGCCTGTTTTCATACACTTTTTGAGCTAAAATGGTTACTTTTTAGAGGGTTTTAAGAAAACAAAACACAAAGAAGAATACGGGACAGAAAATTATGTGACCTGCAAAGCCTAAAATGTTTATAGAAAAAGTTGATCCCTGTCCTAGGCTGCACTGGATTAAGAAAGGCAAGTGCCAGATAGCTTTCTTCTTTCCGTCTAATAAAAAACGGGTCAGACTGCTAATAATAACTCAGCACTGTCACCAGGTAACTATGTTGAGTAAGTAACGGAAGTGAAACAAATGCTCACATCTGGTCTCTAGCTAACTGGATGACCTCACACAAGTTATCCAACTTCAACCCACAGGCTTCAGATTGCTACCTGGAGATGTGAAGCCTGGTCAGTGATCTCAAATACCTACTTTTTTCAACTTTAATATCCTATGATCCAAATAAGGAACTTAGTTTGCTTCCTTCTTTATAGTGGGTCCTCGGGAAGGTCATGACATATTTTTTTTATGCAAAAATGTATCATGACTTTCCTGACGACCCAATAGATTTTCAATATCAAAACCAAATTGTTTCTTACCTACCTCTAAAAATCTTGGAAAACATCAGAAAATACCATAATTCCCAGTATTCATTCCTCATTCATGTGTATAAGGGAATCCCAAGTAAGACATAAACATACTCCCAGAATATAATAACAGGTTGCCTGTTTATATCAATCTGGACTCCTGGAGAATTAGATAACAATCCTCAGCAACAGTGCCTGGTATAGCCGTCCTCAATCGGAAAACCAGAAAAGTACTAATGAAGAGACCCTTCCAGAATATACTAACTTGTTCATCTTATACCCAGGAAGGATGACGATGTGCTCTTGGCATTGACATTACATACTAAGAATCCGTAGGCTATGTGTTAAATGTATTTCTAACACAACGAGAAAACTCCTTTTCAAGTAATTCTTCTCCCTCTTCTCCAAGGGGGGGAATTTTCTTGGTTCTCAAAAGATATGTCTGGAATATTTTAATCTGAAGAAGAGGTAAAACTGAATGATGTTAGCTCTTAGCCAGGAGGATAAACTGTGCTCCCAGTTTCCATGGAAACGCACTAGATTACCAATAAAATGAGCGAACTATTTTAAGTAGTCATTTGAAGCCTTGCTTGCTCAGGAATCTAGGGAAGTCAATAGCTCTGTATCCTGTGTAGATCTGTATCTGCAGGTATTTATGCAGAGACAGCTCTGTAACACAGAGCACACTCAACCTAAGAAGTCACTCCTACTGCATCTAGCCGGTCTCCCTGCAAGGTTGTGACAGCCCAAGAAAAATCCAGAATTGTGGTTACCAGTGCATGTCCAGAAGGAAAAGATGGTTTCCTCCAGTCAGGTTCAGACCAACACCTCCAGCCAAAAGGGAGATCAGCATGACCTTCCAAAGGAAACATACCATTACCTTTATAGAGCTGGTGTCAGAGAACATCTCTCTCCAGTTCAAGCCCAAGGTCAGTACAGATAAACATCATATTCCTACCAAATTCCCTTCAGCTGTTAGAAACACAGTTTTCTGAAACATTAAGAACCTTTCCCATGCCAAACCTTTGATAAAATTCTCACATCACATTTTGTGCATGCATGTGTGTGTGCATGCATGTGAGCCGACCCTAAAAATTTAATGGAGTTCCTGCTAAAATGCACAAATACTGTCATTTAGAGCCCTGGTAGCAGTCAGTTCAATCAACTGTTCATAAACTAGATTATGTCCATTTCATCGGTCCCTGCCTATCATTCAGTTAATGCTTTCCAAATCCGTATTCATAATTAGATGCCTTTGTTTTTCCATTTTCTCCTGTAGTTCCTCATATCCTTCAAGGTTTGCCTCCTCGACAAAGATTCTCCTGATCCTAACTAGTTCTGCTCTTAATCTTTTAGTACTCATATTTTATGCTTTTTAAAATATCTGAGCACTTTGACATGAACCCCAATAAATGTCTAATAAATTATAAATACTTGGAGAGATCAAGGTTGTGAATATTTTTAAGTGGAGTTGCTATATCATAATTCTCTCTGTATAACAGAATAATTTATGCTTAGTCTCGTAGAGCTCTGATGTGGTCAGCTCATACCTGTGGGCCCCCGGAGTGGTTAAATGCCTCTACCAAATCCATTCTCTGTTTTGGGTTCACGGAGCCATCGATGGTGGCGTAAGTTAGTCCATGCCTCTTAAGGTGCAAAGCTACAACTTTCAGCATGCTGGTCCACTGAGAGACGATGACACTGGGAAGAAGGATAAAACAAAACCAATCCCTAAAATAAATTACACTCCTCATTAGGGCTTTAATGTTCCTGTCATTCTTTTTTTTTAAAAGAGGTATGTTCACCAGAGAGATAGAGAGACAGAGACAATGAGAGAGAAAGTGAGAAATCATTCCCCAGGGGGATGGCCATGCCATAATCCCTTCTCTTCCATTTCCCTTCTGGGATTTTTGTAGTCCCTTCTCTTCCATTTCCCTTCTGGGATTTTGTAGACACACGCACACGTACCCAGTGTGATTTTCAAGCCACTGAGTCCAGGACTCAAACTGGGCGGCCATGTGGGCGTCCAGTGACATAACCATCTGATGTAATTCTACCAACTGCTGGCCCCGTTCCTGTCATTCTTAAGATTCATTATCAAAGCAGGGACTGGCAGATGGCATGGTGGTTAAGGTGCTGTGCACTCCCACATGGCTGACCATGGTTTGAGTCCCAGCCCTGGTGACTTGCTTTCTCACTTTCTCTCTGTCTCTCTTTAGTCAAATTGAAATAAATGAATGAATAAATAAAATTAAATAAATAATTTAAAAGGTTACTTATCAAATGTAGACAAGGGAAGACTATCTGCTACCTAAGCGGAAAAGGCATCTATAAAGGTTATGTTACAAAATTATGTTTTATGGGACCAGCGGTTGGTATAATGGCTATGTCACTGGACTCCCACATAGTTGATCGCGGGTCAAGTCCCAGACCTGGTGGCTTAAACTCACACTGGGTGCGTGTGCATGTGTGCCCAAGATCCCAGGAAGAGAATGGAGGAGAAGGGATTGTGGCATGTCCCTCTCTCCTGGGGGGTGATTTCTCACTTTCTGTCTCTCTTTTTGGCGAGTGCATCCGCCCTATAGCAAAAAACCTCTTTCCCCCCCCAAAAAATTAAAATGTTCATAGTTATTTCTATATCTGCTCTACAACTTACCTTGTCCTAAATGAAGTAAAAACAAAGGGAAGGGGGTGCTAGACTAAAGTCGTGACTCCAGTCTTCTTTTATTTGGAGGCCTGGTTCTGATTCAGAGACCTGTGGTCCTGGAGAAAAGAAATGCCCTCTCTGTGCAGAACAGAACAGCGTGCTGCTCAGCCTACCCTGGGCCCTCACACTACGTCTTAATTAGAGATTAAAATTTTCTTTTTCTTTTTTAGAGGTTTTTTTTTTTTTTTTTTTTTTTGCTATAGGGTGTGTGCACTCACAGAAGAGTCAGAGACAGACAGAGCAATAGAATGCAAGAAATCACTCCCTAGGGAGGATGGCCATGCCACAATCCCATCTCCATTCTCCTCTCAGGATCTTGAGCATCCACACACATGAGCCTGCATGAATTTTAAGCTGCTGGCTCTGGGACTTGAACTGTTGTTGAATGCATAGAGTCCAGCAACCTATCCATTACACCATATGCTAGTCTCAAGATCAACATTTTTAAACTGAGATATTTCATAAATATGAACACAGATGCAGACATAGACTATAAGACAAAGAACAACAAATGGTGAAAGTAACCTCTTCGTATCCAAGCACCAGCTTCAGTGGAACATGACGGGCACTACTGGGGCCCCTGGCTGACTTTTCTATCTGCCACCCCCTTGCTTTTCTGCTTCGCTTTTTTTAGAGAGAGATTTTTGCTATAGGGCTCGTGCACTCACTGGAGAGTACATGTACTCACTAGAGAGACAGAGACAGAAAGCAAGAGCTCAGCCCCCAGGGGGTATGGCCACACTGCCAATTCGTTCTCCTCCATTCTTTCTGGATTTTGGACATGCATTTACATGAGCCCAGCATGAGTTTGAAGCTGCTGGGTCTGAGGGACTCAAACATGGTTGACTATGTGGGAGTCCAGTACCATAACCATTATGCCATCTGCTGGTCCCTATTGCTTCTCCACTTTTAAATAGTTCTTTGATGTTTAGCTTACTCTGATCCTCTACCTCCTGAAAGGAATGTCGTTTTTAATCTGCACCGTAATGTGATACTTTAATTGGAAGTTGTAGGAAATTTGCATTAAAACCTCAATGCATTATGCAAGGTCTATGATATAAAAAGGTGGATTTATGACTATCAGCAATATCAAATGTGCTTGCATAGGGGCCAGCAGATGGCGAACCACTACGTCACTGGACTCCCATGTAGTTGACTGCAGTTCAAGTCCTGGACCCAGTGGCTTAAACTCACACTGGGTGCGTGTGCATGTGTGCCCAAGATCCCAGGAGGAGAATGGAGGCGAAGGGATTGCAGCATGGCCATCCCCCCTGAGGGGTGATTTCTCGCTTTCTGTCTCTGTCTCTCTGTCTTTCTGGTGAGCACATGCGCCCTATAGCAAAAACTTTTCCAAAAGAAAAAAAAAAATTTGCTTGCATAATTATAACCCATATTTGGATAATGTAATAACATACTTACCTCTTCTGAGACCTTGAATTTCTTCGGATTGCCTCCAATTCTGCCAACAGAGATGATATCTGGGAAAAGGTTACATAAAATAATTGTAGGTTCAAACAATTCACGGGTCTTTGTCTCTCACCTGAATTACTGAAGCAGTCTGCTAGACAGCCCGATGCTTCTAGTCCTAGCCCTCCCTATACCTCTCTCCTCTCTGCAACCAGAGGCTTCTTCTAAAATGTCCCTCAGCTGAAGGCCCCTTCCATGACTTCCCACTGAGGAATGAAGTCCAAGCTCCTTCAAATGACCTGACAGATCCTTGCTGCTCTGGCCACTGCTTACTTCTCTGATCTTGACAGTCACTATGCCTTCCTCAAAGAACATTTTAGTCATAGCAACATTCTTTAAAAAGGGGACCAGCAGGTGGCGTGGTGGTTAAGGCACTGGATATTCCCACATGGCCAACCACAGTTCGAGTCTTGGATCTGGTGGCTTGCTTTCTCACTTTATCTGTGTGTGTGTCTGTGTGTGTGTTTGTGTGTATGTGTGTGTCTATCTGGTCAAATTAAAATAAATGAATGAATAAATACAATTTAAAAACAAGTGAATTAATCAATTTAAAATTAATAAATAATTATTTTTTTAAAAGTTTATTTATGGGAACCAGTAGTTAGCGTAATGGCTATGTCGCCGGACTCCCATGTAGTCGACCGCGGTTCGCTTCCCGGACCCGGTGGCTTAAAACTCACGCCGGGTGCGTGTGCGTGCGTGCCCAAGATCCCGAGAGAAGAATGGAGGAGAAGGGATTGTGGCGTGATCATCCCCCCTGGGGGGTGATTTCTCACTTTCT
>NW_006198412.1:1961832-1962967 GCF_000334495.1 Tupaia belangeri chinensis | reverse complement strand
AAAAAAAAAAAAGTTTATTTATTTCTTTCTTCCATGAGTGAGAAAAAAAAGAGAGAGACAGCATCCCCAACAGAGTCCTGACAGCACAATCCAGACCTGGCCGCAGCCAATCCTGGACCACGGGTGCACATGCTCAGCATACATAGGCACGCACAGGCTTGCCATACTCAGGGAGGGCTCTGGATGCAAACCAGGAACCTTCCCACGTGGGTTAGCCTTGCAGACCATGCAGTTTTACCACTGCACCACTATCTAACCCACTAATCATACCAACATTCTTCCTCCAATAAGTCACACCTTGTTTCATCATGATCCATTCTGTTTCTTCGGCCTAGAACACCTTTCCATATTAGCATAGTGTCACCTCCTTCTGGAAGTCCTCCCCAAACCCCAGAGTAAAGGTTAGGAGCCCACTGCCTATGTCCTTCTGTAGAACCTTTGGTTTCTATTATCATGGGCCACAACACACTACATATTAGTTGCTTGTTAATCATTTCTTGCTCCCAGAACTTGAGATGCTCACAGGAGGCAAAAACTGTGTGTTTCTGGTTCATTTCTATACTCCTAGCCCGTGACAGTGCTGGAACAGAGGCAGTATTATTCCAATATCAGCAGAAGAAAAAGTGAGAGTAGCACTCACTTTAAGGTCTGTCCCACATGTCCCTGAAGAAGGAGGACCTGTCCGGACTGAGAGCAATTGTGAAAGCTTCTAAACAAGGTCTCTGGGCATTTACCAAAAACCCTTAGGACTCACTCGCTCAAGTCCACATGACAGCAGTCAGCAAGGAAATACCTGGGGTATGACTTTGGAGAGCATCTCAATTCATTCTCCCTGCCTGCTTATGTGAAAGACCTTCCAGAATCCTCTAAGGAGCCAGGTGCAGCGGCATGCACCTGTAATCCTAGCTACTCAGAAAGCTGAGGCCGGCCCCAGCAGTACGGTGACAGGTGAGCCCCAAGAGTGCATGTGGCTACAGAACCTTGGGCCTCAGGGGGGCTTGAGCCAGAGAAGCTGAGGTGCCCTGAGCTCCAATACTCTAGGTTGCTGTCATGAGGCTGCTTTCCAGTCCTAACAAACCTCCTGCTGCCTCGGCAGGGAGTGAGTCACAGGACTACACCATCTGAATCAGCAGGA
>NW_006198412.1:1957310-1961580 GCF_000334495.1 Tupaia belangeri chinensis | reverse complement strand
GCAGGAAGAAAAGCAGGTGCATCTGTTTTTTAAGTTAACAACAGAATGCAGACACTGAAGTGCTTGATGTCTTGGCAACTTGAGGTTTTGGAAGGTGCTATATTCCCTCCTGACAAAGCTGGTAATGGGTATCTTGGGGCGGCTGGGTGCATGGTCTGTGAGTCAGGGTCAAACTCCAGTGAGAAATCTCCCTCCCTCCAGGAAACAACCTTAGGTGGTTTGAACTACTACTAATGGGCTTAAGTTGAGAAGCCTTGAAATAGATATTACATGAATATTAGACAAGAAACATCACTATTACAAATATGAGTTTTTAGCTCCGTAGCTAACTCTGAAGGTGCTAGAACCTGAACTCTGGACACACATGATGCTTTTCTCATCCTTCTCTCAGCGACAAGTGGTGGAGACCTAGGCAAATGTCTTAAAAACTTAATTAAAAGGCAGTGTTTCTTTTCTTAAATAGTACCATTCCCCTGGCAAAAACCTCCTTTCTAGTTATTTTTTTGAAAAGCTTTTGAAGAGAGAGGCTGAAGCTGGGAATGGCAGCTTGAGCTCGTAATAGAGAGAGAAGCCAGCCTTGTTTTCAGGGTGTGCAGGATAATGGAGCACAGGTCAAACCAGTAGAAAGGCAGGACTCGAGTCACAGCACAGTTCGGCTCTCCTCTTAAGCCTTCAAAAGCGCTGATGAAAACAGAACCAAATGTCTAATGAAGACAGAAAGCTAGGTGGGAAACAACATCACAGATGGAAGCCTTTCAACGCGTCAGCAATTGGTGCGCACATGTATTACACAGTCTCTAGAGCCAAGCTTTTGTGGTTTTCCCTTCAAGCTTTCCCTAAACAAATTGCTCCCTTGCGTACGCCCCACCCCTAGCACAAACGCGGCAGGCTCCTTCCCCAGCAATCCATGACAGAAAGCCTGTCGTGTTGCCACCTGTCTGAAATTACTCTCCAAAAGCTCACTATGTGATAAGGCTTTAGTGTTATTTACGAAATAAAGCTTTAAGAGTAGAGGGAATATCTGATCTGCTAAAGTTTAATGGTTCTAGCCTTGCCTGTCAAATGACTGCTCCCACACAGCAAAACATGAAAGTACCTTGGTGCTCTTTCGTGTGTCTTCAAAGAGCTCCACCTTGAAGGATGTGCCATTCAGGGAAACAGTGGAAGACGGCCCCGGGTCATGGAGTTCGGACAAGGTCAAAGCTCCGAGCTGTTCCTCTAAGGAAAGGACGAGGCCTTCACTCTTCAGTTCCGTCGGGTCCAGGGCCTGAGCAGAATCGAGATCAGTACGGGCAGCTGGACGGGCAAGCCAGAGCCTCATTACTTGCTGATGAGGTTCTGCTTGTTTAACACTTAGCAGAGCAAACTCTTGTAACTTACCATCAGTACCCTCTCAGAGGAACCCTGATTAAACAGGGACCTTGCAAGGTTTTCACCAGATGAAAGATAAACCAAATGATAGAACTTTTAGAAAAACTGCCAGATGGAGCTGGCAGGTGGCATAGTGGTTGGGATGCTGGACTCCCACATGGCCAACTGTAGTTCGAGTCTGAGACCAGGTGGCTTGCTTTCTCACTTTGCTTCTCTGTCTGTCTTTCTCTGGTCACATTGAAAAGTGACAATACTAAATAATTTAAAAACAACAACAAGCATATCATTAAGAAAAATTGCCAGACAGAATACATGATCATTCTATTTTTCCCAACTACAATGATAAGGTAAACTAAGCTATCGATACTCAAAACATGTTATTATAGCTCCTGAAATGCCTCACACTCTTAATTTTGCTTCTATCCAACACAAAGGCAGCTTTTCAATTTGTATAACAACCTGGATTTTATTACTGGACCTAAAAGCCCCAATACTGCCTGAAGGCAGAAAACACCAGTAACTACATTAACTTTATGACATTCTGAAATACCAAAGCATTCACAAGTGGTTTCCTTTTTAACAAAATGTCATCTTCCATTCCAAAACAAAGTTTATTTCAAACAAAGCAATAAATATACATTATTCTTAATGCCATAGGAATTACTAAGACTAATATAAAAGAAAGTAAAACAAACAAGCCCCCTCTCCTCCCAGAACACCACTTCCCTTGACCCAGCAGACTGGATCCCAGTTGCAGGAAACTGGCATTGACTTCTGGGGCAGTCCCTGTGGGCCGCTGCAGGACACTGTACAAAGGGCTTTTCTTACCGACTTCAGCAAAGAAAGATGACAGCAACACTGGCGGAGTCTCAGCAACTGGGACAGTATGTGGACGGTGCTGGGTCTCTGCGAGTCTGCTTCCACAGAGTGCCATGGTCCACCGGGCCCAAACTCCTGTGCCACTTGGCAGAGAAAGATAAACCATAGGAAAAGTACAGGATTTAAAACAGAAATATGGGAAGAACTGGGAACTAAATGAAGCTATCTGACACTTGTTTGATCTCAGGTCCAGTAATACTAAACTCACTTCTACAACAATTAAGCCAATAAAATACTGTTTTTTAAAAAATAATTATTAATTTTATTTATTCATTCATTCATTTATTTTGACCATAGAGAGAGACACAAAGAGAGAGCGGGAAAGTTAGAGTGCAAGTCCAGGACTTTAACCATGGTCAGCCACATGTGAGTGTCTAGCGCCTTAACCATCATGCCATCTGCTGGCCCCCTTGTTTTCTTTACAGACCTACTTGCATTTTACTAAAGCAGACTTAGAAACCAAAAAGTTTGGGTCACTACATCTGATGTTGGCAGCTCAGTATGTTTTACTCTGGTTTGAGGTTCTTAGCTAAGGTCAAATCTATGACAGCAAGAAGTCCTAACATCCTATTTCTGTTCTTCTACTAAATCTGATGCCTATTTTCAAATGTATTTATAAGTAGCCTGTGGCTTACCTCTACTGAATGGATTATCAGGATCCTTTCCAGATTGGTTGCCTCCATTTTCATGTCTTTTTAGATAGGATTGCAGCGCTGACCTGCCCCAGATCAAAAAAGAAAATGCAAGTATTTGGTCACGAAGACCAAATCAGTTAATGATGGCCACTTAACTGTGCTTGTAAGCAGGCCCTCAACAGCTTATACAAGTGGATTTGTTAAACGATGCAAGCTTATAGCAGGTGTTGGCTAAAGGTCATCCAAAAGAGATAATTATTTAAAAAACTAAATCACTTTTTAAAAATAAGCTAATAAACACAAGAGAAAAAAATTATATGGAAATGAGGTACCAAGTGAGAGTTATGTAAATCTGGAATTTAGGGAAGGACAAGAATTCTAGAGAAAGTACAAAGAATAGGTGACATGAAGGATTAAGTGCAATAGGTGACATGAAGGATTTACCACGCAGTATTTTTAAACCTCCAGTGAGCTGCTGGATGACAAATCAAAGGTCAGAGAGAGAATGTTTGTGGTGCAGCCCATGAGGACCAGGCAACGGTTAGTGTATAGTAACCACCCCCTATGACTTCTGTGTAAGAAAGCCAAAAAAGAATAGGTTCGGAAGTTTGCCTTAAAGTGTGTATGAGACAGAGGTGAGCCTAGGAAGGTGACAGAGGATTTTTAAAAAAAGGAATACAGGTAAATAATAATACTCTAACTACAGTTTAAGGAAATTTGCCTCTCAACTCAATCCTCAGCAAAGAGCCAGGAATTAAACAATGATGCATATGAAAAAAGGCCTCATTGCACACACCTTGATCTTGCAAAGAAAACACTATAAACAGTCTCCTCATCTTCAGAGAGCTTTAAATGGTGCAACTGAAATTTGCGCTGGGGCAGCACCACCTGGAAAAGTAAAAGGAAAAAGAGGTTCGTGTGAAGCTTCTGAGTATTACAGAACAAATTCCCCAGACTGACACTGGAAATCTAGTCAACCCCTGCGAAACAGCTGCCATCTTTCCCTCAAAATAGGACTGCTCTAACACAGCACAAGGCTGCTGCTGTAATCCAAGGCACAGGATGTCAATGCTGGGGGCTCCCCATAGAAAACTGGGAGCTCCTGAAGCAGAACAGATGGCTGCTCAGACCAAGACAAGTACACCGTCATCCTCCTTTCTGGCCCCCGGAATAGGTAGAAATTTGATTACCAAAGGTTTGCCGGTAGAGTCCAGCTGGTCTTTCATTCTCCTCAGCAGAAGGCTCTTGGTTAAAATACTTAATCGTTCTCCTCCTTTCTTTGAACCATTGTCAACCTGACTCTTCCACAGTTTGAACTCATCAAACGGAGAACAACGGAGAAATCTGTTTTGTTGAGGAAGAAAGGCACAAGTAGGGACAGAGAA
>NW_006198412.1:1954770-1957299 GCF_000334495.1 Tupaia belangeri chinensis | reverse complement strand
AGAAGCATGGCAGGATGGGATAAAGGTTCAAAGTAAGATAAGAGATGAAAAATAAATCAGATTTTCTCTTACATCTGTCACCCAATCATTTGAAAAAGTGAATTTCATACCAAAGCTCTCCCAGACAGATCAAAAGGACCCAAGTCAATAATGAAAACCACATTATAAAAATGGAAGTTTTCCCATTAACAATGTCTACATCATCACAACAGGACACATAACCAATAGCTGGAATGTATTCCTAAAGCTTCAAAGGCTAGCAAAGAAGTGCTATATCCTTTTATGGGCTGTCTTGACTAAAAGGAAGTATTCAAAGTTGGCATTCTTTCCTGTTTGCTTCAAATAAACTGTAGTTCTGACTCTAGGCCATGTAATTCTTTTCTTCTTTTTGAGCGATTTTTACTATAGGGCACATGCGTTCACCAGAGAGACAGAGAGACAGAGGTGAGAAATCACCCCCTAGGGGGGATGGTCACGCTGCAGTCTCTTCTTCTTCAATCTCCTCTTGGGATTTTGGGTGTGCACATACACGCACCTCGTGTGAGTTTTTAAACCGCCAGGCCCAGGACCTGAAAAGCGGTCAACTACATGGTAGTCCAGTGACGTAACGTATGCCATCTACAACCATTATGCCAACTGCTGGTCCCTGGTCACGCGTTTTAAAGCAGAAGTAGCCCAAGAGATTCACTGGACTGAACGAAGATGACTTCTGCTTCCTTTAATTCAATCTGTCCTACAGTTTTGCACATATAAGACTGGATGTAATTAAAATCCTCTATCAGCCAGTCGATCAACAGACATTCTCATAAATATTAATTCTTTTGCCCTTTAAAGGTTGACAGGCTTGCCATCTGCTACATGAGATAATCAGGAACGCACTGGAGTTTTATCAGAGATGTGAACTACCGATGAGAGCTACGGACAAGGTTCTCATTTACATAATTCCAACTCACTTCAGCAGTGAATACATGTCCAACAAGTTGTTCTGAATGGGGGTTCCAGTGACAGCCCAACGGGCATGCGCTTGTAGCTTACACACCGCTATGGATGTCTGTACCCGGGGATTCTTCACATTGTGAGCTTCATCCAGTATGATTCGAGCCCAGACGACTCGCAGCAAAGGTGTTGAGATGCCCTAGAAGAAAGGCAAGTGGAATCCAATAATAGTATGGAAAAATGCACGTGTCCTCAAGGAGATACAGGGACATGACAGACAAGTGTTGAGGACCCACTCTCACCTTCAAATCTGAGGGCTTAGGTCGGGTACACTGAAACAAAGAGTTAGACACCTGGTTCAAATAAATAGGACACGTAAGAGTCTCAGTCTTTGAGCTTAGGATACCTAAGAGTCCAATATTTCCTAATTTGAGTTTTAATTTATTCATTTAACCCACAGTTGAGCAACGGCTAGAAGCCAGGAATTATACTAGGTATGGAGCCTATAAATTCACTCTCTCGACAAAATATTTACTAAAATTATGAAAATTCACAAAAAATTAACCAGATGTCTAATCTTAGGTATGAGGTACTAAAGCCAGACATAAAAGATAGCTACTAACCTCATGGAGCTGACAGGGAGAGAAAAACAAGTATAAAGATAATTACAACATGATGTATGTGTGTGGACAAGTATAAAGATAATTACAACATGATGTATATATTTGTTAAGTCCAATACATGGATAATCCAATATTCGACTATGCGCATCTACCTGCCCTTGTTCACTGCTGTATCCCTGCTACCAGAAACAGCATCTTACACATGACAGATATTCTGCCGAATGGATGCAGTGCTATGACATAAATAAGGAGAAGGTGACAGGAGTGGCATTCAACCAACAGGGAAAAGACGGGAAGTGAATGGTCCAGAAAGGATACTTAAAATAGGATAAAAAAAGGAGTGAAAGCAAAGTGTTTCATTCTGAGAGCGAACAAAGGTGTGACAGGGTGACAGAGCATGGCAGGGAACTACAAATCCATTGGTATGACTGAACATGAACTGCATAAGAAGGGTTAGGGTGTGGGTGATGAGGGAAACACAGGTACGGCAAGATCAGAAAGGACCTAATCAATCAGGTTAGGGAATTTGGAGTTTACCTTGAGAGTAATGGTAAATCATTGAGAAATCTGAAAAGTTTATTATTTGTAAAAAGTCAGAGTTGGCCATAAACTGGAGAAGCGGTCTAGAAATCCCCCTAAATATAGAAATCTCTGACTATCCTATTTATACTAAAAACATATGCAAAAGATTAGTTTGGGATAATGGAAAGAAATCCCCACAATATTTATGAGATAAAGCCCTTACATTAGATCCACAACAAACACCTAGGGGTTTTTTTGGTCTTGTTTTTTAATTTTTTAATTTTTATTTTTTTTATTTTATTTTTTGGAGAGATTTTCACTGTAGGGCGCGTGCACTCACCAGACAGACAGAGACATAGAGACAGAAAGCGAGAAATCACCCCCCAGGGGGATGGTCACGCCGCAATCCCTTCTCCTCCATTCTCCTCTCAGGATCTTGGGCACGCAC
>NW_006198412.1:1908529-1954739 GCF_000334495.1 Tupaia belangeri chinensis | reverse complement strand
CACGTGCCGGGCGTGAGTTTTAAGCCACCGCGTCCGGGAGGCAAACCGCGGTCGACTACGTGGGAGTCCAGCGACATAGCCATTACGCTAACTGCTGGTTCCCTTGTTTTTTTATTTTTCATGATTATCACTTAGCCTCTGGTCCATCTGTGGCCCTGTTATTTGCAGCTCTTTTTGCTGGGAGATAGCAGACATGAAATGATAGTGTAAGGCCAAAAACATTTTTTTGAGGGGTTTTTGCTGTCTGATGTGTGCTCTGGCTGGAGAGACAGACAGACAGAAAGTGAGAAATCACTCCCACAGTGGGGTAGCTATGCCACAATCCCTTCTCCATTCTCCTCTCAGGATTTTGGGCATGCATGTACAAGCGTCCTGTGTGTTTTAAGCCATGGGTCCAGGACTTGAACCACAGTTGGCCATGTAAGAGTACAGTAATGTAATCATTATGCCATCTGCCGGTCCCAATACCAAAATAGTAGTATAATATTAGTATAATATCATGAACGTATACCCCAAATACTCTAAGCCAAAAAGAGCAACAAGTGAAACTTCCCCATATTTGTGCAAGTATTACCATCATGATTGCAATGTAGTTATCTTTAGTTCTAACAAAAACAACTCAATGCTATGCCATATCAACCTTTCTCATCGAGGGGGCTGTCTGGAATTAGAGATGGGACAGAGGAAAGAACTCCCATTTGTTTCCATAGGTGGAAACTTTCCTGATGCTTTCAACGATGCGTGGTTCCATCTCTACTTTTTCAGCAGTCAAGACTCACCTCCACCCTGAGCTTTGGGCCTGGGGTCTCTCCCTCTTCCTTCTGTGTGGGAATCTCCTTGGCCAGCAGGGTGTAGGTAGTGATCACGACGTCATATGTAGAGAGCCTGCACAGACGTAACACCAACAGTGAATGATTCCTCTGTGCATTCTGACCACCACACAGGCAGAGGTGGTCTCTTTATAAAAGCAGAATTCATTAACGTATGTTCTTCATACACACACACACACACACACACACACACACACACACTTGACTTTGGAGAGGTAAACTTTACCCACTTGGTTCCTAAACTCTTGTCTCTGATGATCTTTACAGTCTACTCCATAGCTAGAGCAGCCCACCCAGTGAGTCAGAAGGAAAATCTCTGACTGGGATCATATTAAGCTTAATATGATCTAGCCAGAGCAGAAAGTAGGCTAGGTTTGGGAATTAACATTTAATAATGATTTGGGATACTAAATTCCTGGGGAAGAAAATCCCTCAAAGCACTGTTCACTTTACATCAACGATGTTTTCTCCCCACCAGTCTATAATGGATTGTGAAAACTTGTTAAACCTAGCTTTGACATTAGGATATAAAAATACATTCTGTAAGCTTTCGGTTAACCTTGGCTATACTATTTACATGTAAATATTCTTAATGAAAGGCACAAATCATTTCACCATAAAAGTTAATATGGGGGGCCAGCAGGTGGTGTGGTGGTGCTCTGGACTCCCACACGGCCAACTGCTATTCGAATCTCAGACCCAGTGGCTAGAAACTCATGCCAGGCACATGTGCATGCATGCCCAAAATCCCAGGAGGAGAATGGAGGCGAAGGGACTGTGGCATGGCCATTGTCCGCCTGGTGGGTGTGATTTCTCACTTTCCCTCTCACTATCTCTCTATGTCTCTCTGGAGAGTGTACATACCCCATGGCAAAAATCTTAAAAAAAAAAAAAAAAAAGTTAATATGAATATACCTCAAAAAGCTCATGGAAATGGAATTAAAATATGGTTTATTCTGGTGCAAAAATATCTTTGAAAGCTATATATATAGTTTTCTCATAATGTACATATTCCATGAATCTCTTGAAGACTTCTTATATTGTGCCCTTGATATAACTTCAATAAATACTTTTGATAAACATGATATGCCTAATTCATAGACAATGATGTCTGTCTACAAATTACCTAACATCATATAAAGAAGTATAAATTGAGGATGATTGCAACCAGCCAGGTCAGTGCAAGTAAGTGCAAGTAGTAAAATCCAATTTATTTCTAAATAAACATCGAGAACAAGGGCAGGCAACTTATAGTACTCTGCCAGGAAAGCCTATGAGCCTGTACTTGCTTCCCTGAGATCTGCTGCCTGCTGAAGTGACCATCAGTCGGGAGAGCTGGAGTTTACAGGACTGAGCGTCATCAAACTGGAAACTTACTCCTGGAAGACTACTGCCCGACTCTTTAGGAGATAAAATAGCCAATACCAGGCTGAGGGGCAGGGCGAGGACACTTAGAAGCAGCAGAAACAACTTTATTCTCATTCTGAAGTATAGGGCAAATATTCACTGCAGATTCTCACATCACAGTTAGAAACAGCACAATTTCTCTAAAACTGAAAGACGAAGTTTAGGACTAAGATTACTATCCTCTTCCTTGACCCCCTTCAGGAATTTATAGTTAAGTCTAATCATCCTAAACCGTAAATCTAAAACTTCTTAGATGGTTCGTGTATGAAAACTAAAGCCATAAAAACATAATCAGCTTATAGCAACTAATCATTAGTACACATCATATCAAGATGCTCTGCAGGACTGGGCTGGTCCCGTTTATCCTGAGAGAAGAACGTGAACCTGGAACAGAACTGCAGCCCCCATATGCTCTTTAGCAGTGGGATGCTACTGCCACCTGGCTGATGACTTAGTCCTCGCAGGCCTCCTCACAGGGCAGCTTTGGTTAGGGACAGGGACATAGCAGAAGAACATTCAATCTCAAGATGTATCTCTTCATAGAGACAAGACTGTCTGGCAATGAGGGTGAAGGTCTGCCTTTGGTTTCTGCAACGTCGCTGCACTTACACTTTCGCACTTTGATTCCGGTTTGGCCCGTGATAGAGATAGACTCTGAGTTTGTTGCTGTTCACATGTTTCTCTACCTCGTTTTTCCAGTGATGGATCAGGGAAGCAGGACAGATAATTAGTGTTCCATGGGAGGTAAAGTCTGAAGAGTCTTAAGACGGGGGGGAAAAAAATCAATACCTGGTTACATTTATCAAACAGCCTTTAATTTCTTAAAGGCATTACCTCTTGCTCTTGACGGACTTTACGCCTTCAATCAATAATGCTAACTGTTGCTCTTATTTCTACACAGGCCTATGGCAGAATAGGAAATGGAAGAGATGGTCTTTGAAATCAATTTAATTATTTATTTTCTCTAAAGTGCCAGAGAGGCTGAAGAGGGGAAGGCAAGTGTGTTAATGGGATGACCTCAGTCTATGAAAGCAATGCACTTTCACTGAGTGGCCAGAGACAGAAGTTAGGTCACTGCCTAACTCTTACAGAGTTGATTCATTACAGGAGAGTATCATTTGGAACTGATTACTGATGGAGTATTTGCACCATTACTCCCACATCTGTGTGTGTGTGTGTGTGTGTGTGAGAGAGAGAGAGTGTGTGTATGCTTTTCCACACAAGAATACAGGATAGAGCTGCCACAGCCTGCCTTAGAGGCCCTAGAGCAGACAACCAGACAATGAGATGGTGATGAGAGAAAAGAGCCGCCTTCGGTTTTCACAATGTCATTATTACTTTTATAATCTATCTAGTCAACTACTGAGAACGACACTCATGTACATGGCAACTTACGTATGCTATTCTAGCTATTACACCTTAAAAACATAGGCTTAGATAAGATAGGAGTTGTCTATAACCTGAAATTTCTGGAATTCCAGAAACATGAAAAACAGATTCCACTACAGTGAACTTATTGAATCTACCCTGTAGCGATCTCCTCGACATTAACAAAAATAATAATTACTATGTTTAAACTCAGCTTTCTCCATAAATTTTTTTCTAATCACAGATCAACCTAATTATATTAAAAGGGAAAAAATGATCACTTATAATGAGCATACTCAACATCAGAAATTAGGGCCAGCAGGTGGCAGGCAGGTTTAAGGTAGCGGGAGCACACATGGCCAATTCCATGATTCCAGTCCTAGACCTGGCAGTAGTGTGTGTGTGCAGGGTGTGTGTGTGTGTGTCTGTGTGTGTGTATACCCAAAATCCCGAGAGGAGAATGGAGGAGAAGGGACTACTGTGTGGCCATCCCCCCTAGGGGGTGACTTCTTTCTTTCACTGTCTCTTTCTCTCTCTCTGGCAAGTGCACACACCCTATAGCAAACTGGGGCGGGGGGTGGGGGGGAGAAAGAAAGAAATTACACCATAGGAAAACTATCTAATACTGGTTTTTTAGTAGATTAATTAAACACAACCAAAGGTATCTTTCTGCATCTTAACCAGCTCCCCTCTTGGCTAGCTCAATCGATACAGGAAACGGCAGGCTATGAAGGCATTTGTGTCTACCATCTTTGGAAAGCCACGTCAAAGCCAGGTTTTTGTCTTTTTCTTTGTTTTCCTCTTGATTCTTCTGGGTTAGGATGAGTGCAATCATTGTCAGGGTTTTTCCTAAGCCCATATCATCCGCTGGAAAATAAAAACAAAATGAAGAGAGTTAATTACTTAGGAAGACTGAAGATAACTTTAAGAGAAGAAACCACTGGCAGACACATTTACCCTTACTCTCCTTGCTGTCAGTGCCATCCAGTGCTATTCTTTGCCTCTCCTAATGGGTCCTTTATCTCCCTTATTAAAATGAGCCCTATGCTATTTATTTTGTGATTCATGCTGTTCATTTTGAGATTTAGGTCAAAGATAGTTACTTACTATGATGCTCATAAAATTTAAAACTTACAATTTGGATTTTATTCTAGTCTGCATGTTATATTGTTACCTACTTAGGTTTGTTGTTGTTGTTTTTAAAGTTTTGCTAGAGGGCACATGAGCTCACCAGAGGGAGACAAAAAGAGGAAAAGTGAGACATCACCCACCAGGGGGAAATGGCCATGCTGCAAGCCCTTCTCCTCCGTTCTCCTCTCCAGATTTTGTGCACACCCATATATGCTCTCTGGGTATTTCTCAAGCTGCCGGGTCTGGGACTCAAACCATGGAGTTGCCATGTGGGATTTGGCTGTCTTAACCTACATGCCATCTCCTGGCCCCTGCCTAGTCTTTTTATGTAACTTCTGAAAACCAAAGTAGTCCAGTAGGTTTATCTCTCTAATTACCTACTTTAACCACATTTCTGGAGTTAAAGAGTTAATTCGAAACAATCTTCCATTCCCTTAACTTATTGATCAAAGAAAGACATGCATGAAAGTTTCTAGGGTGCCACTGTGCCAGTCACTGAGCTTATCTAATTTTCTACTCACGCCCTATGTATTATTACCCTATTTGAACAGATTACCACACTGAGGCTCAGTTATAGGCTACTATATTCATCTAAAAGAATCACTTTGGCATAGCAGAAGCAAAATGACAGAGCGTGGGCTGACTCAGATTTTGGCTTTGCCACTGTGCAGAAAAAGTTAACATAGCAGGCCTATCTGCTATCCTTTGAAAGGCCTGCTTACAAGATGGGTCCTTGGGTGGTGTTTGGGAACTTGAATTTAGGGAGGGGTCTCACTATCTCAGAACTGCTAAGTGTCTCACTGCCTATCCTCTTAGTACACACAGTATGGTCTATGCTGAAGGCCTGCTCTCCCTCTTGGAGTATGGGATTTGGGCACATACCAGGCTGACGCTGCCTATGTGACCAACCCCTGATAGAAACCGTGGGCACTGCAGCTCTAACAGCTTTCCTTGCTGGAAACATCGTACACATGCTGTCACAACTCACTGCAAGAAGTAAGAGCATCCTGTGTGACTTCAACGGGAGAGGACTCCAGAAGCTTGCACCTGGTCTCCCCTGAATTTTGAATTTTGCCCAAGGTAGCTTCTCCATTTTCTGATTTTAATCTGTGTCCTTTAACTGTAATAAATCTTAGCTGTGAGTCCTATTAGCAAATCAGGGATGGTCTCAGGGACATCCAATAAAGTCATATCATACAGCAGATATTGGTTAGGTTTTCTGAAAGCTGAACATCTTGGAAAATTTTAACCCAACAAGTCCCTGGTCAGAGTAGAAAACTTGCTTCTTAGCCTCTCGAGTACGTAGGGCGCTGTTGACATGACCCAGCTCTGTATCAGATGTACTCACCTGAGACTACACTTGCAATGTTAGCAACTTTAGAAAAGACACGCCTTATGAAATTTTTCCTTCAGGATGGAAGCACCTGACTTTGCAGTGGCATTGGTTTCCTCTAATGCTTGGTGGACCAAAGAAGCCATGACGCTTTCTAAATGATACTGTTTGTCATGTGGTATGGCCACCAATCCTGGAAATTTGGCCTCCAGTCTGGCACTCCACAACTCCCAGGGATTCTGAGGCCACCACAGAACAAACTCCTCCTCTACTTAATCAGCCAGAGTCCAGCTCTACTGCGTGCAACCAACACTGCTCATTTATAGCTATGTGCTTTTGAGCAAGTTGCTTACATTTCTATACCTCTGTTTCCTCTTCCATAAATGAAAAATTACCGTATCTGCTCATTGAGAGGATCAACTAAAGCAACAAAATACATTTAGCACAGTGCCTCAGCATTCAGTATGCATTGGCTCTTGTCACAGGACCAAACTTACCCAGAATTCCTCCTTGCGGCTTCTGACTTTCCCGCCACAGTAACCAGGCTAATGCCTGTTTCTGGTGTAGAAGCAATGGGACCTGACAAATGAAAACCAAGTGTCAGAATAAAGTCCTCGTGAGTGGCTAGACCAGACCCTGGCTACACGTGCCCTACACTCCACTCTTACCGTCTCCAAGTGACCCTCCGACATTCTAGTTGTTACCATATAAGCTGCTCATTTCACCAAATTCTTACTCCCACCCTTAGTCCGCCGGAATTTATGTTTTGGTTTATGTCTAACCTTCCACGTTTCTATTAAAAGCCATCCCTCCTCTCATCCCTACCTGAAGTGAGAGTCCTGGTTTTGTCTAGTTAATCAGTCCACGTCAGTTTCTATGGCTTGCATCCAGGACCTCTGACTGGTCACCCTACTTCCACCAGTCATCTGCTGGCTTTTCCTCATCCTCCCTCCAACTTGACCATCCTATGTGCAGTCAACACCCCAGTGTTCTTTGCTAGTCACAAACTTCAATAGCCCTTTAACTAGAGAGTACTGTCTAGCCATCCAGTTTATCTTGTACTCTATGAGAAAATGAATTTTCCTAAAAACGTCCCTGTTCGAAAATCTACATTAATTCTGTAACGTCTTGGAAACTATTGAAAATTAAGTTCCTTCGCCAGTCCTAGACTCCGCAGCAAGGAGTCCTCCTCCTCAGTGACATCACGTGCTACTCCCAGCTCAGGTACTGATGCCATGTGAACATCACTTATTAACACCATTCCCTCTTCCTGAATGTTGGGACCGGTTTGGCATAAACATTTTTTTTGAGTGGGGAAGGCTGTGGATTAGAAATAGATGCAATAACAAACCCACAAAGACACACACGTAGAAAAGCGAAGGTTGGGTGGGCACAACTTCTCCACCAGAACCAGCCTCAGGTTTATTTTTTTAAAGGGCAGAAAATGGGAGAAGGAGAAAATGGGATGTAAACGAAATAGGGAAGAAGGAAGTAGAATGTAAAGAGAATAGGGGAGGAGAAATCGGAATGTAAAGCCAGTTGGTTTTAGATGTAAATTGTTTGAAGATGTTAAGATGACTGGTGTAATATAATTTTTTTGATTTTTTTTTTGGGGGGAGGACAAATGTATGTGACTTCCTTTAGCCCAATACTGGCCAGTATCGGGGAATTGGGTATTAACAACAGGAAGATAACTATTGACAGCAGGGAGATACTGTTTTTGTATGTAGGTGTTTTTTAATAGCCCTGTTAGAGTAGCTTATGGACGTGCATTTTTGCATGTGTCTACCGGCCCCATGTCTTCATCACATGTTTTAGATTGGCTGCTCTCTACACTGAAGAGTTCGTTTCTATCTTCTCTGCTGTCTCTAGGCTTGTAGCTTCTTATAAGGCACAAAGTGGCAGACGATAAATAACTACTGACCTAGGGAGACTTTTCCCTTATTTTAGATCCCCTTTGTGTTTTGTATACAGTCCACAGTATAACACTCATTTTATCTTTGCCTTAAAGTCATTCTCTGATCGGTTAATATATGTTGGTCTGTACTTCCACTCTTTCATTAGGAGCAACTATTCTTTCACATCTTGTGGTACCAGTCAGAAGTCAATAAATAAATCCTTTACTGCTATAGACTTATGTCTTCATGACTTAAGAATAAAGTGTGTTGACGCTGTTCTGTCTGTCACTGCTAAACATAAAAGGAAGCCACGAAAGCATGTATCTGAAAGGTACGCTGCCGGCCAGTTCACCGTGGTCTTTCTTGAGGGGCACCGGGACACGGCCACAGGACACTCTACCCTGAGTCTTCCTGGCTCACCTTCAATCCAGCTGGATCTTCTGCCACAGCTGTTTCACCAGGTCGTGACTCAAGTGATCGATGCAGCTCATCAATGGCTTCACTTGTGATTTTCCACACTGCGTGAAGGCGATCTTGGTTCGTGTGGCCTGCATACAAACAGTGTCACCTAAGATGTCATAAGTCTGATGTCTTGGCTAGAGCTGCAAAAAGGCAATTTATTATTTGCCAGATGATGACTTTGCATTGAGTAAAAATTCTTGCCTCCAGACTTACCTATCCCCATTCTCCTTTAAGAAAAAAAAAAGTTTATTTATTCTGTGAGTGAGAGAGACAAAGAAAAACAGCACTCCCAACAGGGTTCTGATGTTAGTCCTGGATCATGGGGAAACACATGCCTGGTGTGCTCAGGAGAGTCTCTGGACTTGAACCAGGAACCTTCACATGTAAGACTGTCTAGCAGGGCAAGGAGTTTTACCTCTGCACCACCATCCAGCCCCTCCATTCTCTCTTCTGAATCACAATTATTATAATATGGGACAAAGTAACAAAACATAATGAAAATATCAGATAACTTGCATGTTTGGTAAATTTTTTTCAGCTTTAAAGAGGTGGCAGAGGGGGCCAGCAATAGTGTGGTGGTTGAGTAGTGCTGGACTCCCACATGGTCGATCATAGTTCAAGTCCTGGACCTGGCAGCTTGCTTTCTCACTTTCTCCCTCTCTCACACTCTGTCCCTCTCTGATCAAATTTAAAATAAATAAATACCTAAGTAAGTAAGTAAATAAATAAACAAACCCTGTATGTCTCCTCTCAATATATACCGAATGTCTGCATTCTATGACAGAAACGGAAAGATCTGAAGACATAACAATAGAGAGGACAAGTGCAGATAGTAGATACCAGGGAGTGGGAGTGGATGGTGGCAAACTGGTCAGTGGGAGGGGCTCAGGAAAAAAGCATTTAACAGCATTTAACTTTACAAGAATGTAAAGTTCTTTGTTGAAAACGATGTATATGGTCATATCCTTGATCTGATTATGACGCCCTGTATGCATGCTTTGAAAAACCATATTGTACTCCATAAGGATAAACAACAATTAAATGTAAATAAGAGATTATAAAATCAAATGAAACTAGAAAAAATGTAAAACTACTTTAAAATGGAATTCTTTCTAAAACATATTACATACCTTTTTTTTAAACCTTAATATAAGCAACACACTTCCTTTTTTTTTTTTGAGAGGTTTTTGCTATAGGGCGCGTGTGCTCACCAGAAAGACAGAGAGAGACAGAGAGATAGAAAGCGAGAAATCACCCCCCCCTGGGGGGGATGGTCACGCCGCAATCCCTTCTCCTCCATTCTCCTCTTGGGATCTTGGGCACGCATGCACACACACTCAGCATGAGTTTAAGCCACCAGGTCCTGGACTTGAACCGCAGTCGACTACATGGGAGTTCAGCGAAATAGCTATTATGCTAACTGCTGGTCCCTATAAGCAACACACTTTAATTGCGCTTTGGGTGACTTAGTCACCACTGGGTTTACAAAACGCAGAGGCAGTGACATGGCAATGCTCCCCAAAAGCCTCCTGAGCAGCCAAGACTGTTCTGCTACTTAAATGAGTTTGTGTTCTCTTTTCCATTTTGGAGTGATCTTAGCTTCAAAAAGGACCAAGTCTGGGGGACCAGCAGTTAGCGTAATGGCTATGTCGCTGGACTTCCACATAGTCGACTGTGGTTCGCGTCCTGGACCCGGTGGCTTAAAACTCACGCCAGGCGTTTGTGTATGTGTGCCCAAGATCCCGAGAGGAGAATGGAGGAGAAGGGATTGTGGCGTGACCATCCCCCCTGGGGAGTGATTTCTCGCTTTCTGTCTCTATGTCTCTCTCTGTCTGTCTGGCGAGCGCACGCGCCCTATAGTGAAAACCTCTCAAAAAAAAAAAAGACTGAGTCTATTCCTTAACTCCCTGTAATTACTGCTCTTCAGCATTCTCCACCTCTAGCAGTTCTCATCTGGGAGAAAACTGGCTTTGGCTATTCTAGTTGGTGCCAACCTACCAGAGCTCCTATTTCCTGACCAGCAAACTGACCAATCACATGACACAGGTAAGGCTCTGACTGGGATCTTCATACCAGTTACTCCTGATTTCAAACCTGTCTGGGAAGTTCAGATAAAAATATCTAGCTAAATAGGTGTTACTGCTTCCTGCGAGTCTCTGAGTCTTCACTCAAGTTGACCTATCTACCTCATAATACCATGAGCTAGAATTTTCCTTCACAAACTCTGTTTGACTCTTCCATGCTGGCCACTGGACTGATTGATCATCATTAATGGTAAACGAAGAGTCTAGTCTCTGGCCTCACAGAGAGCTAAGTGGCCTTGTGAAAGCTCTCCTGAGTCTCACAATCTTCACTATATTACAAGTCAAGAATGACTTCTCCTTTTAGGAGGCAGCACTTAACTCCTAGGGACAGCTATTTAAGCAGGGCCAGGCTGTAGATCTTACCTCCATAGCACTGACTGAATCCTCTAGCAGCTTCCTGGCAGGCAGACACGGGCTGCCAATCATGACCTGGAAGGGGTTGTGGAGGCACGAGGTGGGGAGGGTCACTGGCACTTTTAGTTAAGTTTCTCTGTTGTGGTATTTGAGTGTCACTCTTCTCTTTCATTTCTGTTCAAGAAACAAGCAAAGAACAGATTAAAGTTCAGAGAATTGAAGAGACTATATATGTGAAAGTGAGGTCAGGAGACAGTGGAATCATCTCCATTCCAATAAGCTGGAAAGGCTTCCTAGAGAACATAGGATTTTTAACAGGTGCTTAAACAATGGGTAAGAATTTAAATTGTAAGAAATAGAAAACTTTTACAAATCATAAGCATAATTAAAAAGAAAACTCAGAAGCAGATAATAAAATGGAAACATGAATTAATCAACGCATTACCAAAATGGCTTCCCAATGTCTCTTATAAAGTTCACACCAGGAGCCAGATGATAGTGCAGCAGTAGTACAACTGAACCTACACGGAAAGATCACAGGTTCAAATCCTGGGGCATCTCTGTATATAACAGGCACCTGTAGGCCTGTATTCAGGCTGACTGAGGTTGGGGTAGGCTGTGTTGTAAAGATCATTTTAGGGGTGCCCATCTCTCTCTCTCTCTCATGAAAGGAATACATAAATAAACTTAAAATGAAAAGCCTTACACAAACCCCGAGTTCTGGAATATAACCGTTTACCTTGCTCTGGGGAGATGGCGAGAGTACTAAGTGCTTCCTCCAACCCCTGGATTTGCTTGAGCAACTTCTGACCCTTGTCTGGAAGAGCCTGGGTGTTCACTGACGCCAATATGCCCTGAAAAAACAGATCTTCCAAAATGGATCCCTCTTCTCAAGTTGTTAGAAGGACAATTTCAGATTAAAATCACCTAAAATGCCAAAACTCTGAAATTATAATCTTTTAACTATGTGTTCAAAAACTGCAATTTTTTTGTAAACCCAGCTGGCTTATCAATCCTACAAACATGGAGAAAGGCAGGAACTAAACATTCACCTATAAAACCTTCACATGAACATGTTATTCTTCTACAGGGGTCTCAGCCCTGCCCAAAGCAAGCACTGCTCTGACCTTAAAACCAAACCCAAGTCCCCAGTTACCTTCTTTTGTTTCAGTTGGGTGGTGAGGAAAGCACGTTGGGCTGCTGGGTCTGATGGTTCTGTCCTCTTCGAAATACTTGGGGCGGGAGATATTTGTCTTTGTACACTTTGATCAGGGAATTGTAGGTTCTTCTGTGAATCCACAGTCAAGTCAAAGAGTAGGGGGCTGCTGGACTTAGAGGAAGCTACATCATCATCTTCCTCACTATCATCGCTGATTACGGTAGCTTCACTCCCCTCTCCCAGGGAAAGCACTGGAGCTGCTGGTGCAGCCTGGGCCACGGGTCCTACAGGGACAGACACATCACAAGTCTCCAGGGACACCTTGAAATGCCCCTGTGGCAGCCTTTTTGGGATGGACTGCGGTTTTGGGTCACCCTTTGCCTTTGGTTCTTTGGCCTCCTGGTTCTTGAGGGGCTCCCTGCTGTGCTGTCCCCTGTTCTGGGGCTTGCTTACTGAGTTCTGACTGTGAACATTTCGAGGCAAAAGCTGGGTTTCCTTTTCTCTCAGAGGTTCTGATTCTTTTCGGGCATCTTGAATTTTCTGATTTGATCGCTCCTGATGAGATGCAGGTGGTCTTCTCAGCTCGTTATCATGATGCTGGGTGGGTTTAATTTCAGAAAAGTTCCTTTTATGTGTGTCTCCAGGCTCCTTGGCTTCACACTGAAGCTCTGTCCTCCTCACTTGCTTCTTCTCTTGAACTACATGCTGATTCTTCTTTATTACCAGGCCAGATGATGGCTCTTTGTCCAACCCACGGTTAGATTCAGGCTTCTGTACCTTCTTCTGGTCAAAGAGCTGGTCTCCTTTTTCCCTTGGCTTCTTATCAGACATCTTTTGCTCACCTTCACCTTTGATAAACTGCTTCCAGAGAACTGGTTCTTGATTCTTATCAAGTACCTTGAATGGGTTTCTCTGCTGGCTGGAAAGATGATGAAATGACTCAGATGCATGCTGAGACTTACTGGTTACAGAATGTTCTTTGAAATTAGGATCCTAAAAACAATTAAAATAATTAATCTCAGTAAAATATTAATATAACCTTCATATCTAGAATGCCTTGTTTCAGAGGAAATGGGAACTCATCAAAAGCAGCCCAATATTTCTGAACATTACTAGGATCATTTCTGCATCTAGAAAAGACGATATGCCAAAACTCACAAAGTATTAGTTTCTTAACAATATTTTCAGTGCTTGGTTCTTTCTCTGTTCATGATCATACTTTTCCAGGACTCAAGGGATAGTTCCTAAGCCAAGGTGCTTTTAAATCACAATAGCTGCAATGTGTACCTCTCACTATATTTTAAAAAATTTGATAGAAGGAAAAAAAAGTTTAAAAAAGGGAACTGTAGTTACTGTAATGGCTGTGTCACTGGACTCCCATGTAGTCGACCGTGGTTCGAGTCCTGGGCCCAGTGGCTTAAACTCACGCCAGGCGCATGTGTGTGTGTGCCCCAGATCCCAAGAAGAGAATGGAGGAGAAGGGATTGGGGCATCTCCCCTCTGGGGGTGATTTCTCGCTTTCTGTCTCTCTGTTTCTCTCTCTTTCTGGAGAGCACACACGCCCTATAGCAAAAACCTCTCCAAAAAAAAAAAAATGATAGAAGGCATGTGCACTCACCAGAAAGACACAGAGTGGGGAAAAATGAGAAAGCCTCCCCTCATGGGGCATGGTCACACAATCCCTTCTCCATTTCTCCTTTGGGAGAAATTCTTGGGATTTTGAGCATGCACGCACATGCACTCAAAGTCACCTGAGATCCAGCCATCGTATCTACTATGCCACCAATCGGCGCAGCATCCTCTTACATGAACTTTTCTCCAAACCTAAATAAATACTGTCCTACTATGCCTGCTTTGATGTTCGGCCTTAGGAAGGTTTCACTGTAGGAATGTAGCATTGGGAGTTAAAGCTGAATCTCTAACAAAACAAGCCTTGGCGCTTTCCCTGGGCCTAGCTCCTCACACACTGGGTATCTGTACGGCTTACCTAGTGCCAACGCTCGATGAGTTTATGAATTACACTTAGCTTACACCAATATCAAGCAGATACTGATCTATAAAATGATGCAGAAGTTAGTCAAGGAAAACTAATTTCTCCCTAAACAGGAGAACACTGACTGCATCTAAGACTTTGAAAAATATTTATGTGAAACAGGAGGCAAATAAATTAAATCCTGAATACAATCAAATGGTCATTTGAGTTTCTATCAGGATCTATCTTGCTTAAAGCAAAGAACTGTCTTTCAGAGTCTGATGAAGACCAACCAGTTTTGGGGGAGTTTGAGGTCTTTTCAGGTGATGTCACATATTAAACAGTCTTAACACAGCAGTCAAACATAGATGTTTGAAAACGGACGACTAATTCCTACCTGCCACGGGACACTTCCACACCAGTGCTTCCCCTCTGCCTTACTTCTACTGCATCGGAAGAACAATCTGATGAAATGTAAAACACAATCGAGGTTGTGAGAATCCATTACAACAGCAGTTAAGTTTGTTTTTAATCCATGAAAACACCTTGCAACTATTTGATATTGGTTTTGAGGGTCACATGAAATAATTACTCATTTTTATTTGTGTGCATAGGTTTTTAAAAAAAATTTTAAAGAGATTTTTTTGTTATAGGGTCCGAGAGCTCTCCAGAGACACAGACAGGAAGAGACAGACAAAGTGAGAAATCACTCCTCAGGGGTTGCCCACACCACAATCCCTTCTCCATTCTCCTCTCAGGATTTTGAGCATGCATGCACATGCACCTTGAGTGAGTCGGAGGCTACCAGGTCGGGAGTCAACTGCAGTTGACTATATGGGAGTCCAGCACCTTAACCACTATACCACCTGCTAGCTCCCTGGGTGGGTAGATGTTTCTTAGACAGGGCCTCAGGGGTCTCGGAATTCCTCAATCTTCCTTGCCTCAGTCTCCTGAAGAGCTGTGACCACAGGCTCACAACACCATGCCTAGCTCTTCAGGGTGGGCCGAGAATCTAATTTAGGTCTCCCATGTGGCCTCAGCCTGCCAAGCAGCAGTATACATTATGGCTGCCGTGGCTGAGCTGAAGCCAACTACTTTGATGCCCACATGAAAAAATTCTTCACTATTCAGGACATTTATAGGGGCTAAGGAGTCAAAGAATAAAAGACATCAGGGTAAGCAGAGAATATCAATAAATATTTATTCTTTTTACTCTTTAAAAATGATGGAAATAATACACTGATCAGCAATGGCTGTTAAATCAGAAAAAATAGCAATAACCAGACATTGTGTGCCCTGCAGAGAGGCCACAATATTACCTATAAAGTAATCTGGCAAAAATAACAAAGAAGGGGCCAGCAGATGGTGTGATGATTAAAGGTGCTGTACTCCCACATGGCCAACCACGGTTCGAGTCCTGATCTGGGGCTTGCTTTCTAACTTTCCCTCTCTCTCTCTCTGCCCCTCTCTAGTCAAATAAAAATAAATAAATGAAACAAAGAAAAACCACCTAAGCCAAACCAAACCCTAACTCAAACCTGATCGGAACTCTAGATTTAATATCCAATTTATAGGAAGTCCAAATAGAGGAGCGCATAAAACTAGACCGTGGGGATGTAATCTGCAAAATCTTGACAGTGGGAAGTGCTGTGGGACAATCTGATTCCTTCAACAGTGAAATTACAAGGCATAAGAGAAGATGGAGGGATGGGCCAGCAGATGGCATAGCAGATACGTTGCTGAAGTCTCACAGGGCCAACTGAGGTTAAGGCCCAGACCTGGTGGCTTGAAAATCATGCCAGGCATGTGTGTGTGCATGCCCAAGATCCCAGGAAGCGAATGGAGAAGGGACTGCAGTATGGCTATCCCCCCGAGGGATGATTTCTCACTTTCCCTCTCACTGTCTCTGTTTCTCTCTCTCTCAGGTGAACAAAAGTGCCCTAAGGCAAAAACATCTTAAAAAAAAAAAAAAGAGAGAGAGAGAGAAGATGGAAGGGAAACTTAGGAGACAAAAGACAGATGGTGTAGCAGTAATATTGCACAATGCTGAACCCAGACAGAGGGTCCCAGTTTCACATCCCAGAGTTTCCTGTCCATGCTGGGTGTGCATGTGTTTAACTGTGATCCAGGCTGGCTGAGGCTGGGGGTGGACTGGGACATGAGGGCCCTATTTGAGGTGCCCCCCCCGCCCATCTCTGATAGGAAAATAAACTTTAAACAAAAAAGACACACTAACCAAATTGATTCAGATTTGTGGACCTTATTTGGATCCTGATTTAAACAGGTAAATTTTGGGGGGGAGGGAGAGGTTTTTGCTATAGGGTGCGTGTATTCGCCAGAAAGACGAGAAACAGAAGTGAGAAACCACCCCCAATGGGGTTGGCCACGCCACAATCCCTTCTCCTCTTGGGATCTTGGGTACTCATGCACATGCGCCTGGCTTGAATTTAAGCCACCAGATCTGGAACTTGAACCGTGGCTGACTACATGGGAGTCCAGCAACATAGCCATTACGCCAACTGCTGGTCCCTAAACAGATCATTTAAAAAACAAAAAGCTGTTTATGACATTTATGGATCTACTAGAAATTTGTATACCAAGTGGCATACACATTTAAAAAGAGTCCACATCTTTTAGAGTAAATATTAAAATATTTATAGAGGAAATGACGTTATCTGAGACTTCTTTCAAAACACAGCAAGAGGCAAGGTGGGGGGTGAAATGGGCAAGGTATATACAGAACAAGATTAATCATGAGTTGGCAACTGTTGAAGCATGTGTGCTGTATTATCCTGTCCTCTCTACTTCTGTATGTATTTACAATCTCTTCCTTAAAAAGAAAAAAGAAAGGCCCAGCCTGGTGGCACAGTAGACAGCAAAGTGAACTGCAGTGCTGTAAACCACAGGCATCAGGGTAAGCAGAGAATATCAATAAATATTTATTCTTTTTACTCTTTAAAAATGATGGAAATAATACACTGATCAGCAATGGCTGTTAAATCAGAAAAAATAGCAATAACCAGACATTGTGTGCCCTGCAGAGAGGCCACAATATTACCTATAAAGTAATCTGGCAAAAATAACAAAGAAGGGGCCAGCAGATGGTGTGATGATTAAAGGTGCTGTACTCCCACATGGCCAACCACGGTTCGAGTCCTGATCTGGGGCTTGCTTTCTAACTTTCCCTCTCTCTCTCTCTGCCCCTCTCTAGTCAAATAAAAATAAATAAATGAAACAAAGAAAAACCACCTAAGCCAAACCAAACCCTAACTCAAACCTGATCGGAACTCTAGATTTAATATCCAATTTATAGGAAGTCCAAATAGAGGAGCGCATAAAACTAGACCGTGGGGATGTAATCTGCAAAATCTTGACAGTGGGAAGTGCTGTGGGACAATCTGATTCCTTCAACAGTGAAATTACAAGGCATAAGAGAAGATGGAGGGATGGGCCAGCAGATGGCATAGCAGATACGTTGCTGAAGTCTCACAGGGCCAACTGAGGTTAAGGCCCAGACCTGGTGGCTTGAAAATCATGCCAGGCATGTGTGTGTGCATGCCCAAGATCCCAGGAAGCGAATGGAGAAGGGACTGCAGTATGGCTATCCCCCCGAGGGATGATTTCTCACTTTCCCTCTCACTGTCTCTGTTTCTCTCTCTCTCAGGTGAGCAAAAGTGCCCTAAGGCAAAAACATCTTAAAAAAAAAAAAAAAAGAGAGAGAGAGAAGATGGAAGGGAAACTTAGGAGACAAAAGACAGATGGTGTAGCAGTAATATTGCACAATGCTGAACCCAGACAGAGGGTCCCAGTTTCACATCCCAGAGTTTCCTGTCCATGCTGGGTGTGCATGTGTTTAACTGTGATCCAGGCTGGCTGAGGCTGGGGGTGGACTGGGACATGAGGGCCCTATTTGAGGTGCCCCCCCCGCCCATCTCTGATAGGAAAATAAACTTTAAACAAAAAAGACACACTAACCAAATTGATTCAGATTTGTGGACCTTATTTGGATCCTGATTTAAACAGGTAAATTTTGGGGGGGAGGGAGAGGTTTTTGCTATAGGGTGCGTGTATTCGCCAGAAAGACGAGAAACAGAAGTGAGAAACCACCCCCAATGGGGTTGGCCACGCCACAATCCCTTCTCCTCTTGGGATCTTGGGTACTCATGCACATGCGCCTGGCTTGAATTTAAGCCACCAGATCTGGAACTTGACCCGTGGCTGACTACATGGGAGTCCAGCAACATAGCCATTACGCCAACTGCTGGTCCCTAAACAGATCATTTAAAAAACAAAAAGTTGTTTATGACATTTATGGATCTACTAGAAATTTGTATACCAAGTGGCATACACATTTAAAAAGAGTCCACATCTTTTAGAGTAAATATTAAAATATTTATAGAGGAAATGACGTTATCTGAGACTTCTTTCAAAACACAGCAAGAGGCAAGGTGGGGGGTGAAATGGGCAAGGTATATACAGAACAAGATTAATCATGAGTTGGCAACTGTTGAAGCATGTGTGCTGTATTATCCTGTCCTCTCTACTTCTGTATGTATTTACAATCTCTTCCTTAAAAAGAAAAAAGAAAGGCCCAGCCTGGTGGCACAGTAGACAGCAAAGTGAACTGCAGTGCTGTAAACCACAGGGCTGACAGCAGGTGTAGAGACCCAGGTGGGCTGGAAAACACTCCGGGTATGTGTCTTGAGGTCCAAGAGCCTGAAGAGAGCTTGAGGACTGAAGAAAGCGTATCAAGGCATGACAAGGCTTTGGGAAGGGTACTTTTCCCTCTCTCATTCATGTTATCATGAATAAAATAAGTATACTTAAAAAATAAAAAGACTGGGAACCAGCAGTTAGCGTAATGGCTATGTCACTGGACTCCCACATAGTCGACTGCGGTTCGTGTCCCGGACCCGGTGGCTTAAAACTCACGCCGGGCGCGTGTGTGTGCGTGCCCAAGATCCCAAGAGGAGAATGGAGAAGGGATTGCGGTGTGACCATCCCCCCTGGGGGGTGATTTCTCGCTTTCTGTCTCTATGTCTCTCTGTCTGTCTGGCGAGCGCATGCGCCCTACTATGAAAATCTCTCAAAAAAAAAAAAATAAAAATAAAAAAATAAAAAGACTGATACAGCTTTAACACACCTGTGCAAAACAGTCCCTGCACAAACACAGCCCATCTTCCAGGTATACCAGAGATGGCTACGTCATCTTGTTCTCTAAATAAACCATGCACTCTCCAGCTCACCAGACTTTGAGTCTGAGAACACCCCTCTCCACCCAAAGGAGATCTTCTTCATCCCTATTTATCCACCATCTCCCCATCTCCAGCTGTTGAAGTCCCACTGGTCCCTCCAGGTTTAGTTTAATTCATACCTTCTTTGCAAGGTTTTCCCACATACCCTTCACTGTTCATCCACTGAACTGCTTTTGTAGTTTTGCTGTATTGTTATACTTCAGAAGAGGCCTACTGGCCCAACTCTACTTTCAGCAACTAGAGAGTGATAACCATATTATAATCTTTTTATTCCCAACTATGCCTTGCCTTTTGTATATAATCATTAAGTATTGCAGAATAAAACAGACCTGACTTTTTTATTTCCTAAAGCAACTCCTTGAAAACTTTTATAAATAAAATATATAAATTAAGGTTTTATTTGTTTGTTTTTGCCATACAGTGTGTGTGCTCACCAGAGAAAGAGAGAGAGAGAGAAAGAGATGGGGAGGGGAGTGAGAAATCATCCCCTGGGGGGATGGCCATGCTGTAATCCCTTCTCCTGGGATTTTGGGTACACATACGCCTAGCGTGATTTTCAAGCCACCAGGTCTGGGACTTGAGCCTCAGTTGGCCTTGTGGTAGTCCAGTGCCCTAACCACTATACCCCCTGCTAATCCTGTAAAATACATATTGTTGAGGTGGTGAGGTACTCAATCAAAAAGTTCTGTCCCACTGGTCTATGAATCTTATTCTTCTGCCAGTACTGTGCTGTTTTTATTACTATTACTTTATAGTGCATTTGGAAATCTGCTCAAGATAGCTTTGGCTGTTCAAGGCCTTTTGTGATCCCATACAAATTTTATGATTTTTTTTCTATTTTTGGAGGAATGTCATTGGTGTTTTGATAAGTATCACATTCAATCTGTGGACCACTTTTAGCACTATAGGTTTTTTTTAACAATATTGATTTATCCAGCCCATGCACAAATCCTTGGTTTTTTTATTGCCTGTGCACAGAGGTCCTTGGTTGAAGGGCCAGTCAAATGCTACTGAGCGGTACCATCTGCTGTTTAAGTTAGAGAACTACACACAAACACAGCTAGAGTGCAAGGCATGGAAAATGGACGTCCAAACCTCAGTTTATACCTCTCTTCCATTACTCTGCTGCACCTGTGTCCTCGCTAAGTTAAGTTAAACATAATTAAAGAGTGTAAAATACTTAAGTTTCCAAAAAGAAAACCCAGTTTGCAGAAGAAAAGGCTGTATTCCTCAAGATCATTCTCCAGAGTTCAGGGACTCTGGCTGAACACCCCTACTGCCTGCTAAGAAAGCCAACAACCACAGGCTTCTCTATTTCTGTTCAAATTTCCAGCCTGCACCCTATCAGAGTACCTGTTTTCCTTTTTTTTAATTGTTGTTTCTGTTGTATGTTAAGTACTGTATTTTATTTGTCCTTAAGCTTTTTTAAGTTCAAGTAAGTACCTCTTAGTGCTCTAGATTTGAGCTAAAATAAGTTTTCTGTCTTAAAATAATAACCTCTCAGCATCTTCTACCTAGCATAAAGCATGTTAATGACAAGTTCTCAAAATCCTGTCTTCAACCTAGACATTTCTTCAGAGCTGTACATCATTTCTAGCTGGTTTCACATACACTTTGCCCAAAGCCATTTGTGTAAACCCCACACCTCAGTCCTTTACTGATCATAGCTTTTCATAAATTGATCTACACAGATTCAATGATCCCAACTGGGTTTTCAGTGGAAATTTTAAAAGTTGATTCCATATTTTATATGGAAATGTAAAGATCCTAGAACAGCCAACACAGTCTTGAAAAAGCATAGTCAGAAGAGTCACACTATTTTATCTGATTAATTATGTAAGGATAGGCAAATAGATCAATGGAACAGGGTAGTAATCCCAGAAATAGACTCACGCATGGAAGATCAATTGAGTTTTTTTTTAAAAGATGCCAAGTATTTCAATGGGGAAAGAAAAAATCTTTAAAGCGTGATGCCAAGGCAATTGGATAACATAGTAAAAGAAAAATAAATTAAACTCCATCCTATTTCATACAGTATACAAAATTAATTAGAAGATAACAGACCTAAATGAAAAGGTTATTTAAAAAAAAAGAAAGAAAGAAAGAAAAAAGAAAGTTATAAAGCTTCCAGAAGACCCACTGGAGATACTTGTGATCTTGGGCTAGGCAAAGATTTCTCAGAGAGAAGACAAAAAGTACAAAAGGCATGAAAAAATGGTAAGTTGGACCTTATAAAAATTAAAAATTTGGAGCAGCAGGAGGTGTGGTGGTTATGGGGCTAGATTCCACGGTTAGAGTTCTAGACTGATAGTTGAAAATCACACAGATATGTACGCATGTTTGCTCAAAATCCCAAGAGGAGAATGGAGAAAGGATTACGATGTGGCCGTTCCTCTCTCCCTGCCCCTGGGAGGGGTTAATTGTTCAGTTTCTCTCTCTCTCTGTTTCTCTGTCTCTCTCCAGTGAGCACATGTACCCTATGTACCCAAAAAAGATTTTTTTAATTTTAAAATAAGAACTTTTGCTTTTCAAAAACCAGCTACTGGCTGGCCACCACAACCACTTTAGCCTAATGGTTAAGGGAGCCAGGTTCCATAGGACAGACCATGTTTCAAATCCCAGCTCCTGTGGCTTAAAAAACACATGTGTCCAAAATTCTGACAGGATGGGGAACTGGAGGAAAGGGATAACAGTGTGACCATGCCCTACTGGGAGGTGGTTTCTTTCTCTGGCAAGTACATATACCCTCTAACCATTGGGGAAAAAAAGGTTAAGAAAATGAAAATCACAAACTGGAAGAAAATATTCACAATACAAATATCTGCCAAATAACTTATCAAGTTACACTGTATGATTCTATTTATGTGATAATTGCAAAATGAAAATAATTTTAGAAATGGAGAACAGAATCATGATTGCCAGAGGAGGGGAGGCAGATAGGGAGGGAGATGACTGTCCGAAAAGGACAGTAGAAGGGGTCTTGTGTTGACCCAACTTATTTAACATCTTGACTGTGCTAGCAGACACATAAATGTATGCAATTTATATAACTTTATATAAAATTGTATAAAATTAAATACATACATGCACACATACTAGATTAGTATAAGCAAAACTATCTTGGGACCAGCAGATGGCATAATGGTTATGTCACTAGACTCCCATGTAGTTGACTGCATATCAAGTTCTGGACCCAGTGGCTTAAAACTCATGACAGGTGAGTGAGTGTGTGTGAGTACCCAAGATTCCCCAAGAGGAGAATGGAGGAGAAGGGATTGCAGTGTGGCCAAATCCCCTCGGAGATGATTTCTCACTTTCTGTCTCTCAGAGAGTGCAAGTGTCCTATAGCAAAAATCTCTCAAAAACAAAGAAACAAACAAACAAAAAAACCCACAATCTTTACCAATAAGATAAGTGGACTATAACAATACGTGTCCTTTTTGTGATATTACACTAAGTTTCACAAATGTTGTCACTGGGGAACCGTGGTAAAGTTTACAGGGACTATCCACAGTATTCCTTACAACTATATGTAAATCTAAAATTGCTCGATAAAAATTTTAATTAAGGAGTCAATAGGTAGCCTAGTGGTTGAGGTACTGAACTCCTACATGGCTGACTGCAGTTTGAGTCCTGGATGCAGCAGCCTGAAACTCACACTGGGTGCATGTACATGCATGCCCAAAATTCTGAGAGGAGAATGGAGGAAAAGGGATTATAGTGTGGCCATCCCCCTCTGGGGGAGGGTGTGATTTCTTGCTTTCTCCTTGGTAAGCACATGCACCCTCTAGCAAAAATCTCTTTTAAAAAATCAATTAAAAAAAAATGGGCAAAAGGTTTAAATGGATACTTAACTAAAGATTATCCAATGGCAAATAAGCACATGAAATAAACAGTAGTACATTTATAAATGGAATTCAATTCAGCAGTAGACATTAAATAAAAGAAGTCAGACACAAATGCGTAAATGTAGGATTTCATGTATATGAAGTTCAAGAACAAGTAACACAAATCTAAGTGATACAAATCAAAACTAGTTGCTGATGACAGGGATGAGAGAGGTGGGATTAACTGGAAGAGGTCCGATGGCACTTACTAGGGTGATGTTTAGACTTGGATCTTGGTTGTACACATGGGCATATAGATTTCCCAAAACTCAACTGGCTGAACTCTTAAGATCTGTGCACCTTTCTATATGCGTAACTCAACTAAGAAGAGTAGTGCAGGCAGTACTCGGCTATGTAAAAATTATGAAGATAGTACTCAGATACCTTTATTTTGAGTGGGTGGATGAAGCATCTCGGCCCGTACCTTTCTGGCCAGTTTTCTCTCCTGAAGTCTCCAATTAAACATATGCTAAACTATTACTAAATTATATGCTTGCAATTCCTTGAAAACACCATGATACTTCATCCTTCAGCACCCTAATGCAATGTATTTGTCCATTAAATGTGACTTCTTTCTAACACTTAGTGAATTCCTACTTTTCTTTCAATATTTATGATAAATATTATCTCCCACCTATTAATACTTTCATACCCTTCTCAAATTCCCATCTAAAAGAATCTGGGGAAAATTATAAAAGGAAACTAATATTTATTGAATACTTAACATTTAGAAATGTCTGTGCATTATCTCATTCTATTTCCAGAATTAGAAAGTTGATGAGTGCCAATCATGAACAACTAGTGGGCTAATATTGGCTATATGAGAGGTGGAGAGTTGGAGAGGGATGGCAGTGGAGCTGTTTACCTGAAAATTAACCATAGGTCAGGCTGCCTGGATTATCTGGTTACTCAGCAGTTAGGGAGCAGAGGCCCAAAAGATACTCAATACTTAACATAAATACCATGCACTTTTAAAATAATGACTTTTAAAGAAAGATCCTAAAACACTCCTGTCTGCAAATCTTGCAGGATGCTGGGGAACAAGTACAGTACATTTGGGTGTTCCCTTTGACACTTACCTGTATTCTTTCTTGTCCTGTGGTGGGAGCAAACCCTGAAGCTCTACCACAAAATCCTCATGCAATAGACAATGAGAAACAGGAATACTAGGGGGAAAAATGGAAAACATTTTGTTTTAGCAGGCAAGAAACAAAGGCTGACAACCTAAGCTCAAAGGAAAATGACAGGTTTTAAACCAAGAGCCTATGTATGACCTTCCCCGAGTTTGCCTATCCTGTACGTTGTATTATCCATGTGAATTTATTTGGGGAAGGGTCTACAGCTTTTATCTTACTGCACTCCACCAAGTGAAGCATGACAATATATTGTTCTTGATGACTCAAAGGTTTAAAACTGCACTGTGCTATGTGACCTCCGTGTGAGAGCCCTAGGAACGAATGAAGGATTTAAGGCTGGCTCAGAGGCCCTACATGAATTTCCCCCAGGTTCTTCGGTTAGTTACCTTTCTCATAACCTTTACCTACCACAGTGTTACCCACACACCTACATCTAACAATGCACCTGATTAATTTGGTTCTTGTTTAAGTGTTTTAAACACTCCCTCCCAATTTCTTACTATGAAAAAATGTAAATATATGTAACATCTGAGAGTAAACAGGTTTGAATGGAGATTTAAAGAACTTTCCTATACTTGCGGCACTTTTCTTGGTCTGTATTCTGGTTGTCAGACACATCTCAAGTATTATTGAACTAGTTTGCAAAACAGTACATTTGTATGGGACTCCATATAAAAGCATGTTTCTCATAATGTAACTGAGTCTTATGTCACAATTAATGCTTAATTCCTGGGAACACTGATATTCTCACATTTCCCCAAACTTGACCTGGATACTGAATCTAAGCAGCTCAATAAATTTAGAAGCCAGAGGTAAATAGTAAACCCTGATGTAATGATATTGTTGATTTAATAGCTTGAGTATTTCTGACAGGTCCCTTCTATTTTAGATTTGGGAGACCAGCAAATGGAATAATGGTTACATTACTGGACTCCCACATGCCAAACGCAGTTTGAGTCCTGGATCCAGAGGCTTAAAACTCATGCCAGGCACATGTGTGTGCATGCCCAAAGTCCCAAGAGAATGGAGAAGGGACTGCAGTGTGGCCATCCCCCAGACTCCCAAGTGATTTCTTGCTTTCTGTCTCTCTGGCAAGCACATGTACCCTATAGAAAAAACTCAAAAAAAAAAAATTGGTACTGCTTTACTCAAAATCATTTTGTATTTAATTCAACTGGATCTCAGTAATCTCTAATTAAAAAATAAATACTTAAAGGGATTTAAAATTTTTTGTGAAAATGGATTTTCTATATCTGAAAAAGGATGAGGTCTTTTACTTAAATCCAAAACAAAACAAAGATATCAATCTCTAATTCATGAAAGGGAAACATAAGTTACTATACATGTTGAAAGGATACTTTTATTTTCTACAACTGATATCTATTACATACTTTACAAATGATACAGAGGGAAAAAAATTTCTCTACCAACTTCAGCTGCACAGAGAACAAGAAATATGTTTAAGGTAGTGCTCATTTTAAATTCACACAGAAAATTTACCTAGTACTGAGAAAACATTAACATTTGTTAAGGAATAGTATTAACTTGGGACCAGTAGATGGCATAATGGCTATGTCGCTGGACTCTCATATGGCTTAAACTCACACCAGGCGCATGTGCATGTGTGCCCAAGATCTGGAGAGGAGAATGGAGGAGAAGGGTTTGATATTTCTCGGTTTCTGTCTGTCTTGCTCTTTGTTTCTGGTGAACACATGCACCCTATAGCAAAAACCTCTCAAAAAAAAAAGAGAATAGTATTAACTTTTTCCTTTAGACAAGATGCTTAACATTTCTGGGTTTCAGCATTTCAAGTCTATAAAACCAAATAGCTGAGTCAAACTTCTGATGTTTCTTTCAAGAATACTAATATCTAAAGCAAAATATTTCTTTGGACTATCAATCTATTTAGATACAGAGAATCATTTAAAAAGCGGGAAGGTGGCTGACAATCTACCAGTGTTTTTCATCTCAAACATTTAAAAACAAGTCGGCACTAAGAATAATGCAAAAGAAGGACAAATTATTTTCTATAATGACTCATGTCCGTCCTCACTTCTTGCAAGGTGGGGTGGGGCTGTCCCAACAGGAAAAAGGAGTGGTTAAGGATAACGGCTGTGAAAACCGAGAAGGATCCTGATGTAGCAGGATTCTCCTTTTATACGTAGTGGAATATTCAGCCCAAAGAGGGAAGTAACACAGCCGGAGTCAGCGAAGCGTCCAAGTATTACCAACTGCTTAAAGGGTCCTGGGGCACCGCGGACCAGGGGCCCCACCACTCCTCGTCCCTGCGGTGCCGGACGGCGGGGAGCCCGCTGTTCCTCCGAGGACACCCTGGGCGGTTAGAGTAACGAGCTCGGCTCAAAACCTACTCGATGGCCCGCACGAAGCCGCACGTGTCTGCCCGGCACACATAGAAGCTCTTTCCTTTATTCGGACCTTCGCGGACTCCGGTCTTCAGAAAGCAGAGAGTCCCTGAGAAAAGATGAAGTTCAACAACGATTACGCCACGCTACGTGGACAGGTCCCAGGGAACCCTAAGACCCTAGCTCCGTACCATGCTCGGGACACCTAACCACTTCCATCGCGCTCCTGCTCCGGTCCTCCGCGAAGCCCCGCCCCCAACTCGGGCTTCCGCCTTTCAGTCCGCCCGCCCCCTTCAGGAGCCAATCATCGTTCAATAGTCTTTCCCTCCCGACGTTCTCTCTAGCCATTATCAGCCAATCCTATAGGACGTTTGCTTCGCTTCCACCAATCACAGCCGTCCTCAGGCTTGACGCGCGCCGAAATCAAATATGAAGCGAGGGGGCGTAGAAGGCTTGGCACTGGCCGACCAAGGCAGGGCTGAGGCTGTGGATGATTAGAGACTGGAAGGGCTGTGATGTGCAGGGCCTGAAGAGCGTTCGACAGTGATACAGAGGCGACCCTAGTTTACACCAAACCAAATGGCTGCCCTGGAGGTAGCGCTAGTTATGAGCTGCCGAGCGCTCGCAGCTCCGCGGTGGTCTCAGAGCTGCGCCTGCGGCGGGCGCTCGGGCTTTGTGCTTGTCAGTGGGGATGGAGAGATCTGGGAAAGCTACCCCCGCGGGCGGAGCCACTGCGTTTGCGGTGCTGGAGCGGCGGCAGCGGGCGTAAAGGAGGTGTCCTTTAAAGCTGCCGCGGAGAATGGAAAATTTGAGGTAGAGCTGGCGTAAAAACGTCTCCAGGATTCGCATCAATCCTTTAATTTGCGTAACGCTTTCAACTGCACCGTACGCTTACACATAACATTTCTCTTAACAAGCTGGTGAGATGGGCAGCACTGTTTGGAAGATCCCCAGAGACACAAAGAAGTTTGAGTGACTCATCCAAGGTCAAAGAGTTAGTGAGTGGGCGATCTATGGACAGGTGCACAGCCGTTGGTTCCAGGCTAGGCCCGCTTGGACCGCGCAGCTGCTTCCTGTGTGTTACTGGATGTTCTCTAGGCGTTCTTAGCGTGGGGACAACTGGCGGGAAATAGATCACCTTTGATGACGGCCAATTTTACTTTACGTCTTTTATATGCTCAAACTTTATCCACTAACAAGCTTTCGTAATTTAAAGAATCGAGAATAAAGTTGAATAAAAGAAAGAGGACTGTATATCCCATTGTAATCAAATGTATTACTAACAAAAAAAGGGGAAAATGCATGTCAGAGATTTATTGCAGTAGAGATGGTTTCGTGTTACAACCATTCAGGACCATATGTCCTGGACATATGGCGTGGCACGTGCAACTGTTCTTATGGGGATGGTAGGACAGAAAGCCTGTAATGTCTGGAAAATCCGGACTATATGATAAATGTAAATGTATGAGGGTGTGGAGGAGGGGAAACAAGGTAGCATTTATTAATTAAACCATATTTATTACGTAGCTCTTTGTGTGACCAGGGTGGAGTAGGTGCTGGAGAAACAAAGAAGTCATCCACAAGGTCACAGAAAATGCTTACAAAAAAATCTATGTATCCAGTAAAAAAAATTGCACTATAAATAAACTAATACTTTAATTCCACTTTTCCATGAGATATTTAAAGTCCCCTTGCATGAAACTCATTTATTCATATACCTAACATTTATAACAACTATTCTCCCCTCAAGGACCATATACAATACTTGGACGAAAGTGAACTAGCTCATATGGAACACTTAAATATGAATATAAAATAGTATTTAAAGTATTTAAAATAGTAGTCAAAAGGAATGGAGTTAGCAGTAAATACTGTAGAGTTTGAAAAAGATGTGTCTGGGGGACCAGCAGTTAGCATAATGGCTATGTCACTGGACTCCCATGTAGTTGACCGTGGTTGAGTCCCAGACCTGATGGCTTAAACTCACGCCGGGCACATGTGCGTGCATACCCAAGATCCCGAGAGGAGAATGGAGGAGAAGGGACTGCAGTGTGGCCAGCCCCCTGGGGGGGGATTTCTTGCTTTCTGTCTCTCTGTCTCTCTGTATCTTTCTGGCAAGTACACATGCCCTATAGCGAAAACCTCTCAAAAGAAAAAAAAAAAAGATGTGCCTGGAATTTCAAAAACAGAGTTATTTTCTACATAACTACCCCTTTGAAACACCTGTCGATAAACTCTCAGGAACAACAGCAAAAGAAAACAATTAAATGAGGCATTTTCATTATTCTGAAATTGTAATTCTTACAATGGAGATGTGGTTTTGTCTTCTTGTTTTCAAGAGAAGTTCTCCCTTCCCTAATCCTTCTGTATCAGTCTCCCAGACTCCCTTGGATTACAGGCACATGCCACCTCACCTGCCCTTTAGATTGGACCTCGACCTTCCATGGGGGCCCAGTCTGTGGAGCCCAGTGCCTTCGTACGTACACCATGATCACTGAGCCGCAATGAGAGGTTTTAATGTACACATTTCATAAATGCTGTATTGGGAGAAGTAGACTGTGAACACTGGATCTGCAGAAAGAGGGGCATGGTTGGGACCAGCAGGTGGTGTAGTGGTTGGGGTGCTGGACGCTCCCACATGGCCGACCACAGTTCAAGTCCTTGACCTGGTGGCTTGCTTTTTCACCTTCTCTCTCTCTTTCTCTATGTCTCTCTCTGGTCAAATTAAAAATGAATGAATGAATCCATAAAGTTAAATAAATAATTCTTTTAAAAAAAAAAGAAAGAGGGGCATGGTAATTAATTCTGGAAAAGTATGATTCTGAAATAAATAAGACAAAATCAGAGCCTCTTAAGTATCCCATTAAGGAAGCACAGGATCAGCAGATGGTGTAACGGTTACATCACTGGACTCCCATGTGTGTGTCCTGGACCTGGCGGCTTCAAACTCATGCTTTGCATGTGTGCGTGCATGCCCAAGATCCTGAGAGGAGAATGGAGGAGAAGGGATTATGGCATGGCCATCCCCCGATGAGGGGTGAATTCTTGCTTTCTATCTCTGTCTCTCCAGTAATCACCCTATAGCAAAAATCTCTTTAAAAAAAGAAAAAGTGGGGGGGAGGGGAGGAAGCTCTTCCTCTGAAAATTCCCAAGCCATTATCTCAGGCCTAATTGCATAGAAGTATGCACAGTCAGATCAGAGTGAGGAATATTTCGTCCATAAATTGAGGATACGCTAGATTGCAATGTTTAGTCTGTTGATAGTTTATCCCACCTAATCTTATTTATAAAAGAAAAAGAAAAAAAAAAGAGTTCTACATTGGGTGAAATATGTCATCATTGGAAACCTTATTTTTATTTTTTAAACTATGTTTTATGCAATTGTAATCTTTAAATATGGTAGTTTTTTTTTTTTTTTTGAGAGGTTTTTACTAAAGGGCACGTGCGCTCACCAGACAGAGAGAGACAGATAGAAAACGAGAAATCACCCCCCAGGGGGGATGGCCATGCTGCAATCCCTTCTCCTCCATTCTCCTCTTGGGATCTTGGGTACACATGCACACGCGCCTGGCGTGAGTTTAAGCCACTGGGTCCAGGATGCAAACCACGGTCGACTACATGGGAGTCCAGTGACATAGCCATTATGCTAACTGCTGGTCCCTAATATGATAGTTTTCAAGTATGAATTGATTAGACTTTACTGCCTTTTAAAAATATATTTTTTATTATTGTTATTTGTTAATTTGTTGTAAGGCACATTCACTCACCAGAAAGAGACAGGGGGAGTGAGAGAGAGAAAGCAAGCCACCAGCTTTGGGACTCTAACTGAGGTGGGCCATGTGAGAGTCTAGCACCATGCCACGTGGTCTCCTCTGGAAACGTCTTTAAAACATCTTTGAACATCTTTAATAGTTATGCCTGTTCACATCACTATCATGAGTCATACCATATACACTTTTCAAAATGTACATATACATCGGCGTGCAGATTAATGATCCAGTACATTTTTTTCAGTATAAAGCTGGCCACATGCAAAGAACATGGTGGAATTTTCCTAAAACTGGATTGTAGTCATGGCTGCATAACCGCATAAATTAAGATTCATAGAACTCTGCCCTTTAAATAGGTGAATTCTATGACATCCAAGTTTTACTCAATAAAGTCATGTTGAAAAATGTCTGAGTTGTCATCACTCTATGGCAGAGATTGAAAGACTGGAGGACAGACAAGCATTAAAAATTGTTATGGACACTAGAGCCAAAGTAGAGAGACTAGGGGAGGAAAGGAAATTTGGGGAAAAAATGGAGAGGTGAGGCATCTGCGGGACGCAGATATGGTTTAGTATTTGTTGATGAGGACGTGCGTATGTCAAGTGGGCTGCCCTGAGGTGTGTGTCACGCTGGGTAAAGTCTCTTTACAATCTAAATGATGCATAGCAATTAAATGTATAAATAATAACTAAAATTAATGAATAAAAATTATAAAAAAGAAATTTAAAAATGTATTCAAAAAAACCTATTTAATGACTGCAGTAAGCTAGGTAGCCCCAGCTAAGCGCTACTTTATAGTATGTTCACTTCACTCACTGAGGTTTACGCCTAAACTCAGACATATGTTCATAGATATGTATGTATGAGCTGCACTTGATATTGAACGTTTTTAAATTAATTAAGATCTTTAGTGAATCAATAAAATGTGTGTGTGTGTGGAGGGGAAAGCATGGAAAACAACTGCAGATACCAGAGACAGTGTGGGAGGAGGGTGGGAATGGCAGAGGGTGAGAGGGAGGGAATCAAGGGGTGAAAAAAAGAAAAGCAAAATATACAAGAAACAAGAACTGGAAAATTATTTGCTGACAATAACAGGTATGATAATATCCTCAGTTAACCCAATATACAGTGTATTCTGGATGGGAAATCTTATTTTGAATACTATATTGATGTACAGTGAATGAAGGAAAATAAATAAATTTAAATTAAAAAAAAAAGGAAAAGAAAAATGTGTGAGCAATGCCAAAACATTTGCATGGAAATAGATACTAAAATTAATGATCTAGATATGTTGACAACCTAGGGAAATGCCCTAATAGGCAAAGAAGTAAAATAGCAATAAAAACTCATTAGTGTTAGGTGGGGCTGGATCCTTAAGCAGACAAGTTTTCTGACCTGCAGAATAAAATTCAGGGTGATGCAAAGACTCATTTTAATTACTGGGAAAATGAAAGAATATGTATTTTCACTGGCCAGCATCGTGCCAGCTGGCATATATTAAGCATGTCAAATATTCGTAAGATACCAGTGTGAGAGGATCAGTTCCCAGTTACCCTTGACATACTTGTCATATCTGTCATGAGAAACAATGAGCGATTTGAAGTTTCAAGTGATTTGTAAAACTCCAGCTGCTATGCAACCCTTATTTTTACTCATTATTTAAAAAAAATTAAATTGCTCATGGGCCCAGCAAGTGACATGGTGGTTAAAGGCGCCGGACTCCCATATGGGCGACCACGGTTCAAGTCTTGGACCTGGTGGCTTGCTTTCTCACCTCCTCTCTCTCTCTGTCTCTCTCTGATCAAACTGGAAAATAATAATAAATAAAGTTAAATAAAATAATTCTTTAAAAAAATTAAATTGCTCAAATGTGATTTTTCAATGAGCTGATAGACCCATATTTCGTTTTCTGAACCTCTTTAGTTTTCAAGATCTATTAATTAATTTATTTATTTATTATTTTCACATGAGTTTTGCCAGAAAAAGAGAGAGAGAGAGAACGAGGGAGAATGTGAAGTCAAGCCTCCAGGTCCAGGACTTGAACCGCAGTCAGCCATGTGGGAATTCCAACACCATAACCACCACGCCACTTGCTGGCCCCCTCTTTAGTTTTAAATTTATTAAAAGAGGTACACTTGACAGGGTCTTTAAGCCACAATCCTCCCATCAACCCTGCAGTCAGCCAGCATCACAGGGACACCTACAGGGTTGCCCAGCAAGTTCATGTGTTTACATAGACCTGGGGATGCAAACCCGAAGCCTTCTCACACTGTCTCTCGCATCTGTGGCAGTGCCCTGCTGTTGGCACTAGCGTGACCACACCTGAACCAATCGTTTGTATGCTTGTTGCATTGGGGCAGGGTAGAAGAGAGTAACATTTTTTTTCTTTTTAGTTTGCTAGAGGGCATGTGTGTTTGCCAGAGAGAGACAAAGAGAGGGAAAGTGAGAGGGCACCTCCCATGGAGAATGGTCACACCGCAGTCTCATCTCCTCCATTTCTCTTTGGGATTTGGGGCACATGTGCACACACAACTGGCATGTTTTCCAAGCTGCTGGGTCTGGGACTCGAACTACACAGTTGGCCATGTAGGATCCAGCTGCTGTAGCCACCATGCTACTAGACTGGTCCGTGTGACTCATTTTAACTGCCAATTAAAAGAATTTTTGCTTAAGAGGCACTGCTGAGAGGGAATGTTCTCTTGCTGTTTCTGAGGATAAAAGCATTTATGTGCATTTTCACATTTAGTTCTCTATTTTTTCGGATTATTCAAATGAAACTACTTAACATTGATGTTGACTACAAAATTTTATATACTACACATGGCCATTAATATTACAGGATTTGGCCTTCTACAAGAAATATGGAAATGGGCATTCCGCTTTTCTCGAGATGCTTCCTTCTTAGAAACAGGTAAGAAATAATGACCCTATTCCCACCCAGAAAAAAAAAAATCTATATTATCATATTGTCTAGGTTCCGATAGATTCCTAAGCAATAGGTTCCTTTTTTTTTTTTAACTTTCTTTTTTTTTAAAAAAAAAAAGGGCCAGAGGGCATGTCTGCTCAACAGAGCTAGAGAGGGAGAGAGAGAGAAAGCAAGTGAGAAAGCACCTCCCTCCACAGTGGTCACGCTGCTCCATTTACCCCTCCTTTCGGGATTTTGGGCAAGCACACACACATGGCCCAGCACGTTTTCCAGGTTGCTGGCTCTGAGGCTTGACCTGTGCTGTTGGCCACACAAAAACCAGCTGCCTTAACCACTGAGCCGCAGGCTGGTCTAGCAACAAGTATTCTCCTTATTCCCTTTTGAAAATCAGAATACTAAAGTTTAGAGCGGTTAAGAATCATGTCCTAGGGCCCGCCTCCTAACCACCCTCTTACAGAGCCTATCTAGAACTTTGGAACCAGACAGCAACCATATTTTATTTTGTCCTGACTCAAAGTCACAAAACTGACACCAGTGGATGAGGTACTGGCCATTGTTTGAGACTCCCAATTCAGTTCTCGTCACTTCTGTATTTTTATAAAGCATAATTTATTCAGTGATTCATTCAGGTATTTAACCTACATATTACCAAGCATTTAGGTGTTTGTTATGGGTGACACAACAAATCCAAGATTAAAAAAAAAAAAAAGCAGCCCTGCCATTTTATAAATGACCACTAGGTAGCAGTATATAAAAATAAAAACCTGCCAGAAGGCCCACCCTCTGCTGTTTCATTCTTCTTGCTAAAAAAAAAATTAAAATGAATGGGAATCCAAGTTTCATTTCATCTTGTGCCTTTCAAATACACAGCTATTTTCAATTTGTCATTTGACATAGTCATGATGATGTTATAGTGAGTTTAAATCTGTCCATAGCTTCAAAAGCTAAGAGACTTTACAAATTCTTTTGTTGTACCAGTATTTTGCAGCATTACATTCCAAATTTTACTGTTCTTCAACTATTAAGAAATATGGGGGGCTAGCAGGTGGTGTGGAGCTTAAGGTGCTGGACTCCTACATGGCTGACTGCAGTCCGAGTCCTGGACCTGGCAACTTGCTTTCTCACTTTCCCTTTCTGTCTCTCTCTGGTCAAATTTAAAAAATAATAATAATAAATAAAATGAAATAAATAATTCCTTTAAAAATTAACTATGAAAGTGATTCAAAACTCTTCATCATCTCCTTTTTTATAATCCAAGTGTACAATTTTTTCTTTTAGTACATGTGTAAAGTTGCACCATCGTAATCCACTTTTAGGGTATCTGTCACCTAAAAACTTCCCTCAAGGGCCAGCAGGTGGAGTGGTGGTAAGGCACTGGATTCTGCATGGTCAACCGAGGTTCAAGACTTAGACCTGGTGGTTGAAAACTCACTCCAAGTACATGTGCATGTGCGCCCAAAATCCCAAGAGGAGAATGGAGGAGAAGGGATGGCCATGTGGCCATCGCCTCTGGGGGATGTTTCTCACTTTTCCTCTTTCTGTCTCTTTCCAATGAGCACATGTGCCCTGTGGCAAAACCTAAAAAAAAGCTTCTCTTAAACCTGTGTATAATCAATCTCCACTACCACCCCTGGCCACAAGGCAATCACTGATCTGCTTTCTGTTTTATATATTTACCTTCTCTGGACATTTCATGTAAATGGAACCATATAATATGGAGTGTATTGCCTCTGTCTTCTTTTACTTAGCATTATGCTTCTGAGTTTCGTCCATCTCGTAGCATGTATCAATACTTCACTCCTTCTTATTGTTGGGTAGTGTTTTATTACAGTCCTTTGTCTTTTGGTGGACATTTGGATTATTTTCTTTTGGGGGGTATTATGAATAATATTGTTATGAACATTAACACAGCAAACGTTTATGTGGACATTTGTTCTCATTTTTCTTGGGCAGATACCTATGAGTGCAATGAACTGGGTCAAATTTATGTTTATGTTTAACTTTTTAAGAAAAAAACAAACCATTTCCAGTGGTTGTACCATTTTATATTTCCCTCAGCAATGCGTGAGGGTTCCCAGTTCTCCAACATTTGTTATTGTCTATGTTAGGTATTACAGTCATTGCAGTAGGTGTGAAGTACTATTTCATTTTTGTTTTGATTTACAATTCTCAATGATTGCTGATGTTGCATTCTTTTTCATGCTCTTTGCAACCATCATCTTCCTCTTCTTGAATGGTCTTGAAAGGCTTCTTCATTTAAAGATCTGTATGGAGCTTAAATCAAAACCTAAGGAAAGGGGCTGGTGAGCGGTGTGGTGGTGGAGGAGCTGGACCATAGTTCAAGTGCTGGACCTGGTGACTTGCTTTCTTACTTTCCCTCTCTTTCTCTGTCTCTCTCCTGACAATGCATGTGCTCTGTAGCAAGTGTAAAAATAATAATAACCATAAATAAAATTAAATAAATATTTAAAGAAAAAAAAAGGAAAAGTGACATAGCTTGTTTTTTGGATTTAAAAGAGATTGTAATGTGGGCCAGCTCCGTAGAAGCAATGTGCTACTCAAGAGAAACTGGATTCCCGTGGTGATCACAGTTTGACTCCCCAGCCCAGTCAGCCTGAAATATACCATGCATATGCGCAAGCACCCAAGATCTGATGGGTGGGAGAACAGGGGTAGTGGTGTGACCAAACCCTGTGGAGGGTGCTCTTCTCTGTACCTCTCATGTACCACACATGCTCTACTACAAATAAATTTTTTAAGAGAGAGATAAAGTAATAGTTTGGATAATGTTAAGTAACATAATTGCTTATGTATCCTGATCATAGTCCTATAAAAATATCTTTAGCAATTAACCTTAACAAACTATCAACATTTTGTTTTTTTAAGTTTTTGCCATAGGGTGTTTGTGCTCACTGGAGAGACAGACAGAGACAGTGGGAGGAAAATGAGAAATCACACCCCAGGGGGAATGGCCATGCTTCAGTACCTTCTCCATTTTCCTTTAGGGATTTTGGGCATGCATGCATGTGCCCAGCATGATTTTCAAGCTGCCAGGTCTGGGATTCAAACCACAGTTGGCCATGTGGGAGCCCACCACCTTAACCACAATGCCACCTGATGGCCCCAAGCTATTAACTTTTAAGACCACATAACGTGGTGGAAAAAGTGGATGCAGGTAGCGCTCTGCTCCGATCAGCTCACTCTGCTCCTGACTCACCGCTGTTCACTCTCCCCAAGGAAGAAGTTGGTCAGGAAGCTGCGCCACAGCCATGGCTTTTAAAGACACTGGAAAAACACTCATGGAGCCAGAGGTGGCCATTCACCGAATTAGAATTACTTTAACCAGCCGCAACATAAAGTCCTTGGAGGAAGTGTGTGCTGACTTAATCAGAGGTGCAAAGGAAAAGGATCTCAAGGTGAAGGGCCAGGTCGGATGCCTACCAAGACTTTGAGAGTCACTACAGGAAAAGCACCTTGTGGTGAAGGTTCTAAGACTCGGGATCATTTCCAGATGAGAATCCACAAGCATCGCACTGATTTGCACAGTCCTTCTGAGATTGTTAAACAGATTACTTCCATCAGTATCGAACCAGGAGTTGAGGTTGAAGCCATCTTTGCAGATGCCTAAATCAACTATTCTAGTAGATAGATTACCATCTATCTGTTAAAGAAAAAAAGACCATTTATTGTTTTCTTCCTTTAACAACTATATATATACCCCCTGGAAAGTTGGGTTGGGAGATTGGTGCAGTTTTTAACTTTCTGCAACTAGCATGTATTGCTTTTCTAATTTAAAAATATCCAATAAAGACATTAAAAACAGACACATAGGGGCCAGCCTTGTAGCCTGGTAGTTTAGGGAACAAGCTTCCCCCTGTACCAGCCCAATGGCTTGAAAAAAGAAGTCGCTAGACGTGTGCATGCATGCCCAGGATCCCTTCAGGATGGAGACATGGCAGAGAAGAGATTAAGGCCTGACTGTGCCCCATTGAGGGGTGCTTTCTCCGCCCCTACCCCCATTTCTCTCTGTGGAGTACACATACCCTCTGTTAAAAAATAATAATAAAAAAATTGGGGGACCAGCAGTTAGAGTAATGGCTATGTCGCTGGACTCCCATGTATTCGACTGCAGTTCGAGTCTGGATCCAGTGGTTTAAACTCACACCGGGTGCGTGTGCGTGCGTGCCCAAGATCCTGAGAGGAGAATGGAGGAGAAGGGATTGCGGTGTGGCCATCCCCCCTGGCGTTGTATTTCTTGCTTTCTATCTCTCTGTCTCTCTCTGTCTTTCTGGCGAGCGTATGTGCCCTATAGCAAAAAACTCTCAAAATAAATAAATAAATAAATAAATTTTAAAACAACAAAACAAAAAAACACAAAGGAAAAACATATGAAAAAGAATGCACCAAAATAATAATAAAGTTTATTCAGATGGGAGGATTATTGGGTTTTCCTCTTCCCATTTCTTAAATACAACATGTAATATAACTATACCGTCATAATTCCTACATCTTGCCACCTCCTCCATGAAACCTTTTAACCTTGCTTAGGTCTCAATCTAGCTATTTAATCCTGATCTTCCTATAACTGTTTCTTTTATTTCCCATCCTTTTTTTGGGGGTGAGGGTATCTAATTCCAAAATATATACCAAGCTATCTTTGTTCTTTCTCCCCTAACCTTTCACTGGTTATTTTGTTTAATTCTAACCTTACGTTTAAGCCTAACTCCAAATATTACTAGACAGCAAGAACTCTCCTTACCCGTTCCCTACTCTCCTTGCCTCTTGACACACTGCGGATAACCGGAAGTCTCCAGACCTCTCATGGCTATGTGCTGGTTTCCGGTAGTCACCCCAAGTTATATTTCTTCTGGGAGGCAACAAACGGCACTAAGGAGGATTCCAGGTTCCCTCATTGAACATGAATACTCCACCCAGTGCTCAGAAGACTTTCACCGTGAAGTTTTGGGGCCTCCTGTGCTGGGATTTTAGAAGACTCTGGCAGAGTTCTGGCTGGTTCTCCCTACATTTCCTTTGAGTTAACTTTGGAGCTGGAACAGGGTGGCCTCTGTTGCTACTGTTTATCAGTACTAAAATGGTCTTCACGAACTGATCGAAATGTGTTATTCCTTTGCTTGAAACTCGTCAGGACTTTCTATTACACTCAGCCATCCTACATCTCACTTAGGTTCCAGCCACCCTGACTTGCTTTCTGGTCCTCACTTTGCCAAGCTTTGTTTTACCCTAAGCCTTTATTCATATGGGCTTTCTGCATAGAGTGAGTTTGTCCAGTTCTTTTACGCCCTCACTCCTCATCCATTAGGTCTCGGCTTCAGTGTCTCCTCAGTGAGACTTGCCCTGATACTGTGTCTACAGACGTCCTTTCTTGTCATGCTGTCTCTCAGCCCTGTGCTTTCTACATAACATTTACTTTGTGGTTGTCTGTTTGCTTGTTTATTGTCTATCTTCCCCACAGACTACATGTGTAAGTGCCAAGAGAGCAGGGACTTATTTCTGTTTTGCTCACCACTGTCTATATACACAGCTCATAGAAATCCAGTACATATCTGGTGAATGGAAATGGATAAGACCATCGAGTGGAAGGAACTGAAAGCTTCCCTGTGATCCCTCCCAATCCCACAGCATCTCTAATGGATTCAGCACCAAAGCTTCTGGTCACAGGAAGTTTTCTATTTGGCTGTCTCCAAACATCAGTTCATTCTAATGCATACTGAGTAGAAACACATCTTCTGTCTGAAACTTCCACCTTTTTTTTTTTGTCACCTGGAGTTATACATACTATACCTAATCCTTTAAAGTACAGTCATGCATGGGGCAGCTGGATCCCAATGGCTGACAGTGCAATTTGAGTCCCAGACTTGGCAGCTTAAAAAAACATGCCACATGCATGTGCGTGTGTGTCCAAAATCCTGAAAGGAGAATGAAGGGATTGTGGACCTTGGAAAACACTTTCTCATCTCTCTCTGTCTCTCTCTCTGGCAAGTACATACTCTTTGTAGCAAATACACACACATAAATATCTGTATATGTGTAAAATATATATATATATGTATATGTGTAGGTGTGTGTGCGTGTCTAGAGAGAAATAGAGAAACAGAGAGAGAGAGAGAGAGAGAGAGAAGAGAAAGGATCACGTGCTGCATAATGGTGGTTCAAAGAATGACAGCCCGCATGTATGACAGGGTCCCATAAGATTACAACATACAGCCTATGTGTGTAGTAGGCTGCACCACCGAGACCAGTGTAAGCACATTCTATGATGTTCACCCAGTGACGAAATTGCCTAACGTTGCATTCCTTAGAAGTATCCTGGCCGTTAAGGAATGTGTGACAGTATTTGAATACGCTTGTCTCATCCTCTCGACATTTCACATGCCTTCTCTTCCTCCAAAGAAACTGTTCCTACTGCTTCAATCACTTCTCTCCCCACCAAACCCCCTCGCCAGCATTCTCTATCAATATTTGCTTAATTTGAAGCATCTCAAATTGAATTTAATAAGAAGAATGCTGTGAGATAATTACTTCCTTTATTTCAGAGAGGGCCACTTTCTACATGCTATATAAAATTGAAAACTTTTTTTTAACAAATATGTCTTGCTGGTAATTTATATTGAGTGTGCAACCAACCAAAACTGTTGCTTTCATTTTTCACATATGAACTCAAGTCTTCCCTACTTGAGTTGCATGCAATATAAAGTTGCAAAAAATTATATATGCAATATTATGTATGCAATATAAAGCTACTAAGTTTGTTCTTGGTATTTTTAACAAGTATGTTGTGCTAGTAATTTATATTGAGTGTGCAATCAACCAAAGCCACCACTTTCATTTTTCACTCATGAACTCAAGTCTCTCCTACCTGGTGCATCTAATTGCTTGAACTTAACTATAGATTCTATATTTCACCCTGTTAGTTTTGATTCATCATTCTACCCTGTCTAGATCACTTTGAATCTCATTCCTGTCAGCTGACTTATTAGTGCTATCTCCTGACTCTGTGTCAATTGAACACTTGACAGTGCCTGTTCTCTTTGCCTTCATTCAGGTTGCCTGCAAAAATGCTGAACAAGGCAGAGCACTTTTGCGTAACTGGAGAGATCCCCTGTGGGTAAACATGGCACCTTGGTCATTGTGTTTGGGTATGGTCATTCTGTCAGGTGTGGAGTCACAATGTCCACATTATTCCTCCTGCTCAAATGCCTCCCTGTAGTTTACGCATGCTGGATCTACAGCTGTCCCCTGATTTATCAGCTTTCAAAGCTTAGCACAAAAGGAAGTGAGATTAATCTGGTATGGCTTTATCTGAGTGAGCAGAACAGGAAGCAGCCTAGAGGCCACAGAGGGATGTGGCTCTTTAGGACAAATGCAAGACTTGTGATTCAATCAGTCACACCATCTCCTGTCTTGTTGACCTTCCTCACACCTGTCCCTTTTCACTTCTGATTGAATCTGCCACCTCCTTCCTCTCTCTCCCCGGGTCCTCTGTTAAGGTTTACATGCATTTGGATGGAGGGATTTTCTAGAGTCTAAGAAGAAGAGGAAGATTTAACACTTTCAAGGAAGATCTGAGGCATCTCCCTGAGTAGCGTGCTATAGAAACCCAGGACATGTCCATCAAAAGATCCAGCCTTGTTCCTCTTCAGTTCCTCTTTGGTACTTTCTTACCCTCTTTTTTCTGGGCTAAGCTTCCACCTTACTCTAGGCAGGAGCAGACATACAGTAGACAGAACCTATGGTGTTCTACTGGACCAGAGAGATAGTAAGGCCTTGCCTCAGTGTCACGAAGCTTATTGCCTCTCCTGGTGCCTGAAGGGTTTCTTGCTGCAAGCACAGTCTTTTTCCCTCCCACGGTCAGCATTTCCTTCTGAAGGTGCCAACAGGCACAGGGGATCAAAGAGATCCACTTGAGCCCCAGAGCAGAACTTGGCAGGACAAGGGGTATCCGGTTCTTCTTTCGGTGGTTTGTTGGTTTTTATCTCTGCTTTAAAAGTCTTATGTGTAGGGCCAGCAGGTGGCCTGGTGGTTGAGGGCACTGGACTCCCACATGGCTAACTGTGCTTTGAGTCCTGGACCTGGCAGCTTGCTTTCTCACTTTCTGTCTCTCTCTCTCTCTCTCTCCCCACACACACACTCCTGGTCAAATTTAAATAAAAAAATAAAGTTGAAAAACTAATTCTTAAAAAAAAAAAAAAAACACAAAACTCTTATGTGTAAATTGTTCTTGTTTCATGTCTATGACTTCCCCTTCTTCCTGCTTTTCCCACTATCCCCTCTCCCTAATCCTCAACACTTCTCCTTTGGTCTGGGTAGACAAAAACAGCAGAGGATCAACTTTGGAGGAGAAATAATCCAGGTTCTCTGTCTTTCCATCCAGAGCTGTGCATGCATGTTTAAGCAATCCCTTGTCATCCTTACATTTGGTCATGATGACACCATTCCTGCCACTTCAGTAATTGCCCACTTCTGATGGAAGAGCTGGAGCATGGCTAAGTGGCAGGTAGGGAAATTTTGTTCAGTTCACTTGACTGGTTTTCTTTCAAGTTGTACATCCTACCCAAGTATGTGTGCACAGCGAAAAAATACCAAACATGTAGCACTCAAATAACATACTCCTTCTGGACAATGTTAATAGACATGAGAGCACATCTTGAATAGGTACAGGGTAAATCACAGTTTGATTTGTTAATTTTGCTGTCAGTTCTGGTATAGTCTGAATCGTGTTCTTCACAGTTCACATGCTGAGGGTCTAGCTCCCAAGGATGGTACTGAGAGATGAGACTTTTGGGAGATAATTAAGTTTAGATGAGATCTTGAGGGTGGGGCCCTCATGATGGTACCAGTGCCCTTGTAAGTAGAGACACCAGAAAGCTTATTTTCTACCATATGAAGACATAGTGAGAAGGCAGCTATTTAGAAGCCAGGAAGCGAGCCTTCACCAGAAATAGAATCAGCTGGAACCTTGATCTGGGACTTCCAGCCTCCAGAACTGTGAGAAAATAAATTTCATTGTTTTAGTCACCCAGTCTATGGTATTTTGTTAGGACAGCCCAAGAAGACAAATTTCTAAGCCAATTACTTGCTATTTGCCACAACATTTGTTTTCCAAATGTGCCATTTGCACTCAAATCTACATGCAAATTGAATTAGCTAATTAATACAGGTATAAAGTACCTCAGGATAAGTCTCTGGTGAATCCGTTTCTCATTAATTCCCAGATATTTATATATTTTCACTTGGAACTCCTGGATTAAACTACTTTGGCTTCTCATTTAACTGGAAAACACTCAGACAATTTTATCTAAATGTTCTCTGTCCCCCTTGCCTTAAAATCCTGACTCTTCCCTGGAACTTTACACTTTGCTATTCTTAAATTCATCTTTTGGGCTGAGATCCTCAGTAATGATCCCATTTTGTGAGAGAGACCAGGCTTGCATTTGATTCTCACAACCTGTTCTCTCCACTAGCATGCTGAAAGATAGGAAGTAAGATGCAAGTATCTGGTTTTCTTTTCTTTTTTATTTATTTATTTTTTCTTTTCTTTTTTAATTTTTCTTTTCTTTTCTTTTTCTTTTTCTTTTTTATTTATTTATTTTTTAGGTTTTTGCCATAGAGTGTGTATGCTTGACAGACAGAGACAGTAAGAGGAAAAGTGAGAAATCACCCTGCCAGAGGTCATGGCCACACTATCCTCCTTCTCCATCCTCCTTTTGGAATTCTAGGAACATACACATGTGTGCTCCAGGTGTGATTTTTCAAGTCACCAAGTCCAGGACTTGAACCATGGTCAGCCCTATAAAAGTCCAGTGCCTTAACCACCTTGCCACCTTCTGGCCCCTGGTTTTCTTCTCAGAAGTAGAAAGGACTAAAATGGCTAGTTTGCTAATACCGACAATGATGACATCTAACATTTTTGAGTTCTAATTCCTTTACATTTATATCTCATTTAGTACTCACAATGAACTTTGTGAAGAAATGAGTTTTATCCTAATTTTATGGATGAAGAAATTGAGACAAAATGAGATTAATTGCCATAGATCACTCAGTTGCTGATGCAGTCAGGATATGAACCTAGGCAGTCTAAATTCAGAACTCACATTACTATTAAATTACCAGATGTATTCTGTGGGCATGCCAACTAAAAGAAGCAAAAAGTAAATAAATAAAATAAAAGTGCTATACTGTACAAGGTAGTAATTAGCAGCCTTAATTTTACCTCATTGAAGCTTACTTCTTAGTGAGGGCTCATATGTTTACTATTTCTTTTGTGGGAAAGGATTACTAAATATGGCAGTTGCCATTTAGCCTTCTGTTGCCAGGTGGGAAGTCTCCTGGTTTACTGCATTTGAATAATGCATATTTAATACTACACTGAATATCTTTCCTCAATCAAGAAAAGAGGTTCAAGAGAGGTATTTAGACATATGTGTATGCTAGAAGCTGATGTTAGGTAGAGCTAATAACTTTTATTTGATATTAAAGCTAAGCTTAGCTACTCGAGACTCCTGTACCACCACCCAATATTTTCGTTTCGATAGTGATACCTTTTGCACAGAGCTTCCCAGTTTTCAGTTTTAGGCCTAGACGTATTTGGCCTACACTTCGAGAATACAGGTCACTCAGACATTAGCACCCTTTTATTGGGCTGGTCACATCTTGAGCACTGAGAACGGAAGAACCCTCAATTTCCTGCTGCCAGCAGAGTGGTACAAATAGCTGCTGTCAGACAGACCATTAAACAATACAAAGATTCCCTAAAGACAGACTTAAGAACTTGTAGCATCTGCCTTCAGTCATGAGAGAACTTGTAGCATCTGCCTTCAGTTATAACAGAATATGCCCTTATGTGTGTATTTGAATTGTGTCACAAAGCCGCACAGAGCAGCCAATCAGCATGCACTGGTCTGGGTGGAAATCCATGGGAATTGGGGCAAAGGGTACAAGGGGCCCCCTGCTTCCCCATTCCAATTTATCTCCCCCTTTCAAAGCAAAAGGCATTTAGAGACCCTATGCCAAAAGTCACCTATCACCATTTGCTGTCCTAATTACATCTCTCATTACCTTGTGTGTACAGATCTCTGCTCATAATGAGTCAGTAGACTACTTACAACTAAAGGAAGCTTACTATGATAGAGCATTGCTTTTGGAGTCAACACACCTGGGTTTAATGACCACAATACTTAACTATCTTTTTTCTCCTGATTTATAAGTGTTTTGGCTCATTTTGGATGTTGAATTGACTGGACTAAATGCTGACCAGATAGCAGGTAAGATATTGCTGAATCTTTCTGAGTACGCTGAATATGTCCACGAGGAAGAGCTTAGCATTTGAATCAACAGACTGAGTAAATAAGATCTTCTCTCATTGATATGAGTGAACATCACCCAATCCGTTGAAGGTTCAAACAGAACAAAATGCTGGAAGAAGAACAAATTCATTCTTTCTTGAAGAAAGACAGCTATGGTTCTTGGGCCTTCAGACTCTGATTCTAACACCCCCTTACCTCTCAGATCTCCGACTTTCAGCTTCAGGCTGAATTGCACCACCACCTTCCTTGGTTCACCAGCTTGCACATGGCTTATCAGGGGTTTCTTGGCTTCTATAATCATGTAAGACAATTCCAAGACTTGATCTCTTACATATCTATACATATCCTATTGTTTTTCTTGAGAACCTGGTACAATGGTTTAATTTAGGCTTCTTCACAGTATTGTCCTAAGGATTCAATCTTTGTGACACTTGATGGGTGATCAACAAAGTAAATGTTAATCTTACTTCCTTCTTTGTTGAGAGAAGGGAGGATGTCAATCATTTCTGCACGCTTATCTCCTACCATACGTCTTGCCATATATTAAATATCAGAAAAATGCTTGCTGAATACATACAATCTTATATTTTGTATAATAAAATTCCTCATTCCATGTTGGTCATCTATTTGATTCTTAAATAGTTTTTGAAAGAAAGGTACTTAAAAAAAAAAAACCCTTAGTTTTAAGTTAGTTATGTTCAATAAGTTATTTAAATTATTATGTATTATATCTTATTAAGTTGTTTACATACCATAAATTACTCAAATCTTAGGGAGATGACTCAATAAATTTTTTATGTAGGTATACACTCACAAACCCACCATCTAGATCAAGATACACAACATTTCAGTTGCCCCAGGAGGTTCATGCTACCTCCTAGTCAATATTTCCCCTGTCAGAGGAAATCCTTATGTCTGTCACCATAGATTAGTTTTTCTGGTTCTTGAACTTCATTCCTTTTTCACTTCAGCAATTATCATGAGATTCATCCATATTTTTGGTAATGCCAGTACTTTGTTCATTTTTATTACTGTGTTAGTAATCTACTGTATATAGAAACTATAGTTTATCCATTCATCTACTGATGGACAATGGGGTTGTTTTCACTTTTTGCAATGATGAATAAAGCAATGAATATTCTTGCATATGTCATTTGGTGGACATAAGCGTTAATTTCTCATGGGTGAATCTTAGCAATAGAATTGCTAGGTCAATGGGAAGCCATCTGTTTAGTTTTATTAAAAACTATCAAACTATTCCATGACATGTTAGAATAAGTTTATACTCCGACCACAATATATTGGGGTTTCATTGTGGTTGGAGCACAGGTTACTAGGAAGGGACTAGAGTGAGATAAGTCCATCAAGGATCCTATTATTGAAAAAGGCAATTGAAAGTGGAAGCACACACCCTTTCCAGCCCCTGTGATTGTGACCTTAAAGGAATAATAAATGTGTATTTTTATATACTAGTTATTTATAAAATATGAACTTAATTGCTGTCTTAATCCAATGTGTGTGTGTGTGTGTGTGTGTGTGTGTGTTTGCTTC
>NW_006198412.1:1887103-1908211 GCF_000334495.1 Tupaia belangeri chinensis | reverse complement strand
AGGGAGGATGTCAATCATTTCTGCACGCTTATCTCCTACCATACGTCTTGCCATATATTAAATATCAGAAAAATGCTTGCTGAATACATACAATCTTATATTTTGTATAATAAAATTCCTCATTCCATGTTGGTCATCTATTTGATTCTTAAATAGTTTTTGAAAGAAAGGTACTTAAAAAAAAAAAACCCTTAGTTTTAAGTTAGTTATGTTCAATAAGTTATTTAAATTATTATGTATTATATCTTATTAAGTTGTTTACATACCATAAATTACTCAAATCTTAGGGAGATGACTCAATAAATTTTTTATGTAGGTATACACTCACAAACCCACCATCTAGATCAAGATACACAACATTTCAGTTGCCCCAGGAGGTTCATGCTACCTCCTAGTCAATATTTCCCCTGTCAGAGGAAATCCTTATGTCTGTCACCATAGATTAGTTTTTCTGGTTCTTGAACTTCATTCCTTTTTCACTTCAGCAATTATCATGAGATTCATCCATATTTTTGGTAATGCCAGTACTTTGTTCATTTTTATTACTGTGTTAGTAATCTACTGTATATAGAAACTATAGTTTATCCATTCATCTACTGATGGACAATGGGGTTGTTTTCACTTTTTGCAATGATGAATAAAGCAATGAATATTCTTGCATATGTCATTTGGTGGACATAAGCGTTAATTTCTCATGGGTGAATCTTAGCAATAGAATTGCTAGGTCAATGGGAAGCCATCTGTTTAGTTTTATTAAAAACTATCAAACTATTCCATGACATGTTAGAATAAGTTTATACTCCGACCACAATATATTGGGGTTTCATTGTGGTTGGAGCACAGGTTACTAGGAAGGGACTAGAGTGAGATAAGTCCATCAAGGATCCTATTATTGAAAAAGGCAATTGAAAGTGGAAGCACACACCCTTTCCAGCCCCTGTGATTGTGACCTTAAAGGAATAATAAATGTGTATTTTTATATACTAGTTATTTATAAAATATGAACTTAATTGCTGTCTTAATCCAATGTGTGTGTGTGTGTGTGTGTGTGTGTGTGTTTTAATCTCAGCAAATGGTTTAATGTGATAATTATGCCTCTAGTCAAAATATCTCTACTTGGCAGTCAGAGCTGCTCCAGAAGGAGCCTTGGATTCTAAGGAAGCATGGTAGAAACTCCAAATCCCAAACAAGTAAATTATATGTAAAAGTTATACAAAGATATATATGGAAAGCCAGTTAAGATAGTGAATGGATGTAACACTTATCTCTACACTCATCAGTAGAAAATGAGGTTACTAAATACTTATCATGGTTGACTGATTGTGATTCAAGTCCTGGACCTGGAAGCTTGCTTTCTCACTTTCATTTCTCTCTCCCTTTCTCTCCCTGGTCAAATAAAAAATTAATGGTAACAACAGGCTGGCAGGTGGCATGGCGATTAAGGACACTGGATTCCCACATGGTCGACTGTGGTTTGAGTCTCAGACCTGGCAGCTTGCTTTCTCACTTTCTCTCTCTCTCTTTCTCTGGTCAAACTAAAATAAATAAATAAATAAAGTTAAATAAAATAATTCTTAAAAAACTAATAATAACAAAATTAAGTAATTTTTTTAAAGAATAGCATGTCTCTAACAAATACAAATACAATGCTATCACTATGCATTTTACATGATATTAAGTTTCTGAATTAACTTTGCTCTAAATTCAAAATACTCACATTATCGGGAACCAGCAGTTAGCGAAATGGCTGTCGCTGGACTCCCACGTAGTCAACCGCGGTTCACGTCCCGGACGCGGTGGCTTAAAACTCACGCCAGGCGCGTGTGCGTGCATGCCCAAGATCCCGAGAGGAGAATGGAGGAGAAGGGATTGCGGCATGACCATCCCCCCTGGGGGGTGATTTCTCGCTTTCTGTCTCTATGTCTCTGTCTGTCTGGCGAGCACACGCGCCCTATAGCGAAAATCTCTCCAAAAAAAAAAAAAAAGAAAACTCACATTATCCACTGTATCAATTAGAAAAGTGAAGATAGTTTTCCGGCTGGCTGCTCCACCTCACTTGGTACCACTGCGTCCTTCACCTCAACCCCATCCACCATCCGTGCTGCTGCTTTCCAACCCTCCAAAGCACGGCTGCCCCTTCCCTACTAAACAACACTCGGTGCTCATCACCGTCTACCACGTAAGGTTCAAGTTCTCATGTACGCTCAAGATCTGCTCTCCTGACACTCCTCGCCCCCAGAATTTTGCTCTAACTACCTTTCCAGATTTATCTCTCATCACTCCACTGCATAGAGCTGAGCCTTAAGTCAAACCAAACTGTTTTATGGTATTGTACTTGTCATGAGTCTCCTTCTGCCCATCAAAATATTCCCTTACTTTGAAAGCCCAATTCAAATAATACCTCCTTTGTGAAACTTTCTTTCATTTCTATTGGGCTGTTGGAAAAATCATGACACATTTTTTTCTACGCAAAAATGTGTCATGACTTTTCTAACAATCCAGTAAATGCCCACAGCACTTGACTTCATTGAGGGTAAAAATAAATAGTGTAACAGAAGTCCCATGTAAGCCTATAGGGACCTTCCTCGTGAGTGGTGAAGCCTCCCCATCGGCAAAATTGTGTGACCTGCCTGTGAGAAAAAGGGGGCGTCTAAAGAAGTTAGTACAGAGGTTCCTGGAAGCAGAGAAGAGAGAATGGAGAGGCTAGCATAAAGCCTCTTCCTCCCTGGCCCTAGAGTGGCTTATATCTGGACCCCATGGAAAAAGCAGATACTGAGCAAAAGGAAAAGGTACTGTTTTTATAAGAGACTTTTTGGAGAGACAGAGGCCCAAACAATTTTAGATTCATACCCCTAACAGAGTGTAATGCAGAGTGAGGCACTTTTCCTGGTTTTCCACGGAATCCAGCTTGGCCTCCCATGTGATCCAGTATCGCAGCCATACAGAAAGATGCAGAGCGGAACAAACCAACAGAAATAAAAGTGGAAATGGACTTGCTTAGGTGCTCATATGACCAGAATCCTGGGAGATTCTCAGAAGAATGTGAAGGAGACTATAAATGGTCAAAACCCTATGTAAGCCTACTGGGGCAAAAGCTTGTATAATTTTGGTTATTATTATTGATTTCATTTATGTGCACAAATGGGTAAGACCTGGAAAAACATGGGTTCTACTGACATTCATTTATAATCAGAAATGGTTTAAAGCATTATCTTCATGTAATATCTGCTTTGATCACCCACCACATGAGGTGGGTATCATTACCGCCGGACTTCCCCATAGCAATGGATTTAAGCAGAGTGTCTACTGTGGAAATAGTCCAGGACTTGTCAGCTGACCTCAATTTAAGCTCTTACTCTTCTGAATATGGCTGGATCATCTGGATAAATCCCAACTTCTTTGGGCTTCGATTACTTACCTGCAGGATAAGAGTAACAATTCCTCTCGCATGGGGATGTTGGGAAACTCTGCGATGATGAACAAGTCCTATATAATTTAAGAAATTATGAGGTAATGACTTCCTACCATTGCATTCATCTGCTGCTATAAAGCAATTATTCCTGTACATGCCATAACACACCAAACAGAGTGGAAGGAATGGCCCTGCCTTAACCATCTCTTTGTCAACTTGTCTCACACAGAGTGGGTTCTCAATACGAGAGTACCTACCTTACCCCTGTAAATACTGTAGGGGCGATATGCTTCCCATCTCTAGTATGAGCCTGATAAGAAGGAGTCAAATTTTAGAATAACTTGAAATAGATGTCAACCCTTAGAGTTGAAGATTATTTATTAAATTAATCTGATATATAACATATACAGATATAACTAGTCAAATCAAGTTTCCCAGGAACATAACACATAGCAAAGAGCAACAAAACATTAACCATGGAAAGAGAACAGGGGCTGGCAAACCTTTTCTATAAAGAGCCAGCGAGTAAACACTTCAAGCTTGGTGGGTCATATGATCTCAGTGCTGCCATTTTGTCATGAAAACAGCCATACATGGCACGTAAGGGAATGGGAATGACTGTTTCTTATACTTTGGCCCATTTGGCCCATCCAGTGATATTTGCTAGTCCCTGAGAAAGGCTCGACCTGTGGCCAAGAATTCATAACACAGAAAGCAGAAAGTAAAACTAGGTAGTGCCATAGAACGGAAAAGTTGGTATCAATAAGTAAAGCTTTCCATTAAATTACCAAAACTAAAATGGGCACGTATATAATTGGAGAGAGAAGAGGTTTTATGTAAAGGTGTCTGCTAAATTGGATCAAAATGAATTTTATTCTAGAAGCTCAAAAGGAAAAGAAAAAAACCGGGGTTTTAGTTTCTTGAAAACTCACTATGGGACAAATAATGTGATGTAGCTGCTCAGAAAACTGAAAATGCTTTAGGTCCCTTGAATGAGGCAGTGTCCAAACCAGATACGACAACCCCAGAGGGTCGAGGTCATGTCTGTGTCGCCTCTGGGTTCCTGCATCTGCTACAGTGCCTGAACACACAGTAGGTGCTCCTTGATGCACAGGAGGTGCTCCCGGGCAAAAAGCTTCCTGTGCTTTGCTGTGGCAGAAACAGTTTGATCTTTGAGTGTCTTCTTTGTACAATCTCTGTTTTGGATTGAAACATGAAGAAGTGGTGATGGAGTTAAGAGCCGAGAAGCTATAACTGAACCACAGGAGAACTAAAGTGACCCTGTATTATACTTAGTCTTGGAGTCCACCTTTAATAAGAGTATCCCTTAGGAAATCAGTCTTTAACTTCTCCCTCACAATGGATCTAAAATAAAAGCTAATGAGGGGCCAGCAGTTAGCGTAATGGCTATGTTGCTGGACTCTCACGTAGTTGACCGCGGTTTGCGTCCCGAACCCGGTGGCTTAAAAAATTCACGCCGGGCACGTGTGCGTGTGTGCCTAAGATCCCGAGAGGAGAATGGAGGAGAAGGGATTGCAGCGTGGCCATCCCCCCTGCGGGGTGATTTCTTGTTTTCTGTCTCTCTGTGTGTCTGGCGAGCGCATGCGCCCTATAGCAAAAACCTCTAAAAAAAAAAAAAAACTAACGATAATTGTTGAGTCTTTAAATATAAGGCTGTGGACATAGGGAGTGAAATGATTCCACTGTCCTCTCTCCCTGCATGACTAGCTAAGAAGATTTTATCAGCTTAAGCATGGCAAAGCCACACCTAGACCTTCACTGCTTTAACAATAGCATCTAAGAGTTGTCTTGACTAACTCCATTTTGCTTTTGCTGCCTTGTCAATCACTGCTTTACGTTTAAGGGGCTTAAGCCCCTTGCAGAGAACAGAAACCAATCATTCCACCCTATATGCCCAGAATGAAGATTGCCCTTCAAACAGTGATTGGCCCCATGATGACACAACAGTCAGGCCTCTTCAAGATTTTGCCCCAAGACCATAAATAACTTTGTTTATAGATACATGTTCACCCTGACTCCCTGCCCTATATAAGTTCTGTGTCTCATCCAGGATATGGTAATGAACTCTGGCTCACTCTCTCCCCAGTGCTGGCCTCACTAAAATATAAATTCCTTATTCACCAACTCTTATCTTTCAAAGTTGTTTTTTGTCAAGTGGCAAGTGATTTCTAGTCTTTAGAATGGACATCCTTGCAGGTTCCAGCATCAAGGCAGTATCTATGCAAAGAGAGAGGTGAGGAGTTAGGGACAACTACGCTTCAGGCAGAAGGGCAGCAATAGAAGCAATAGAATCTATCCCATGATTCTCCAGTTAGGGCTCAATTCAATTTTCCCTTCCTTCAACAGTATCAATTAAAATGAAAGGTCTCTAAAAACTGAGATGGGTGGAGGTCAACATACCATCTAAGATGTCTTAATTTCAGCTTTTTTTTTTTTTTCTGTAAAAATATGCTCCTTTACCTGGGAAAGAAGAAACAAATGTGCTGACATGTTTAAGGAAACATTTGGGCTATTTCAAATGAGGCTATAAAGGGAATGAATTTCAGGAATCAGTAGGTCTACAGTGGCAGTTCTCATAGCCACCGATAACCCCTTTGCAAAAGAACTAATTATGTTTGGGGAGGAAGTGTGCGCCTGATCAAATAATTAAAAATAAATTGCTCTCCTTGGAAATGCAAATTACCGAGTGCTAAAGCAACCCAGTTGGTCACAAAGACAATAAATAGATGTGTTTTCTCGGGTGTTAGGTGGCACTGATTGATTTCCAATTCCAGTTAAGACAGAGCCTGAGCAGTTTTCTAAACACAGGTGAGAGGACCTCAGGCCCTGTGGGGACAGTAGCTGAAACCCTTAGGCCTTGATGTCTTCCTTCACCCAGACTTTTCTAGGCCAAGGAAAAGGAAACCCGAGGAATTGGTCTGGATCAGGCTTCCCTAATCTCTCAGTCCCCTCAAGAGTAAGAGGAGACGGTGGCACTGTGAACTCGTTCTTCAAATAACTACCACTGCCCTTTCCTACCACCCAGCGCTGACTGGCTGCAGGAAATAAGGCATTGGCTAAGTGGCAGGAGCCAGATGGATCTTCAGGTGGTGGGAGGAAGTGGAGGCTTGGGGGTTGACTGGAGCACTGCTGCACAAAATTTTTTTGCAAGTATTCCTCAGCAATTACAGAATAAGTTAAAAAAAAAAAAAAGATTAAAAATTCTTTTTTTTTTAAAATGTTGTCAAAGAACCAATATTAATTAAGTACCCACTACTATGCAGTGCTCGCATTTATTTATTTAAATTGGCCAGAGGGCACAACCCCAGTAGAGGGAGAGAAAGTGAGAAAGCACCCCCCTCAGGGGATGGTCATACCGCAATCTCTTCTCTTCCATCTCTCCTTCCTTCGAGGACTTTGGGCACTCATGGGCATGTGCTGGAGTGTTTCTCACGCTGCGGGGTCCAGGGCGTAAACCACACAGTCGAACATGTGGGATCTAGTGGCTTCAACCACCATGTCACGGACTATCCCACACAGCTCTCTCTTGAGTGGACATTTGCTGATTGAATGGAGGAAGGACATTGGACTCCTCTTGAAAGAAATGACCGTCTGCTCGGGAAGGCAGATACAGGTAAACAACAGCTTTCCCACACTGCTTACCTAGAGGAAAAGATTACCTACAGTCACTGCAACTGGGCCATTCTGGAATCTGAGTGTTTCCAAGGGAATCAGTGACCATGGAGAGGAGAGGGCAGCCCCAGCTGGGGCTGTGCAAGGCTGTGTGAGGGAGATACTTCACTGCCCAAACAGAGGAAAATATAAAATGCAGTAACGAGGGTATCAAGCTCCTGGGGAAATGCGAGGATACACAAAGAAACATCATGGTGTTTGGCACCACACACACGCTCAATAATGATTTCTTCTGATTCCTGGGGATGTTGCCCAGGACCACAGACACAGTGAAAGACAGGACAAGGATTTGCTGCTCACATCCTGGACAGTCCACATCCTTCCAGGGAGCTTCAAGCGCCTCTCAGGATTCCTCTTCCTCTTCCTCTTCCCTCCTGAGTGTGGTCCTGCCTCCAGCCCTTTTCAAGTCCACCCAGAGGTCCTTGTCTTTCTGTGCATTGAAACTCAGCGTGGACAACTTCCTGGCCTTCCAGTACAAGCAGAGGAGGGAAATAAGCAGAAGAATGAGCATGATGAAGGGGCAGATGCACAGAAAATAGAGGAAAGGGGCCGAGGAGCGGATCCAGGAAAGAAATGTAGACTCTGCAACAGAAGAGAAAAAAATAAAGAGAATAGTTAGTCTCTGACTCATTTGTACTAATCAATTATAAACACTTCTGGGATTTATTTTTACAAGCAAATATATGTAAACATAATGGGGCCACACAGGAGTGGGCCCCTTCATTGACATATCAGAATGGGTCAGAATGTGGGGTAAGGAGGACACCAGAACCCGTGTCTTCTAACCAATTCCTCCTCGCCCAGCACTCTCCACCAGGGGAGGATCCAATGACCTACTTAAGCCTAACAGCCAAAATGAAAAACAAAACAAAAAAGAAAACTTCTCCTTTAATCTTCTTTCCTCAGAAAAGATATCTATAATTCAATCCTCGTTCTCAACTGCATTGCCGGTCCTGAATTTTTAACTGAGTTATTCCCCTGGCTGCTTCCAAAGCGCACACATGGCACTGTCCTTATGAAACAACTGCGCCTACAAAGAGGAGCACCTTCCTCCCTAACCTAACTAAACCTGGCCCTCCAGCCTGCTCCCCTCTCCCCAGGAATCCTCCATGTGGCTCCTTTGACATGCTCACTGCACCTGATCCCTGGGTCCTCCTGGCCCTGCTGGGATCACAGGCTTCCTCTCCCAGCTCCTCCCACCTCGCCGCAGGCACCGTTTGTCTTTCCCATGCCTTGCTCACAGTCTTTGTTTAGGCCTCTCTCATGGCCCTCTAAGCACCCCCTGCCTTTCATTGGTACTCTGTCCTTGAGCCTGTCTGATAGCCCCATTTATTTCTATATCCCCCACAGTGCCTAGCATGTGTGCGCCATACCCTTTGCTGATCCAAGTTAAATTAGATTGACTGCAACCACATGGGCTAACGATAAAGGCACACTGAAGCATATGATCACCCGGCAGCTGCAGTCCACTGGGACGCACTATTGGCGGACAGGCACGTGGAGCACGCACAAGCAGCCCCAACGTGGTTCCTGGTTACACAAATAGGGAAGCAAAGGTGGAGAGGACTGCAAGCGACACAGCTTTCAGGAAACAGCATCCTGAGCTACTCATCAAAGGGCCAGGGTTACAGTCTCTTGAAACAGAAAGACACACAGACACATGCATAAAGAGACACCAACTACTGAATGTAGCCTTCCAACTACACGCATTTATGATTTGATTTTTGACATCAAGGTTGCTCTAAAAAATCTCATGCTACCAGAAGTTTTACTGGGAAATCATAATGTTTTTTTTAAAAAAAGAGTTATTTTATTCAAATTTATTTATTTGTTTATTTATTTTAATTTGACCAGAGAAGGACAAAGTGAGAGAGAGCATGGGGGAAAGTGAGAAAGCAAGCTGTCAGGTCTGGGACTCAAACCATAGTCGGCCATGTGGGAGTCTAGTGCCCTTAGCCACCATGCTACCTGCTGGCCCTGGGAAATTATAATGCTTTAATTAGAAAATTATAATGATATAAGCACTTTCTTCTTCAAGGATTAAGCTATAGGATTCATCCTCTCAGAGATGAAAACAGGGTCAGAGATCATTTGACCAGACTCCTGCCACAAGAAACCTATTTTTGGTCTTGCTGATGCACTTTACTTGTTGAAGGATATCCCTTTGATGAAAATTAAGAAAGAACCTAAACATCTGCTCAACTCCTGAATTTGCAAGCTCCTTGATGGTGGAGTCTGTGTCTTCTGGGACTTTTTATCCTATGCGTCTCTTTGTTGGGCCTTCGGGGAGTCTGATGAATGAATCAATTGCCTGAGTGCATTCCACATAAGGGAACCTAGGGGTGGCTACCACCATGGTACACAAAATAAGGATGATCACTAAACATTGGGCTGGCAGATCTGAACACAGCCGGCAAAGAGTCAGGAGTTCAGTGGCCTGTTTTCTCTAGCCTAATTTGTATTCTCCATCTTTTTTTTTTTTATATGAAAGAATGAGCAATGATAAAGCTAGACTTTGAATTTTTTACCATTCCCTCTCTACATCTACCTGACCCCTCTCCCAAATGACCCTGCTCAACTACAGTTATTCTCCGGGTCTGTACATTTGAAGGCATGTAGTTAGGAGACATAGATTGCAATGCTGAAAAAGAATGGAGCCATAGATCCAGGTATTAAAGAGTACTAGCCTTGGGTATTTGTGCAGAGAAGAGTGTGATCACCTACTGTGTTTCAAAGAGAGCTGAGTTCAAATCCTCCATCTAACTGATGATTACTGACACTGGATAAATGATGTAACCCCTAAAATAAAGCATACTACAGCAAATTTAACAAAGTGCTTAGAGCATTTGTTGAATCAGTGAACAGTAAATATTATTTAGACTACTACATAGAAATCTAGGAAATTCACAAGCAACCTCTTCAAGAGACCAGACAGAGAACAAGACCAAAGATTGCTGAGTCCTTACACAGGGACCACAGCTTGGCCATGTTCTTCCATAGATGAAATCTCTCCTTTAGATCTTGAGCTCTTTGTCTTCAGTCATTCGGCTGGGAATCAAATGATTATTCAGGAGGCTCTGGCTTCCTTTTCCACTCCTTGGAGTTAGAGAATAGTGAGGTGAGAATCCACGACACCAAGTATCACAGTTGCTAGGATGATGGTGTGATGAAGGTGGGATGGGGTTGGAACATAGGTGGCAGAAAGAAATCTGGTGCTTGTCTTTTCTGCCACTGAGACTAATCTTCGGCATGAAGGGACTGCCAGAGGGCTTGACTATCTTAATGGGGAGGTGGCTGCCATCAAAGGAGGCAAGTGCCTCTTAACAGTGCTGAATTGGCCAACAGCTAGCAACTGTCAGCTCCACTGCCTCTAAATTACATCTCCTGGGAGGGCAGTGTTTGCTCTGGCTCCCACAGACACTGTTTCCCACCATCTGCCTCTCACCCAGATCTGGATTAGAATTAGTGACATTCGAAACCATTAAGGTTTGGCATTTTGAATCAGTCCGGGTAAGTGCCCAATGCTCAAAGTATAAGACCTGCAAAATATAGCCAAGAATGTAATGAGAACACTTCATCATGAGGTTTAGTTTATAACTTGCTTCCACCCACAGGTAGACAGAGTATAGGGAGCACTCCTTTTTGCTATTACCTTAGAAATACTAACTTCACAAGAAGAGAGGTGTGGGACAATAGAGGGCCACCAATTCCTCCCCCGATTCCTAGTCTGAAACTTGGATAACTGGCCATGCCATTTTTAGCCATGTGGGAGCTTGGACTCCTGTCAGGAAATAAAAGTGGAGTAAGGTAACCCCATAACCAGAGCACCTCATGATACGTAAGCCTCAGACAATATCCTGTTCCAAGCCAATAAAGACATGCTTGCTCATTCTTTCATCAGGCATTTGTTGAGTCATGTTTCAGGCCTGTCGGAGGCACTGGGAAAACATAGATACACGGCATGGTCTCTCCAGACACTGCAGTGTGGTAGGGACACTTACATCCTTCAAGAATCCACTTTCTAAATAAACCCTTACTCCAATAAAAGCTTAAAAACAGAAATGAGTATCACACTACCACAAGTATTCTAGTCTCCAGAAAGCCTATAGCCTGGCCTACTGATTCATTGCGGCAAATTCTCTAGATTAAGACATGTATGTTGAAGGTCTGAGGGGGAGGTAAGAAGACTTAGGTAGCTGTAGTCCCTGCTGTGGCTTAGACATGTAAGGAAGAAATAGAGCAGAAATGGCAACGTCTATTCCCCCAAGAAATGTCTCACCTTTTCTGTTTACACCTGCATACATGCTCCACAGTTTTACTATGAAGTCCTATAACTAACACACACTGGGATGGCCAAATAGTGGGGAGGGGGAACCATTTGAGAAGTGAAAATTGGTAGCAAATTGTATTTGATCTGGATTTCGTTAACAGGCAGAACTTCTACTTAGCAGGAGTATAATGACGTGGTGACTCAGTAAATATTTGAGAATCTTCTGTAGGCGGGCACTGTGCTAATGCTGGGAAGGAGACATGTATCATAGTCTCTGCCTCCTCTGTGGATAGCCCAAGAGTGGCAACTGATTCGGAACAAGTTGCAAGTGTGATGATTTAAGGTAACTCACTGAGGAAGTGGCACGTAAACTGGTTCTGCCTCCTCTGTGGATAGCCCAAGAGTGGCAACTGATTCGGAACAAGTTGCAAGTGTGATGATTTAAGAGACCAGGTAACTCACTGAGGAAGTGGCACATAAACTGGTACATGCCAGATTAGTAGGTGCTGACCAGGGAAAGAAGGCAGGGAAGAGTGAGAGTGGCACGGGAGGGACAAGATGGCCTCTCAGCTGTACCAGCCATTTCCTACACTTGACCTTCTTTCTTTCTGCTGGCTCTTTTCCTCTGTAATGTAAACGTGCTCAAACCCCTACCATCACCAAAACGAAACAAACAAAAAAGTTAAATGAAAATATCTTTACCTCTTGCCATTTGCTATTGTCATCTCTCCCTTTATATCAAAGTTCTTAAAACAGTAATCTATACTGAAAATATCTCCTTTCGCACTGCTTGACCCACTGCAGTCTGAAATCTCCCATTACTTTTCTATAATTGTCCTATGTTGTTAAATCCAGTGGGAAAAAAATCCAATACTTTCCAATTCCTATCTTTTTTTTTTTTTTGAGGTTTTTGCTATAGGGCACGTGCGCTTGCCAGACAGACAGAGAGAGACAGAGAGACAGAAAGCGAGAAATCACTCCCCAGGGGGGATGGTCACGCCGCAATCCCTTCTCCTCCATTCTCCTCTTGGGATCTTGGGCACGCACCCACACACACCTGGTGCGAGTTTTGAGCCACTGGGTCCGGGACGTGAACTGTGATCGACTACATGGGAGTCCAGCAACATAGCCATTATGCTAACTCCTGGTTCCTCCAATTCCTATCTTAATGGGCCTCTTTGCGATAGTGGAGGCTATTGACTCTCCCTTTCTTCTTGATACCCCTTGGTTTCTGTGATACCACCACATCTCAGTTCCCTTCCTACCTCTTGGCCACTCCTTTCAGTTTCCTTTATAAGCCTTTACTCTCCACCCCCACGATAAACGGTATACTGGTGTTAATATTTCAAGGGTCCACCTGGGGCAGCATTGCTAGTTATAAATTGATGACTTCCATAACTCTGGTGAAGATTCCATTTGGAAATCTTAATGTCTGTTAGATCTTCCTTGACAACTCGCAGGTATTCTAAGCTTATTTCTATCCCAACTTATTCAAAATTGAACTAATCTCTTCCAAAGCCCTCTCATGTATTTGCTTGTTTGGTAAAAAGCCCCATTATTTACCTGTGCTAGAATCCAAATAGTAATCCTTGGTTCCCCCCACTCTGTTCATCCTCCACATACATGTAATCACAATCTAAATCTTGAAGGATTATGCTTCCTACTACGTACTGTCTTCACTCAGGACTATTCAAATAGTTCTCCCTACTCTGCCTGCCTCAACTCACGTTTATTACTACTCCCTGTGGAACTTTCTAAAATACAAATCTGATGATGTCACACCCTTGCTTTTTCAGTAACACCTCATAACTGTCATGTCAGCCACATAGCCTGGTGGTTAAGGGAGCCAGATTCCACATGGCCCACTGTGGTCTGAATCCCAGCCCCAGCAGCTTGAAAAATATGCTGGGCACATGTACATGAGTGCCCCAAGTCCAGCAGGAGGGAAAAACAGAGAACGGACTGTGATGTGATCACATCCCACTGGGAGGTACTTTCTTTCTCTGTCTCTCTCCCTGGGGAGTGCACATGCCCTCTGGCAATTAAAAAGAAAAAAAAATTTTTTTTTCAGACAGAAAGTGAGGGAGTGAGAAAGCACCCCCTGTGGGAAATGGTCACACACAATCCCTTCTTCCCCATCTCTTTTTCCTTTTGGGACTTTGGGCACACACACTTGACTGGCATGTTTTTCAAGCTGCAGAGTCTGGGAATTGAATCATGCAGTTGGCCATGTGGGAACCAGCTGCCTTAAACTCCACACCACGAGCTGGCCCTGAATCAAATGTTTCAAAACATGTTAGCTTCCTTCGCTTCACAAGCTAACCACATCTGAGATGGGCACGATTCCCATCCCACTAGTTCATCTCTTGCCATTATACTACATGGACCATAGTTCTGCCATTCCAACTGTGGGAAGTTCTCTGAACATGACATGAAGTGTCACATCTTACTGTCATCTCACATACCCCTTCCTGTTCCTAACATTGTCTTCCTTTTTATAGGCCCCATACTCTGGGTAACCTTTGCAGATTTGCTCCCCATCCAGCCCTTGGCCCCAGCCCCTCTTCTGCTATTCCCACAGCATCCTAGTAATACTGTTTCGATGATGGCCATTGTTTTGGACTTGATGTGCCACCTGGGCTCTAAACTCTGTGGGAAAAGACTCTGCCATACACAATTTAGTACTCCCAATTTAGTACCTCATATATTTATTTATTGAACAAATTAATATTTTGTCACATGGACGGATATACAGTCACGCACTGCACAGCGACCTTTCAGTCAATGGCAGGCCATGTGTACGATGGTCCCATAAGGAGCATACAGGCCACGCCACATAGCCTAGGTGTGTCATAGGCTAGATCATGTAGGTCTGTGCACGACTCTATGATGTTCACACAACAGTGAAGTCACTAATGACACAGTCCTCAGAATGCATCCCCACAGGCAACCCATGACAGTATGTACCTGTGTGTATGTAATACTTGCATGGATGTGTGTGCACAGAATCTTTGGGGGCATAAAGGGAAAGGGAGGTAACATCTGAGCACGTACAGTGTGCCAGGGACTGTACTAGATACTCGACACACATTTATATTATGATCTTCGTTTTATGAGAAACTTGAGGCTCACAGAAGTCAAGTAACTCACCAGGGTGTGATTTCAGAGCTAGTAAATAGTAGAGCTGTGATTTGAGCCTGGGCTTGTCTGACTCCAGGTCTTAGAATTTTCACCACCCCACACTGTCTCCCCAACACCAAAAAGTAACAGCCAGGTGGAGAAACCCAAATACTACATTACAAAGATTTCCTCGTGAATCCTTCACTTAAGTTACACTGAAATCCTTTATATTTGGAAAAATACAAAGATCACTCAATTTTTAATGTTTCCTTCCCAGAATTCATCTTTTTAAAATGTAGCATTTTATAGGGATTTCCCAGAGATTAAAAATACATATATACTATGAAAGGTCTTATCTACTGCAGAAGAGATGTGATTTTTAATCAAAAGATATATACTTTTTGGGACCAGCAGTTAGCATAATGGCTATGTCGCTGGACTCCCACATAGTCAACCGCGGTTCGAGTCCCGGACCCGGTGGCTTAAACTCACGCCAGGTGTGTGTGCATGCGTGCCCAAGATCCTGAGAGAAGAATGGAGGAGAAGGGATTGCGGCGTGGCCATCCCCCCTGGGGGGTGATTTCTCGCTTTCTGTCTCTCTGTCTCTCTCTGTCTGTCTGGTGAGTGCACGCGCCCTATAGCAAAAAAAACTAAAAAAAAAAAAAAAAAGATATATACTTTTTGTAGTTATTATCCATTTATTTTACTACAAAAACTGCTGAATCTACAGAGCCTATGAACTATAGCAGGAAAATATGAATGAAATGTGCTCAAGAGTATGGGACTTCCTATACTTGTTGTAATTAAAGAAAGGCTGACTGGAAAACAAACAAGCAAACAAACAAAACCCCACAAAAACCCAAACAAGCCTTGGTGGAAAATTCTGCTAAAGAATTGACAGGGGAAGATAATGATGAACCCCCAAGAAACACATCAGAAAACTCTGACATCCACTCTAGATGCCTCACTGGGGCTGAGATGCAGCTATCCCTACTTTTGAGAAGTTCCCTACATTCTAGACAACAGTCTTTCCCTTCTAAGGAGTGTCAGCAAAGCAAGTCAGTGTCTTAGAGATGTTTATTCATCATTTCCATTTGCCCTGACTACACCTCTACTTCTCCAATGGCCCTTTCCTAAGTTGAGGTTAGCTTAGAGTTTACCTCTCACCTTCTCTTGGGCCCTACCAGAAAGAAGTGGCTGAGAGAATGAGCTGGCTACACCATTTGATTTACTGGCCTTGCTGGAAAAAAAATTTTTTTTGCCTTAATAAATGCCTATTATGGGGCTGACCAGTGGTGTGGGGGTTAAGGCACCAGACTCCCATCAGAAGAGGAGCTGGTTCGAGTCTTGGACCTCATGGCTTGCTTTCTCACTTTGCCTCTCTTTCTCTCTCCCTGTCTCTCTCTGGTGAGCGTACATGCTCTATAGCAAATTAAAGTATAATAAATAAATAAATAAATAAATGTCTAATAAGTAAGTAAATGCCTGTTATATCTCTGGCACTGTAGGATTGCCATCATCCTTCACAGTCTCTGGCACCACATCCATCCTAACGGTGAGCACACAGCAGAGTAGGACGACCTTCGTTCACAGAGAAGGGTCACTCTTTGGCCAATGATGTTCAAGTAACTGGCCCCCTTTCTAGAGCCGTCCTTTCAGGCTCCCTTCCTCCTGTAATGCCTTTCAAGGTACAACTAAAAGAGGCACACCAAGTGACCTTTGCTGTCAAAGTCCTGGTAGTTTGCTGAATACATAGAGATAAGGAAGTTGGCATTTATTTGTTAAGAAGTGTTTTGCTTTGTTTCCCTTTTTTGACTCAGAGAACATTTAGATGTAGCTGGTTTAGGTTCAATCAGATGGAAATGTAAAGTCATCACCTCTCTAACCTTTTCTTCCCTCTTACTGTGGATCAGCATCCTGAGACTGGAGAATGAGCCAAGAGGTAAAGATGTCTGCTTCACACATTATCTGGTTATTTAAATGGATGTAATGTTGATAGCTTTTTTGTTTGAGAGGGGAAGGGTGGAACAGATCAGATGCTTCTGATATTTTTGTGTCCTTGCCAAAACCTCACGTAGACCTTGTTTGTCTAAATGAGTTACTATTGAGAGAGATAGCAAAGTCATCTCATTTAGGGAATCTAAAAATCATCTTCAGCCTGAAAGAGCAAAACATAGCTGGGAGGAAAAGCAGCAAAGGGGAGACAAGTATTCTGACCACAAGCCCACGGCTCCTTAGCCTCTAGTTACCTGATGGCAAGACGGTGAGCACCATGCGCTGTGACTCATCTGATGCTTGGCTGACCCACTTGCTTGGGTGGCTCTGAAGCTGCCACTCCGCTACCCTGCACCAGTACATTCCGGCATCCTCCATCTCTACTGAATGAAGTCTCAGGACAAAGTCTGTCGGGGACGCACGGTAACAGTGCAGGCGCCTCCTGAGTGTCTCATCACTGTACTCCAACAAGCCATCGTGCTGCAGGTGCACCAGCATTTTACTTCCAGCGGTGTCTCTGGTCCAGTACCACATCACAGAGTACAGGGAGGCAGGGCTGCCGGAACTCTCCAGGCTGCAGCGGAGGTCCACCCCTCTGTGCTCGGTAGCATTTTCTGTCCAGTGTACTTCGGAGACATGGACCTTACTTCCTAGAACACAAAATGGCAGAAAGTTAGAGAAGAACATAGTTACTCAGATTGCATACTTCCTCTGAAAAATTTAGCTCTCACTGGGAACCAGCAGTTAGCGTAATGGCTATGTCACTGGATTCCCACATAGTCGACCGTGGTTCACATCCCGGACCCGGTGGCTTAGAACTCACGCCGGGTGCGTGTACGTGCGTGCCCAAGATCCCGAGAGGAGAATGGAGGAGAAGGGATTGCGGCGTGGCCATCCCCCCTGGGGGGTGATTTCTCGCTTTCTGTCTCTCTCTGTCTGGTGAGCACACACGCCCTATAGCAAAAACCTCTCAAAAAAAGAAAATCTAGCTCTCACTGGGAGAGCCCATCTTATATTCTTTCCTTTAAAAACATTTTTTTATTTAAAATTTTATTTTATTTTATTTTAAATTTTGACCAGAGAGGAACAGAGTGAGAGAGGGAGAGGGGGAGTTCTCGCTTTCTGTCTCTCTCTGTCTGGTGAGCACACACGCCCTATAGCAAAAACCTCTCAAAAAAAGAAAATCTAGCTCTCACTGGGAGAGCCCATCTTATATTCTTTCCTTTAAAAACATTTTTTTATTTAAAATTTTATTTTATTTTATTTTAAATTTTGACCAGAGAGGAACAGAGTGAGAGAGGGAGAGGGGGAGTAAGAGAGAACATGCACACATTTGGCATGTTTTTCAAGCTGTCGGGACCAGGATTTGAACTACAGTTAGCCATATAGGATCCAGCTCCCCCCACATAGTACTTAACCACTACACTATGGCCCAATCCTTCATCTCTAATATTTTTTCTTGATTTCTATCCTTTCAGATTTGCCAGAACATTCTGCACTGGGAATCAAACCAGTCACTTTCCCTCTTTAACCCTACCTCTGTCCTGCTGGACCCTACTATATAATACACCCAGCCTCAGCTAGGCCCTCTGGTCAGCGGCTTAACTTCCTCTTCTACTTCACAGAGGTGCTAGTCAAAGTTTTCAGTATTCCCCATCAAGTTGGGCATTCCATCACTGCTTCTCATTCTTAGCAAACCACCCTCCTCCCATACACCCAGGTATTATGTTGAGTATAGAGGCAGAGGGGGAGGAGGCTATCCAAGACTGAACATTCTGATAGAGTGATAGAATACCACCCAAAGGACTATTTAAATTATTGGATGAAACTAAGCTTTAAACGGATTTTGATATTTACTTTCCTCCCCCTTCACCTCCCCCAACCAGCAGGTGAGGACTTGAAATGACAGCCAAAGTAGTTATGAACAAAATAAAAAATATATAGTGTTCATTAAATTTTCAATTCTACTGCAAATGCATTTATTAATTTATCTTTAAAAGAAGCTGGTCTGATCTCGGACTCCTTTTTAGTTGCCGTCATTATTCCCCTTTCCTTCATTGAGAAGCACGTGAAATAATAGTTTATGTGCTCCTGTTTCTGTTTCCTTGTTTCAAATTACACCCTGTTTTATTGAAATCTGGCTTCCAATCCCATGGTTATCCTTGGCCAGGGCCCAGCTTCCCAGCTCAAGAGACCCTCATGTGTTTTTTGTCCTCTCGGAGGTTTTCAGCGTAGAAGTTTATTTTTTACTATAATTTTCTCCTCTTTTGACCTCCTCAAATTTCCCTCATACAATTCTGACCCGCCTTTCTTTCTTATTATCTTTTCCTGGGAGCTCCTTCTTAACTCACACCCTAAGCCAGGATGTGCATACAACTGGCAAACCATAAATATGTGTTATTCGACACCCTCATTTATTTATTTATTTATTTATAAGTTTTTGTTTTTAGCCATAGAGTCTGCATGCTCTCTGGAGAGAGAGAGAGACAGTGAGAGGGAAAGTGAAAAATCACCCCCCAGAGGAGATGGCCACACTGCAATCCCTTCTCCATTCACCTGGGATTTTGGGCATGCATGCATACATGCCTGGTATGATTTTCAAGCCATCAAGTCCAGGATTCAAACAAGAGCTGGCCATGTGGGAGTTCAGTGCCTTCACCACCATATCACCTGCTGGCCCTCACCCTCAGTACTTTAAAGAATTTGAATTAGTTGCAAATATTCCCAAATTGGGAGCTGACCTCAAAATTGAGTCTAGGTATTTCTTGATCTGACAGCACCGAGCAGGCACTTCCACACGGGAAAGCACTGGCTTAAGCTCAGACGTGGCTGCCTCCTTAAGAGGGGCACGTATGTGAAGATTTTGGCTTGGACACCAGGAGATAGGGATGCCAGTCAAAGTCAAACAGATGGGGACTGCAGAGTGTGAATCTTGTAGGGTAGCAGAGAAGATAAACACAATTTTGGCACTGCTGAGTGTGAGTGTGAGGGCCCTGGGGCATCCCAGTGGAAATGCACAGTAGGCAGTCTGGTGTAGAGGCCTGGAGCTCAGGAGATGGGGGCTAAGCATAAAAACTCAAGAGATCATATGATGGTGGTAGCTGAAACCAGAGCAGTGTTTAAGTATTTCTTAAAAAAGAAGACAACAAGAAGAAAAAGGGCACAGGATCCTTCCCTGAAGAGTGGTGCATTTAGCAGGGAGAGGAGGAGAGGCCTGTTTTGCTCCTGTTATGCCAAGCCTGAGCTCCTGAGGGGCAAGAATGGGGCCTTAGTTACCCTTGCATTCTCATTGCCTACCACAGAGCAATGTTCAATTACAATCTTATTTTTTGATGTTACCTTGAAAATAGAATTGTAAGCACCAAATTAGATCAACTTATTTGCATTGTGCTGCTGGGTCCTGGCCAGCTCCTAAACCTTAGCTGTGACATTCGTTTAATTTTAATCAAGATTGGAGGTGACCGCACCAATGCAGAGAGACCTAATCAACCCTGCCCACGTTTAGGCCGCTGCACTGTGAGACCAGCATAAATGGATGGAACTTCCATTACATTTTTAAAGATCTCCTGAGGAACAGGAGATTCCCTCAGTAAGCCATTCCAACAGTTAACTACTCTTATTTGCCTTATGTGTAGGCAGCCAAATGTTGAAAAGCAATTTCTCCACACATCCCCATAGGGTTGTACAGTTTCTGTTCACAGTGGGAGAAATATGCTTCGTATTACTCTTTCTCTGCCAAATTACAGTAGAGTCCCACTGGAATGACACAGCTTGTTATTATAGAGATCTGGAGATACGATACCCTGGGTGGCTCTGTGGAGACCAGGCTACTGGACTGATAAGCAAACCAATCAAAAGGATCTTGCTCCCATCTGAGCTCACACGATGGTCTGCAAGAACCACAGCCCATTCACCTTAAGCGACCTCCTCTTCTCTGGTGGGTTACCAAGTCCTGCAGTTATTTGTAGGTAAACACTATTCCTATGACTCTAGGCCATACTTTTACTTCAGAGACCAACCGTCCAAGAGAAAATGGCAATCCTACAGAGATGTGTGAGAACGCACTCACACGGCTTACCTGTAGGCTTGAGTCTCAATTCCGTTAGCCCTGACTTCTTTTCTCCAAGCTTGTACCAAGTGCCATTAGTAAACAAGAGCCATTCCTCTACAGCACAGTGATATCTCCCCTGATCACCATCTTCCACATTCAGAATATGCAGCTGAAAGGCGTCTTGAGAAACTTTCTCCATGTGAAATTTTTGTTTTCTCCGTGGAGTGTGAAATTCATCCCCATATTTTACAACATCACTTTGGTCCATTTCCAAGATCTTCAGCCAGGATGCATTAGTAGAAACAGGAGAAAAGTACCAAATAATGGCTAAGTGAAGGTTTCCAGTGGACCGGGACAAGATGCTACATTCTATGTCAGTGTTGGAGTTGATGACCATCTCTTGGACTTGACTACTTGAGTTCAATTTTAGCTTACTCTCTAAATGAAGAGAATGGAAACAGTTACTTTGCTAGAAAATAGAGTTTTTAAGGTAGAAGTGAATTAGAAGTCAAGTAGGGCAATACTTTCTTTTTTTTTTTTTTTTTTTTGGAGGGGTTTTCACCAAAG
>NW_006198412.1:1861845-1886846 GCF_000334495.1 Tupaia belangeri chinensis | reverse complement strand
GATTTTCACCATAGGGCGTGTGCACTCGCCAGACAGACAGAGAGAGACATAGAGACAGAAAGCGAGAAATCACCCCCCAGGGGGGATGGTCATGCCGCAATCCCTTCTCCTCCATTCTCCTCTCGGGATCTTGGGCACGCACGCACACGCGCCCGGCGTGAGTTTTAAGCCACCGGGTCCGGGACACGAACCGCGGTCGACTACGTGGGAGTCCAGCGACATAGCCATTACACTAACTGCTGGTTCCCAAGTAGGGCGATACTTTCTATGGCCATCATCTGTAGGAATTCTCTCTACAGCAGCCCATGAGCTGCTCATTCAGCCTTTGAACAACTCAGCATTCAACCAGGCAGCTCACTGGATCTTCGGACAGCCTTGCCACAAGAGAATTCTCTCTGATATCAAGTTGAATTTTATCTCTTCATAACTTTCATCCACTGATCTAGTTCTACCCTTGCTGGGTGGGGAGGATTGGGTGAAAGAAATGTCATACAGAAAAGCCCAATCTATTGTATGGCAATGCTTTAGCATGGAAGCAAAGACATCTTTTCTGTAGCATTTCATGTATCAAATTGGGGGAAAATGGCCCTGTTAATGCTTTGTCTGTATGTTCACTATCTAGAATACTTCTGGATTTATAATTGACAAAGTCTAGCTGTATCTGCCTTTGAACATGGGTAAACAAAAGGAAATGGTACGTGGGCTATTAAAATTGCATGCCTTTTGGATGCCTCTGGGAACGTTGTGTAGCTATGGAGGCACTAGCCTTTAACTCCAGCAGCTGTTATGATTTGTCAGAAAGATGAGTGATATTGGGACTAGGAATTGGTGTAATGGTTATGTTTCTGGACTCTCACATGGTTGATGGCGGTTTGAGTCCCACACCCAGCAACTTAAAACTCACACTGGGCACCTATGCATGTGTGCCCAAGATCCCGAGAGGAGAATGGAGGAGAAGGGACTGTGGTGTGGCCATCCTCCCTGGGGGTTAATTTCTCACTTTCTGTCTGTCTGTCTCTGTCTCTCAGGTGAGTGCATGCACCCTATTGCAAAAAAAAAAAAAATCTTTCTAAAACAAAGAAAGAAACAAAGAAAGATGAGTGATAAACCCTGCTCCCAAAATTTATTATAACTTTTTCCTGGCATCACGGATTCTACTTGTAATTACTCATTGATATTATCAATGTCTCATTTCTTTTCACTTCTTTAAGAAACATTTATTAAGACCACGTGATATTATCTGTCAGACTATTCTAGGCTCTGTAGATTGCTCTCAGTGGCTCGCAGTCTAGAGGGAGAGACAAGTACAGGGACAGACATGTAGAGATGATAACATCATTTCGTCCAAGTGGGACAGAGACATGCAGAAGTGACTATCAGGACACACAGGAGCGCCACCTGCCCTAAATATAAGAGTAAGAGGAGGCTTCCTGGAAGGGAGAACTCTGAGTAGGCCTTAAGGATTGATAGGAATTCTTCCGATGAAGAAAGGGTTCCACACAAAAGAAGCACATTGAACAAAGACTTTGAAAATAGGAGAGAACATGGAATATTGAGAAGCTACATGTAATTCGGTATGGGACGTTGGGAAATTGAAAGAGATGATGCTGGAAAGACATAAATATACCAGATTATAAAAGACCTTGCATGTCATGCCCTGGGAATTTGGATGCGGGGTGGGCATAGAGGAGCTGTGTATGACTCGTGTTTCCAAATTGCGTCTCTGGTGGGTGGTGTAAGGACATAAGGGACAAGGTAGGAGTAGCTTTGGGTGATAACAGTGGGTTTCCATTTTGACATAGTGAGTATAGACACATCTTGGAGGAAGCTGGATACATGCAGCAGTCCCCAGCCTTTTTGGCACCAGAGACCATTTTTTTTTTTTTTTTGAGAGGCTTTCGCTATAGGGTGCATGCGCTCACCAGGCAGACAGAGAGAGACAGAGAGACAGAAAGTGAGAAATCACCCCTCAGAGGGGATGGTCACGCTGCAATCCCTTCTCTTCCATTCTCCTCTCGGGATCTTGGGCATGCATGCACACGCGCCCAGTGTGAGTTTTAAGCCACCGGGTCTGGGATGTGAACCGCGGTCGACTACGTGGGAGTCCAGCGACATAGCCATTACACTAACTGCTGGTTCCCTGGGGACCACTTTTGTAGAAGACAATTTTTCCATAAACTGTAGGTTGGGGATGGTTCTCAGATGACTCAAGCACATTACATTTATTGTGTACTTTACTTCTATTATTATAACATTGCAATATATCATGAAATAATTATACAACTCACCATAATGCAGTATTTGCAGCTGCTCCCCAGAGCTAGCATCACTGCCTCAGCTCCACTTCAGATCACCAAGCATTGGACTGTCATGAGTGTGCAACCTAGATCCCTTGAATGCACAGTTCACAATGGGGTTTGCACTCCTATGAAAATCTAATGCCCCAGTGGATCTGACAAGAGGCAGAGCTCAGGTGGTAATGCAAGCAATGGGGAGCAGCTGTAAATACAGATCAAGGTTTGCTTGCTTGCCTGCAACTCACCTTCTGCCCTGCAGCCTGGTTCCTAACAGGCCAGGACCAGTACTAGTCTGTGGCCTGGGTCTGGGGACCCCTGGATATATGTGTCTGGTGATCAAAATAGAAGTCTTTCAGGATACTGGATTTAGGGGTCGTCAGCATACAGATTGTTCCCAAGGGCTAGGATGAGTCTAACTCATGAGAGTTTGTAGAGTGAGAAGAGAACAAAATAATACTTTTCTTTAAAGAATAAAGTATAGGGAACCAGCAGTTAGTGTAATGGCTATGTCGCTGGACTCCCACGTAGTCGACTGTGGTTCGCATCCCGAACCCGGTGGCTTAAAACTCACGCCGGGTGCGTGTGCGTGTGTGCCCAAGATCCCGAGAGGAGAATGGAGGAGAAGGGATTGCGGCGTGACCATCCCCTCTGGGGGGTGATTTCTCGCTTTCTGTCTCTATGTCTCTCTCTGTCTGTCTGGCGCACGCATGCACCCTACAGTGAAAACCTCTCCAAAAAAAAAGAATAAAGTATTGAAGGAAAATTCTGTAGAAAAAAAAGTTTTTTTAAAAAATTTTGTTCTATAAAAAACAAAATCCAAAGTAATGCTTTTTTAAAAAAGAATGTAGTAGAGAAAGAGAATTCTGTAAAAATAAATAATTTAATTTAATTAAATTTTAGGACCTGCAATTGGCGTAATGGATATGTCGCTGGACTCCCATATAGTCAACTGTGGTTCGAGTCCCAGACCCAGTGGCTTAAAACTCATGCTGGGCGCATGTGTGTGCGTGCCCAAGATCCCGAGAGGAGAATGGAGAAGGGATTGCAGCACGGCCATCCCCCCTGGGGGTGATTTCTCACTTTCTGTCTCTCTATCTCTGTCTTTCTGGCGAGTGCACGTACCCTATAGCAAAAACCTCTCCCAAAAAATAAATAAATAAAAATAAATAAAATTAAAAAAAAGACCCAAAAGGAACAGTTCATACTATAAAGGAAACCAAGAAAATTTTGTGTCATGGGGGCTAAGGAAAAAAGAAGTTTCAAGAAAGGATTGGAGCAGTCATTTCAAGTGCCAGAGAAAAGATCAGAAAATTAAGGCAAGAATTAATAAATAAAGAGTCCATTACTATTACCAAAAGCATTGCACAACAGCAGAGGAAATGTGACACACTGCTGGAGAATCTGCTTGTATGTCAGGCATTGCCCAAGGCATGCTCCGTATGTCGCCACGCTAAATCACACATCGACAATTTACAGATGGGCTAATTAAGGCATGGGCAGACTAAGTGACTTGTCTAAAGCCATGCTGCTGGTCAGCGACTGGCAGATCTAAATGAACACTGCTTCTCAATCACTCTGCCCTGAGAGAATACAAGTTATGAGAGAGAACACACACGAACGACACAGCAGAATGTTGCCTAGGCTGTGTCTTCCTTTCACGTTCCCTGCTCTATTATCAACTCACAACATAGGGTCTATTTGACTGTAATCACATATTGTCTGACTCTTATACATGGACACATTAAAAATAAGTAGGTAAGTGTATTGTAATGGAATTTACATTATCTTTACCTCTAGTGAAGGGTTTTACTAACAGCTAAGGCATGGGCAGTGAACAATACAAAAGATTACCTCTGCACTGGGCCCAGGGACCCCTGCTGCGCCACGCAGTGCCCTTCAGTTGCTGGTTGGGAAAACTTAGGGGAAGGCGGGGTAAGGACACAGAGCAGTGGTTACTGGGCAGTACACACATGGTAAGAGGGTATTTTATGACTGATTTCTATAATTTACCCCAAATGGAAGAAATGTTTGTGGTTTTTGTTGTTGTACTCTTTTTTTTTTTTTTTTTTTAGGAAAATAAAAAAGCCAGGATTAATATAAAGCAGCACTTACCTGGCAAAGTGACAGCTATCCTCAATGGATGAGAGCTGGCAGAAGCCCTCACAGGGCTATTTGTGTGCAGGGAACTTCTATCATAAACTTCTACTTTACACTGATACAACCCTGTCTCTTCCTCAGAGGCATCATGGATTTGGAGTTGAGAACGAAATGAAGACATGGAAACCTTCGTCTTCTTTTGGAATTGAGATAGGAAGTCTCCCCATTCAATGGTACCATTATGGGTGACACGAATAAGCTGGTGAAAGGCTTGAGACCGAGCTGGCTGGAACTGCCATGTCACGGTGAGTGGTACCATGAGGCCAGAGTAGCTGGCCCCCACCATGCAAGTGAGGTCAAAGGTGTTGCTTAACTTCACTTGTGGTTGACGGCTCATCAGACTAACTTGTAAACTTGACTCTGCAGACAGAAAGCAAAACACACTTTCTGATATATTTACCAAACCAAATACAGGACTTTCGAGTTTTTCTAGCTGCCACCTTTTCATGTTGGACCATGCATTTTTTCCCACATGTGGAGTATCGACTATTTTGGTGTAGAGGTTGATTCACAGTACAGTCTGTCCTGAATTCTGACCTCAATTTTCCAAAACTGACCCTCTTCTAAGACTGTTCTCAGCAGCGACAACAAATAGGCAGTGTTTCTCTAGCCTGCTGCTGAGACAGCTGCTGTTGAGTGGGTGAAGCACACCCCCGCCCCAGCGGTCTGGCCTCCCTTCCTTTTCCCCCCACTCATGGGTTCAGTATCAGACTCTTTTGCTCAAGCTAGACAAGACTCTGCAACCTCAAGGCTGCAGTTGTCAAAAGCCAGAAGGTAGGAGGGGTGGTTTCAAGAAGTTCATGGAAAATGTGTATTATGAGAAAATTATGCATAGTTTCAAAATTATTTCGCTTCAACATAAACTCAAATACTTTAATTCCATTTTTCATAAGCTTTTAAAAGTCCCTTCACAAAACCCTCAGCTATACTCTTCCATAAGTTGATTCCAATTCATAGGATTTTGTTTATTACTTTGAACAGCTAATAAGCTGTACTCTAAAGCCAATCTTTATACAAATGAATACACTTTAGTGATTATTGGATGGGCACAGTAGCCAGAGTTTTGGTGTCCTGGGGCACGTATACCATAACTGGGAGTTCATGATGGCACACAATCAAATCCCACTGTATTTCAGTGCAGAATACAGTGACTGCTCTGCAAGTTCAAAAAAGGATTTCTCTGATACTTACTCAGAGATCTTACAGTAATCACAATCTTCTGAGTCCAGCTAAGATCTTTGGCCTGATTCCGGGTCCTTTCTGACACTGTGCACTCATATACGCCACTGTCTGTGACGGTGGGAGAGGTGACCTCAAGCTGGAAGGTGGCCCAGTCCACTTTCTCCAGCCTGGTGTTGCCATGGTAACCGGGTCTCCCGTAGGAGGCACCCTGCTGCACAATGCCATCCTGCCCCATGCCAGCCACAAATTCCGGCTGTGTCTGGTTTTGTGGGATATGCCACCAACTCACAGACAGAGGACTTTCAGCTCCACTGGCCTTACAGAGCAGGGCGAGTCTCTCTCCTTCCCACACAGTTTGCTGCTTGTTTGTGGTAGAGACAATTACACTTCTTCCTGTGGACGGTAGATGTCAGAAGAAAAAAGTGGTTCAAATAGATGAAAAACTTCTAACACACAGTGAAATGTCATTAATTAGGATGTGACTAATTAGTGATGAATCAGATCAAGTGGTTCCCTCTTGCATCACCTCCAGAAAAGAAGACTTGCTAAACACTTAAACAGTGGAAACAAGGTAGCAGGAAGAATAGCAGGAGAACCCATCCGTACTTAGACAACTTACAGTTTGCACGTTATCTTTAGGCGTTTGTTAAGTCAGTCCTTCAAGACTATCTAGTCGGGCTAACATCTGGAAATATTTTGTTAGATTAATTAGGGTGGGTGTATGAACCTGAAAGTAATAAAGCTGTGTTTATTTAAGTTCTCTTTTAGAATTCAGACCTTAACAGTTCAAAATGACCATTCTCTCTCTACTTGTCTTCCCTCTATTAGCCATAATTGAGTAGGTTTTATTTATTTATTTATTTTTCTCTTTCTCTCTTCTTTTTTTTTTTTTTTTTTGAGAGGTTTTTTGTTATAGGGCACGTGTGCTTGCCAGGAAGACAGAAACAGACAGAGAGACAGAAAGCGAGAAATCAGCCCCCAGGAGGGATGACCACGCCGCAATCCCTTCTCCTCCATTCTTCTTGGGATCTTGGGCATGCACGCACACACGCCTGATAGGAGTTTAAGCCACAGGTCTGGGACTCGAACTGCAGTTGACTACATGGGAGTCCAGCAATATAGCCATTATGCCAACTGCTGGTCCCATAGTTGAGTATGTCTTAAATAGGGAAGAAACATTATTAATTAGATGTCTGTTCATAACACAATTTAAAAAAAGCGATTATTTGGGGAAAATATATGTGCATAGATACATCTATAGTTTTGGTAAAAGGAGAGCCTTCTATGTCCGAACTGCAGTGTAGAACAATAAATGTGAGCCTGGTCCCAATGGGACATTCGAGGTGTGTAGAAATGCAGACGTTCATTCAACAAACATTGTGCAAGATCTGGTGCTCTTGCTTCGCAGACCATGCAGAGATCTATCAGGAGCTGGTGTATCCCAGGCAGCCCAGCATTGTGCTTTGTTTGGTTTCATTTTTTAGAAAGATTTTTGCCAGTGGGCGTGTGTGCTCACTGGAGAAACACAGAGAGAGAAAGTAAGGAATCACCCCCTGGGGGGACAGCCACGCCACAATCCCTTCTCCTTTATTCTCCACTTGGGATCCTGGGCATGCACGCATGCACGCACACACGCACACATGCACACACACCTGGCACTGAGTCTCAAGTTGCTGGGTCCAGGACTTGAACTGTGGACACCCATGTGCTAGTTAGGGCCCTAACCACCATACCATCTGTTGGCCCTCAGCACTGTGTTTAAGGCCAAGACCTCTGGAGTCAAAATTACCCTCGGCAACATACTTGACCTCTCTGAGCTACTGTTTCCTTTCCTGTAAAAATGAGGATAACGGAAGCACCCACCTCATTGCATTGTTGAAAGATGTGAACAAATGGTATATGCAAAAGGCTCAGCCTGGCTGGCTAAGGAAAATCCTCAGTGAAGGTTAGCTATTAGCATTAGTGTTTAATGGTAGGCACTGGAGAAAGCAGGGGTTGTCCAAAGCAGAAGAGAAAAACAAAATAGAATTGGGATTAGAAATCTAAATAGGATCTAAATGAATCTGCAAATTGGTCTTCCCTGCTGAGGAAGAAGTTCAGTCTTCAACTGTGTTGTGCATACATACACAGAAGTTACAGAGGCAGCATGAAGGCTATGTCTATAAATAGGTTAAAAAAGGGAGAGCAAATCTGCTTTTAAATTTGGGGTTGTAGAGGCATGAGTCTATCTAAAAATCTTTTTCAAGTGAAAGACAGATTCATAACCAAAGTTTAGAAATTAGAGAGGAAATTATTACTCATAATCTTGCTATTTTAATCATTAAGATTGGTTTAGACTAAAACTTTTTTTTTTAAATGAGGTTTTTTTCATTGTGGTTATGACTGCCTTTGGTAAAAAGTAATAAACCTACTAAATGTGTGTAAGTTACACATTTATAGTGGTATAGGTGCTCCTTTCCATGTAAAATATTCACAGAATGATGTAACTCTGCTCATACTTCAGATAATGACTTTTGGGGCAGAACACCAAACAGGATCCTTAATATGTTTGAAATAACATATCCCACTTCTACATCTTAGGCCCAGGCTGAATTCCAATCTAGGCAAAGAACTACTTTCACCTCTGGCAGATGATCCCTACCCACAGGAAACTCACTGTGCATCGAGAAGCACCTTTGACTCTCCTGGGCACAAATTGCCAGGTACTGGGCATGAGAAAGGTTGCAGACATGTTTCTGGGGAGGCTGAGACACACACAGCAGAGTGAGCTCTGTGTAAATACGTAAACCCGCCTACATTGTTTTCCCTGTAGCCTAGAAAATCAGACCAAATGTTTAGTGTGAATGTTAACACCAACACACTTTCGTTGGCCTGCCACTCTGGGCAAAAGCTTGTGTGTTTCATTCCTAGCAAATGGGTTGATGGAGAACACGAAAGGGAAATTTATCTACCTCTGGATTCACCGCTGCCAATGAGCAAGTGCACCAATAATATCTTTTTTGGTGCAGTTTTTAAAATTCAACAAAAATGTTCTTATTTTTTGCTTTTCTAGACAGAATTTAACCCAGCCCAGAGCATCCTGATATTGGTTGAGGATTCGTCTATTTTTTCTCCACACAAAAAGCATTGATTAAGCAAAAGTGTTTAAGGTCACCCAAACTTCGTAAAGTGAAGGTGAGCTGGGTGACTTTCTAAGCTTTGTGCCTACAGGTTGTCAGAACCATGGAACAGATGTCTCACCACATCACTGCAAAATTCAGGGGTGGACTCTACCCACCTCTTCACTTACCTCTTCATTCCTTTCAGTATTTTGTTTTCTTTTTTCTTTTTTAAATTTTATTTATTTGTTTGTTTTAATTTTGTCAGAACCATGGAACAGATGTCTCACCACATCACTGCAAAATTCAGGGGTGGACTCTACCCACCTCTTCACTTACCTCTTCATTCCTTTCAGTATTTTGTTTTCTTTTTTAAATTTTATTTGTTTGTTTTTTTAAATTTTACCAGAGAGGGGCAGAATGAGAATGAGAGAGAAAAAGAGAGAGAAGGAAAGTGAGAAAGCAAGATACCAGGTCTGGGGCTCGAACCAAGGTTGGCCATGTGGGAGTCCAGCATCCTTAACCACCACACCACCTGCTGGCTCCTTGTTTTATATTTCTCTTAATTTGCCAGAGAGTGAGTGTGCTTGCTGGAGAAGGGGAAATCAAGAAAACACTGCCTTTGGGGGACAGTCACACTGCAATCTCTTCTCTTCCATTTCTCATTCATTTTGGAAGGGGACAGACATGTGCATAAACACACACACATACACACACACACATACACACACACAGCATGGTTTTAAAGACTTCATGGGACTTGAAACATGAAGTGGGCCATGTGGGATCCTGCTGCTTTAACCACCATGCTACCAGCTGACCCCATTTCTCTCTTTCTTTCTTCTTTAAAAATTATTTCAGTAGAGTGAGAGAAAACAAGAAAGAGATTAGAGGAGAGACAGAGACACTGCAACAGGGTTTTCATACCATGATCCCCATCTTGCAGCTAGCTGGGATCATGGGCATGTGTAGCACACATTAAGGTAGACCAGAGAGCAAACCCATAGCTACCCCATCACACAGCAGAGCCCCTACTGCCTGTGCCACTGTGGCTGGGTCGGCCCCTTCACTTCTTACTGTGAGTCAGAATTCTGACTAAGTACCCTTCCCCAAGCTGGTTAAGGTAACAGGGGATTAACAGAAGCTAACTGAAAAATTCCAAAAATCTCAAGGTAGAAGAACAAGGGTTTTTCCTCTTTAGGAAGGAAGGGGATGAGGGGAAGTGTAGCTCTTTATTTTTTAACCTACTCACATCACATAGCACACCCACCCACCCACACACACACAGGTTTCATAATATGAAGTTCTCTGCTTGAAGAAAAATCCAATGTAGATGCAAAGGTTGAGATTTAGAGAAATGAAGTGGTTTGTATGGTCGCAGCCCAAATAATGGCCCAGGTCTCTAACTAGTTGGGGTGCTTTCCTCTACCTTCCTTTCCCTCCACTATGAGCTGACTGACCCCTGACTCCTCAGGAAGACCCCTACTGTGTCTGTGAAGGCATCCCATACTGACAAAGCTGGGGTCGGAAAGCATCCCCATCCACATCTGGTCCTGAGTTCACTTACCTGCTGGCTTCCTCAGGCGCACGTGGTTGACTGGTGACTGCTTCCTCTGAAGCACCTGCCAGGAGCCCATCTGAGTTCTCGCCATCTCCGCCACTGCACATCTGTAGGCGCCTTCATCCTCGGGGCCCACAGAGAAGATCTTGAGCGAGAAAACCTTGGAGCTTAACTTTGAAATCTGGAGCTGCCCTTGACTAGCTCTCTCTTTGTAGTCTTTCTTCATGCTCAGGACTCCACCAGCATCAATGTGGCCAATTTCAATTTCATTGAAGAACCAAAGGCCCTGAAGCTGTGGGTCCCGACTGCTGCCCACAACCAGGCAAACCAATTCTAACGGGTTCCCTTCAGAGAACACGCTCTCACCTGTAATGTTGACTTGAAACTCTTTCACTGGGAAACAAAAGCAAGGCAAGAATTTAGTGAGTACCAGAAAGAGATGATACCGCCCCCCCATAAAAATACCACAGGGATCACATTTTACGTGAGGGTTCAGTCTATAGTGGCAGGTAAATCTTAAAAATCCCTAGAAAATCAAATACCCATGACTGTCCCTGAAATGACCAGAAATGATAGCAAACTTGTTTTTTTAATATAATCCTAGTAATCAAATATATGCATGAATTTATAAAGCATATAGTAATGTATGTTTTTTAAACTAACAAATAGAATATTTAAACTATGTTCAATTGCTATAAAGTGTGATTTTTTTTTTCTTTTTAAATTCTTATTTTGCTGAGACTATCCAGAATTTTCCTAATTAAAAGCACATGCATGTGGCTCCACAGGACTCACTGGATTAACTTGGAGACATGAGGCCAACAGGACGATTTAAAATGGAACAAAATAACACTCTTCTTTAAAAGGAAAGACAACTTCAGCAACCCACTCCTGGACCATCGGTTAGGAATGGATATACTGATATGGTTTTAGCACTCTCTCCTGTTGGGCCAAAGCCTATAGAGAGACCAGACATCAGAGACAAGGCCTTTCTGTTTACTTTGATGAAAACAGATTTTGAATTTTACTCTTAATCCACAATGTTTAACAGATTATGAAGAGTGACACCATTCCAAGTTGGAGAAGGGGTCAGGTGGAAGAAACTCTCGCAGTGACAAAGGCAAGACTTCATGTTGGAAGCTGGAGTTACTTTGAGGCTCAGGTATCTGTGGTGAGTGGGCTTTGGAGAGAGCCAGACCTGACTAAAGGCCGGCCCCATCTCTCACCTGCCAGTGAGTTTGGGCAGAGCATCTCCGTGCCTGAGGCTCAGGTTTCTCTCTATTTTATTTTATTTTTTAAAAAAGAATTATGTTATTTAACTTTCTTCTTCATCATCATTGTTATTTGTAAATTTGATTACAGAGAGACAGAGAGAGCAAGTGAGAAAGTGAGATAGCAAGCCACCAGGTCTGAGACTCAAACTGTGGTCAGCCATGTGGGAGTCCAGCGTCCTAATCCCCACACCACCTATTGGCCCCGGTTGCTCATTTTAAAAATGGAAATCTATTATTTCCTCATGGTCGTTAGAATTAAGTAAGGTAGTGTAGATAGTGTACTTATACAGAGCCTGGTGAATATGGTCACAAATCTACTTTCAGACCAGGTGGTGGTGCAGAGGTAGCATGGCTGGACTCATACGGGAAAGGTCCTAGGTTCAAGTCCCAAGAATTCCCTGAGCATGCTGAACATGAATGTGTGTGCCCGTGCTTGGGGCTGGCTGAGACCAGGGGTGGATTGCAGTGTCGGGACTCTGTTGGGGGATACCTGTTTCTCTATCTCTGTCACTGTCACTGCCTCTGTCGTTTATGGAGAATAAATATATAAAAATTTAAAAATAAAAAATAATTTCCAAGACTGGCTTGTGAAATCAATTTAACCATTTACAGATCTTATATAAAAGTTCCTATAACCAAAGCCCAGGGACCAGCAGTTAGCGTAATGGCTATGTGGCTGGATTCCCACGTAGTCGACCGTGGTTTGCGTCCCGGATCCGGTGGCTTAAAACCCACGCTGGGCGTGTGTGCATGCATGCCCAAGATCCCGAGAGGAGAATGGAGGAGAAGGGATTGCGGCGTGGCCATCCCCTCTGGGGGGTGATTTCTCGCTTTCTGTCTCTATGTCTCTGTCTGTCTGGCGAGTGCACGCGCCCTATAGTGAAAAACCTCTCAAAAACAAACAAACAAACAAAAACCAAAGCCCAAACTGAACATTTTCTTCTTAATTATGCTTCCCAGATGACAAAAACAGAATTTCCTCAAACTGTCTAAACACTTTTAAGAGCCAACAAAAGATTTTTTTAAAAAAAGAAAAAAGATACCCCATAGGGAACCAGCAGTTAGCGTAATGGCTATGTCGCTGGACTCCCACGTAGTCGACCGCGGTTCGCGTCCCGGACCCGGTGGCTTAAAACTCACGCCGGGCGCGTGTGCGTGCGTGCCCAGGATCCCGAGAGGAGAATGGAGGAGAAGGGATTGTGGCGTGGCCATCCCCCCTGGGGGGTGATTTCTCGCTTTCTGTCTCTATGTCTCTCTCTGTCTGTCTGGCGAGTGCACGTGCCCTATAGTGAAAATCTCTCCAAAAAAAAAAAAGACACCCCGTAATACCCAATACCAGAGTATTGACGAATTTCCTGAGAAGATAATCACCTACTGGCTGGATCCTCAGAGTTGTTTGATTTGTTTGCTTTTTTGTGATCAAAGTCCAGGTTTTATCTGGATCCTGAATCCATTCAGTTGCCTCACAGAACAGCTGACCTTGATCTGAGGACCGGAGCCTCTGTATGGACAGCCTGAAGGTGGTGACCCCGAGCTTGTCGAACCGCACATCACCGGCTACAAACCTCTCAGTATAAGCAGGGCCAGCAATCAACATAAAATCTTTGGAGAGAGAAATAATCTTGGTGGCTTGGCTTCTTCCTCCATCCTGGATCAGGTACCAGGTGACAGAGAGGTGGGTATGTTGAGCTGTGGCTTTGGAAGCCTCACAAGTGAGTTCTAATGGCTCACCTTCCACCTTATTGAGACTCTGAGAACTCATGGTGGCCGCGAGTGTATCTGGAATAACTGGAAACAAAGAGACGATGACAACTTACCCCAATGCTAGTCCAGTTAGCCTCCTTGGTGGAGATGCACCCTGGCCCCCATCTGTAAAGCAGAGTTGGAGCTGGTTTTCCACTAGCCATTGGCTTTCCTATCTGTGCTTTCCCTATTGCTAATGGGATCACTGGCATCTGTGTCCACTCTATGGAACCCAGTGAGACAAATGGTTCCTGATGTATTGACCCTGACTTTGCTTCAGTCACATAGGTTCTAACCAATTTAGCTATCTGGACACAGAGTATTTAAAAAAGAAAAGAACTGGGAGCTATAAGTCCTAGATTCTAATCCTAAATCTTTCCTCATCTGACTATATGAACTAGGGTATATCACTTCCCCTTCTGGGCCTTAACCTGTCCTTTATAGAATAAAGTTCCAACATAATCTGTTCTAATTTATCATTCAATTGCAATCCTTACCAAAGTTTTGGTAATGTTCCTATTCTCTTATCATTCTCTTTGTCTTGAAGTGAAATCACACAGCCTAAACTTATGTGAAAGCAACACTTAGATTTAAGCAATGAATATTACTGCATATCTACTCAGTGCTAGCCACTATGCTAGGAGCTGAGATGAGCATTCTCTCCTTGAGGAACTCGAACTCTAGGTAGGGTGGGAGAGAGGCGTACGCACAACCAGTGACCACATAACTAGGTGAGTACTGATAACAATGGTGTGAAAAAGAGCATCAGGAGGAAAATAAAGCTGGAACATGGCCCACGGAATTCAGGACATGGTCCATACAACAGGCAATATCTAAACTGGGTTCCAGAGTATATGTAGGGCTTTGCTAGGTTAAAAAAGAGAATGACAGATATTTCAGACAGAGATAAAATGACAGTCGCAAAACTATGGTTCTCTTCCTATCGCTAAATAGGATACCGCATGGTAGTTTGGGAATCTTCATTTCCAAGCTAATGACTTACTGCCTGTGATATTAATACTACCTCTCTTATTAACTTAATGTTTTGCCTTGAAAAAGAGATGTCATGGGGAGAATCCTCAAAGTTCTGGCAAATGCTTGCTATCACCAACCTATGGCTAGCTGAAGATGAGGCCTTGGAAAGACATCGTACTATCTAAACCTTTATGGTAAATATGACTGGGGAAAACGAACTGGCGGTTTTAGAATATGGGATAAGCTATGTGTGACAAATCTCCAAAATATCTAGAGAGTAGGTGGGCTTTGTTCCCGAAGCAAACACCACCATGAAGCAATGTCACCTTGTAAGTCACCGTGATGGTGGAGACTCTGGCTTCTGAGGGACTGGCTAGCAGTAGACAAGCAGCTCACCTATTAGATTAGTCTTGGCACTGTAGCTTCCATAGTATTTTTCATCCGTGCTCGGTGTGTGACACTCATACTCCCCAGTATCCTTCATCTGGAGCTCTGCGATGTGGAACAAGACTGCGTTGCCTTGGATCCTCTCCACGTAGATTCCCTTGCTTCGCACGCGCTGTGCATACATGGCATAAGAGAAGGTGGCGTCCTGGGTGCTGATGATCTGGACTTCCTGGGTTGGGGCTGTTGGCAGGTAAACAGACCACTGGAAATTCTGCTCCAAAGGTCCCTGGTGCCCGGTTACATTACAGCTGATGCTGACTGGGTAACCTGCAGCTCTGAACAGCGGTCCTTTCTGAATTGTTACTTCTCTTTGGCCAATGCTGAGCTCAGCTTGCAAGTAGGAAAAAGAAAGGGGAATAAAAATAGATTAGCACTCCAGCTCCCAATGTAGCACATTATGTTGTTCCCTGTATTACAATTCTGGTAAATGAGATCGCAGGTTATTAGCTATCATCAACTCAAATGTTCATCTTCTTCAGACCCAGCAGCAGTGGAACGGCTTGATGAGTTCATTGTTCTTTTATAACTTTAGTTTCCATAGTAATGGCTGGTCTTTAAAAAAAAAAAAAAGCATAGTTTCAATGTAACATGACCACTTGAATAAAACATATTTGTTTACCTAAGTGCACATCTTTTAAAGCAAAGACAATGTATGATAATCACCCATTTATGTTATTTTGTGGGAAAATTCAGCATACACTTTCTCAAGTCTCAAATTCCAGGGTACCTGCAATGGAGTGTTTCCCCCACAGAAGTGGTTTCCTGAGACGCAAAGTCTACATCTCTGTGAGGGTACTGGGATTTTTCTCGCTAGTTGGTTCAAACTATTTGTGGAACCTTGGTTAGGTTGGATGCCAGACTATTTAAAATTAGCATCTGAAAGGGTCACAGCACTTCCTTTCTACACCAGAGGGTTCTTTTTTGATTTGTAATTTCTGAAATAGCCACTATAGCTTTACCAAAGAGCTTTGAAATAAATGGCTGTAAACTCTAGCAGGTTCTGCGATCAGAATTTAAGTTCTTTTCTTACCAAAAGGGTCAGCTGGGACCATTATGGAATGTGTTCGATTGGGAAAAAATCTCAAATATTGGGTCTAAAGGAGAAAACATGATTGAATAGTTAACTTGATAAATTTTTCAAATGAAACATATTATAGAAATAAAAAATTTATGTATACTTATTGTGATTCATATTAAAGGTGGTTCATTCTATATGACAGAAAGAACAATGACAAATGACAGATACCACAAGAGTAGCTGGATCTTGGGACCAGCAGTTAGCGTAATGGCTATGTTGCTGGACTCCCATGTGGTCAACCACAGTTTGCATCCCGGACCCAGTGGCTTAAAACTCACGCCGGGCGCGTGTGCCTGCGTGCCTAAGATTCCGAGAGGAGAATGGAGGAGAAGGGACTGCGGAGTGGCCATCCCCCCTGGGGGGTGATTTCTCGCTTTCTGTCTGTCTGTCTGGTGAGCACATGCGCCCTATAGCAAAAACCTCTCCAAAAATAAAAGAGTAGCTGGATCTTTTACTAGGATCCCAGGGCCCATGGACAGGAAAGACTGTCAAAGACAGCAGAAGGATCCAGCAGGGAGCGATCTCTGGTGTCAGGGAGTTAATGGAATGGCATTTATAGGAAGATGTGGTAGGAGCAGAGCATCTGCTGAATTCTGTGACTCTCTCAGGACAAAGGGAAAAAGAGACTGCAGTGCAAAAAGAAAAGTGAGGAAAAGGGGGGCGGGGAATGACATTACAGAGACCATGGTAAAGCCAGGTGTTGGAATTCTGGATTAAACAAATGAACAAATTCTAGGAAATAGGAACAAGCCCGGTAAAAAAAAAAGGGGGGGGGGACAGAGGGAGAGGGAGGAACAGAAAGGCTAAGTAGTCACCTGAGGCAATAACTAAAAATTGCATGTGTATATGCTCAATTTAAAACCGGTAAACAAATGAACACCCAACTAACCTGTTGACCAAGCACACACATTTCTGGTGATGATTTAAAACACATTAACTTGGGGCTGGCCTTGTGGTACAGTGGTTAAACCTTGTGTATAGGGAGCCAGATCCCACATGACTAATATGTATGTATGATGGGATGGCGAAATGAAGGAAAAAGGGTTGCAACGTGATCATGGGATGGAGTCTCTCTCTCTGGCAAGTACACACATTATTTTGCAATTTAAAAAAGTACACTAATTTATTCACGAATTCCAATTATATTTATATCATGCCTTTTAAAATAATTATCTAAGCATAAAAGTTGGACCATCTTAGAAAAATACAAATTATTATTTACCAAAAAGTTACACTTACAGAGGCAATTTAAAACACTTCATTGGGACCAGCAGTTAGCGTAATGACTATGTCACTGGACTCCCATGTAGTCGACCACGGTTCGCGTCCCGGACCCGGTGGCTTAAAACTCACGCCAGGCGCGTGTGCGCCCAAGATCCCGAGAGGAGAATGGAAGAGAAGGGATTGTGGTGTGGCCATCCCTCCTGGGGGGTGATTTCTCACTTTCTGTCTCTCTGTCTCTCTCTGTCTATCTGGCAAGTGCACGTGCCCTATGGCAAAAACCTCTCCAAAAAAAAACCAAAAAAAAAAACACTTCATCAATGCCATCTTAGAGAAATGCATGAACTCTGGACCAGGCTACATGTGAAAGAAAATGCACAGCCACACTGTTCGCTGGAGCCCCCAACCAGAGCCTTAACCCTATGTCATCAGCAGCAGAGTGGATAAACTCTGGCACATTCCTAAACTGGAGATGTATGCAGAAACGAAAGTTAACAAAGTATAGCTATTTGCAATAACATGGGTGACTATGTTTAATAAAAGATGCAAAATACTTCGAAATCCTATTGACTATACAGAGAGATGGATTCTACTGTTTATAGTTTAAAAACAGGCAAAACCACATTTTTGTTTAGTGATGCAAAAAAAGCAAGGAAGTGGTTATCGTGAAAGTCAGGGAAGTGATTGTGTCAGGGGAGGGTTTGTGATCTGGTGAAGTACAGGGCAGGATGAGCGAGTGCTTCTAGGGTCCTGACAGTATTCTATTTCTTTCTTTTAGAGAGAGATTTTTGCTATAGAGAACATGTGCTCATGGAGAGACAGAGAGACAGAAAGCAAGAAATCACCCCCCAGAGGAAGGCCATGTTGCAATCCCTTCTTCTCCGTTCTTCTTTTGGGCATGCATGCACATGCATCCGGAGTGAGTTTTAAGCCACTGGGTTCAGACTCCAAACCACGGTTGACTATGTAGGAGTCCAGTGATGTAACCATTGTGCCATCTGCTGGTCCCGACAACATTCTATTTCTTGATCTGGTAGTGATTACATAGATTTTACTTTACACTTACTTGTTTAGCTGCACATTTAGTTTTTATGTTTTATTAATGTTCACTTAGGTGTTATGTTTCACAATAAAGCTGTTTTTTAAAAATATGACTTTTGTGGTACCACTAATCTATTTATATGAGGGCATGTTTCCTCAAATGATGCTATTTTTGGTGGCTAGGCATCACTTACTCAACATTTTTAGAGAGATGGGTACCGCATTTTAGGCTTTTTATTGTGAAAACTAGCACTTCAATTTCTATGCTTTATCTGCCAATTCAATAAATATTTATTCAATCACATTGTATTTCCCATGCATGAGGAACTAAGGTGAGATTGAGATAGACGCTGACTTCCAGTTTTTTCTAAAAGTTTACTTTATTTCTTTCATGCAAAAGAGAGAATGTAAAAATGAGAGAGAGAGAGAGAGAGACCTACCTATGGCAGGGTCTCACATCCTCCAGCCAGCGAGGGTTACTGGACACACACACCCAGCATGATTTTTAAGTGGACCTAGGATTCAAACCCTGATCAGTACTGTGGAGTGGCTGGATCTGACTTTGAGATTTTATTATCTAGTCGAGGAGGGTAGTAGTTACCTCTCTGAAGATGTCACTAAAGTGCTTTGAGGAATTTAAAGAGAGATTACATTTAGGGAGGAGAAAATAGGTAAAGTTTATGAAGGAGATGGCTTAGAAAGACGCTTTGGAGAAATGGGAAGATTATGACAAGGTAAAGGAAGGAAGAGTTGGGGAAGTGGGAGGGCTTCCAGGACACAGTGGGTGGGAAACCAAAGGAGGTGACTAAAAGGCAAGACTTTCTCAGCACTGCTGCTGAGAGGTCGGGAACTCTAGAGGCAGAGGAAATTCCTTCTGAGGATGGAGGTGTCCGTGGAGATCTTTATAAAAGAGGTCTGAATAGGGAACTAGCAGTTAGCGTAATGGCTATGTCGCTGGACTCCCACGTAGTCGACCGCGGTTCGTGTCCCGGACCCGGTGGCTTGAAACTCACGCTGGGTGCATGTGCGTGCGTGCCCAGGGTCCCGAGAGGAGAATGGAGGAGAGGGGATTGCGGCGTGACCATCCCCCCTGGGGGGTGATTTCTCGCTTTCTGTCTCTGTGTCTCTCTCTGACTGTCTGGCGAGCACACGCGACCTACAGTGAAAATCTCTCCAAAGAAAAAAAAAGAGATCTGAATAGAGCAGAGTCAGCAGGTTTAGGGAGTGGTTGCACGAAGTGTAGACTATTTAGAGTAAGGGTTGCAGGAAGTATAGACTATCGTAGAGGTTTCATGGAGAAGTGGAAGGGAAGGAGAGCTAGGTGAGGAGCAGTAGTGAAGGGCAGGATGGACGGGGCACGTCACATGTTCATGGGCAGAGGCGGCAGTAGAGGGGTAGAGATGGATGATGCTGGAAAGGATGGTGAGTGGAGTGAGGACCTAGCAGAGGTAGGTCAAGAACATTATTGGGTAGAGGGTTCTGTGCTCTGGTCCAAATGTTTGTGTCTCGTCAGATTCATTTGTTGAATCAAATCCTAACTCTCAAGTTGATGGTCTCCAGGTGGGGTCTTTGGGAGGTAATTTGATCATTAATGCTCTTCTAAAAGAACCTAGAGAGCCAGTCAGTCCTTTCCGCCGTGTGAGGACAGGGTGAGAGGTGCCATCTAGGAGGTAGGGGGCCTTAGCAGATACCCAATCTGCTGACACCGTGATCCTGGACTTCCAGCCTTGAGCACTGTGAGAAATACAGTGCTGTTTCTAAGATTCCTGGTTTGTGGTACTTTTGTACTCAAACAGTCTGAAACATACTGCATTGTCAGAAAAGTGCGAGAAAAAGGGGGGAGGTGCTTCACAGGTACTTTTGAAGGAGAAAGGCATGATTGAGAGATGAATTCAAATGGCCATACATTGGAGCTTATAAACATATTCTCTGTAGGTTTTTTCTTTTCTTTTTATAAAGAATTACTTTAATTTTTTCCTTTCTTTTTCTTTTCTTTCTCTTCTTTTCTTTCCTTTTCTTTCTTTCTATTTTAATCTGACCAGAGAGGGGCAGAGCAAGAGAGAGAGAGAGAGAGAGAGAGAGAGAGAGAGAGAGAGAGAAAGCAAGCTGCCAGATCCAGGACTTGAACCACAGTTGGTCATGTGGGAGTCCAGCACCCTTAACTACCCTGACACCTGCCAGCCCCATCTGTGGGCTTTTTCAAAGATACATCTCTTTTCCTCCTAAGGAGTAAAACACTGGAACTCTCTCTGTTAGTGGACAGAGGGTAGGGTATCTTTGCAAACTAACTCCAACCCTTGTTGACTGGTGAGTCACAACTTGACAGTGACATACTAACACTGGCTTTTCAAATACTAAGAATTCCTTGATGCTATTGGCTTGTTTCAAAAATATCACTTGAGATTGTCAAATTCACCATTTCAGTATTATCTGAGTGGAAACTATTAGGTTGAGCCATACAAAATGGCTCATATTTGACCACTTTTTATATTTAAAAAAAAAAAACAAACAGTAATTTCAAAACCTTTCTTTTCACATGTGAAAACCCTATATACTGATAGGTCAAATTTAGGTTTTTTGTTTTTGTTTTTGTTTTTTTTTAAATGCAATTTTGGTAAGCAGTTACAATAGCCCAACCCCAAACCCTGTCACGGCAATAGCCTTTATTTGTAGGGCAATTAATTGTCAGGGTGAGGGGTGACAGATCAAGCAGGCAAAACCAGCGCTAAAGGAGAACATTCATTTGCTCACGACATTAGCCTCATTCTAACAGGATCACTGAGTCTTTATATTTACTGAAAAGAAATAAATTGAAACAAAATACACATTTGCTAAACAATATAATTGATTAATTATTCATCATTTAATTAATTTCTTTCATTTCTCCCTTATTTATAGTGACAACTAACAGGCTTCCAAAGCTTTTTTCAAATTACTTCTTGACTTATGTACTCTTCACATAAAAATTGTGGTTTTATACAAAATTAGTGCTTACGATGAGTCAGAATTTAGGAGAAATAAATACGTAACCCAGTGTAGGTAATTGTTTAAGTGGGTTAAGGAAAAACTTCTAGCTTCCCTTTTTTGCAGTCTGCTCACTAAAACACTAAAATAAAAAGAGAGGAAGAGAATTTGCAATTCTCTGAATTACAGTGTGAGCCCCGTGCCCCCCATACACAAGCAAGCATACGGTCCAAGTACACAAAGCACATATGCTTGAGAATCACACTCAGACAACTGAACACCAGTTTCCCAAAGGAAAACAGAGAAAGAAACACAGCAGTTCCCAAAGGATCCCACCATTGCACTTCTCCATCAGCACCTACCAAGCCAGTCTGGCAGGTGTCCGTCACCCATCACCCCTGAAGGCCACCTCACACCTCACTGGACCCCAGCTATGATGCCCCTTGACACATGAGCCCAGTTCCACTCAGCCAAGGCTTATTGAGTAGTGACCCCTTTGTGCTGAACGCTACTCTTTTTAATCCTTTAGCCACAGCCCTGGCCACCTAATTACAACTTGTTAGTTCCCCCATCATGCCAATCAATCATTCAAGTCCCTGTACTAACTGCAGTTAGTCTCTCCTAAAGCAAGAATTCTTAACCAGGATCCATATAGGGGATAAGAGTCCATAAACTAGGGTGAAAAAAAAAAAACTCCCACATCTTTATTTTCATTAATCTCTAACAGAAATTTTGTATTTCCTTCAGTTTCAAAAATAGACAAAAAACCCCACAGATATGTTCACATCTCATTATAATTACACAGCTATATTGAAATAGTATTCCTACTTATCACTGCTTTGATGTTTGCCAAAACTTGGAGTCCTGCTTTTGAAATACTAAGAATTACTTGATAGTACTGGCTTTCTTCAAAAATATCACTGAGCTAGGGGTCAGCAAGTGGCATGGTGGTTAAGGTGCTGGATGCCATATGGCTGGCTCTGCAGTTTGATTCCCAAACCCAGTGGCCTGAAAACACATTGGGGTGTGTGTGTATGTGTCTGTGTGTGTGTGTCTGTGTACCCAAAATCCCAAGAGGAGAAGGGATTGCTGTGTGACCACCCCCCAAAAAGGAGGGTGATATCTTACTTCCCCCCCTCTCTGTGTCTCTGCCTCTCTCTGGTAGGCTCACATGCCCTATGGCAAAAAAACTAAAATAAATACACGAATAAAAATAAAGTCACTGAGATTGTCAAAGTCACCATTTTTCAATGTTATTTGAATGGATTCTATTAGCTTGAACCATACAAAATGGCTCATATTTGACCTGTTAAAGAACGTAATCAATTACTACCTCACAATTCATTAAAATACTTTGATAACTATATTTCAATAAGATTGTTTTTTCTCTATAATTCTGTGCATTTTATTTTATGCATGTAAGAAATTATTCTGAGATGGGATTGATAAGCTTTACCAAATGCCATAGGATCAGATCTGGGACCAGAAGCTAACAAAGCAACAGCACCAAAAGTATCTGCTACCAGATCTACCTGGTCTGAAATTATTTTATTCCCTCCCCAATTCATCTGAGTCTCTCTTCAACCTCCAAATCTCCCCTTCTGCCACCCTCTATGAATGCCCTTGAGCTAGAGCAGGTCTTCCATACAGCCCTCAGCAGAACCACATGCATATTCTTGCCCGTCTCAGTCTCCCCCTAGTCAATGTCCACATCAGCTCACAAGAGAACCTTCTTTTAGCTTGGCCTAAAAGTACTAAGTGCTCCCATAGCCTTTCCTTCCATCCAGCCCCATCCTCGAGCCGAGCTCTACTGTCAGGCACATCTTAAGATCTCTTCTCAGCCTGGTGAGCAAAGCCTTTTACTCTCTCTTGGGATGGTCTGCTCAGGAAGATGAAGCAAAGCCAAGGCCAAGTGAAACTGACCGATCTGGCAACACAGATAAACATACAATGGAGTCAGGTGTACTGGACTCAACCAAGCATTGTACCTCCTTGGGACTTAAGGAGGTCTAGGGAGCCAAGAGCCAAGAACTGTTACCCAAGTCAGAAATCATTGCCAAAACCAGAATGACATGGCATTTCGTTCCTGCAGAAACCAAACTGTCCTGCTTCATCACCCAGCAGCCTCAGCTGACCAGCTCCTGTGACAATAGAAACATGGAGAATTATAAAACTTACTCAGCAGAAGAAAGAAAAATACCACGTACGGCGTGTGAGCCATTTGGACCAGAATGGACCTTTCCTGGCGGAGTTACTGAAGTTACTCAGAAGCTGAGTGACAAATGCTGTGCATTCACTTCAAAAGTAAAGAGGAAGCTGTAGTGTGGTTTTCAGGCTGCTGCGAGACAGATGTCTTGCATAAAGCAAAACTTGTTACATTATATGTATGGTTCTTTGCTAATCACTCAAATTTGGCTGTGAAAAATGAGTTTTCTTTGTGGTTAACATATACAGATAAATGTAAGAAAAGATGGGCCACATCCTGGCTAACTTCGGCCATGAGGAAGGAATTTAGGTAACCTGAGTAAGTGAAAAAGCAACCAGAAGTGTTCTCTTCTTGGCCCTGACCTCCTCCTATCTTAGGAGAGGAGAGAACTGAGCAATGAAAAAAGGGCCCCTAAAAACATGAACTGACATGAGCTAGTGGTGAAGATGACAGGCCCAGGATCAGGCTGCCAGGGTTGCACACACTCTCCGCCTTCAGTAGCTGTGTGATCTTAGAAAAGCTAATTAACATTTCCTAACCCTCAGCTCTGAAATGGGGATACTAATAGTATATACCCTATAAGATCGCTCTGAGAGTCGAATGAGCGAATTCATCTAAACCACGTAGGATAATATCTGGTACCCAGAAAGTGCTCAGTGAATATTAGCTACCACCAGGAGATATTCAAGTGACACTTCATCTCTCCAGAGTGGGCCCAGGCGTCCAGGAGGGCAGAGGAGTGCCTATTGTAATGCTTGGCACTGATTCCAGGCCAATCGGATCCTCATCTATTCCTAGCAGGTTAAAGAATGTACAAGAGATGAACCCACTAAGGACACTCGTTCCTTAGGTCAAGCCTAGATCTAGATAGGAAAGGAAGAAACTGGACTGTTTTATTTATCCATCCCTCTCTCCTTCCTCCCTCTGGTTTTATTCATTAGCAACAATACCTAATAACTGGCACTCCAATGCCTGTCAATCCACAAATATTGAAGTGATTTTTTTTTTTAAGGCTTTTGCTATAGGGTGCCTGTGCTCACCAGAAAGACAGAGACAGAGAAACAGAAAGCGAGAAATCACCCCCCAGGGGGGATGGCCATGCCACAATCCCCTCTCTTCCATTCTCCTCTCGGGATCTTGGGCACGCACGCACATGTGCCCGGCGTGAGCTTAAGCCACCGGGTCCAGGACTCGAACCGTGGTTGGCTACATGGGAGTTCAGCAACATAGCCAACACGCTAATGGCTGGTCCCCAAATATTGAAGTTTTAAGTGAAAGGTTCTGCACTTCCCTTTTCAAGGTACCATTTTTATTTTGTTTTTGCTATAGGATGCATGTACTTACTAGAGAGACAGACAGACAGACAGAGAAATCACCCCAAGAGGTATGGTCATCCCTTCTCTATTCTCCTCTTGGATTTTGAGCATGTACACACACATACCTGGCATGTTTTTCAATCCTCCAGATCTGGGACTCCAGTTGTGCATTGGTCATGTGGGATCCAGCCATCTTGAACACCATGTTACTAGCTGGCCCTCAAGGTACCATTTAAGGATTAGAGAATAAGACAATGTAAAAGGGGCACTGCCTAGATCCTAGAACTGGACTGTGGTTTAAAAACCAACTGTAGATAAGCTACAACAGTCATAACATGGGTCCACATTCAATGCATGACTCAGGCAGGAAATGTACTAAGAGTTAACAGGCTAGAGAAGTGGCAGCAGCCACAGGATGTTAATTAGAAAAGGCTGGGTTTT
>NW_006198412.1:1849803-1861501 GCF_000334495.1 Tupaia belangeri chinensis | reverse complement strand
GGGCCACCAGCCACAGAATGTCATTCAGAAAAGGCTGGTTTTAGTAGGTCCTTGGAAATTTGATATGATTCAAATTGGCAGGAAAGAGAAAAAAGGAGAAATTAGATGTACAAAGGCAAAGGCATGGATATGCAAAGTGTATTTAGGGAACAATTAACTGGCAGCTTTTCTAGAATGGAAGTTTCAAACTAACTCACCAGGCTGTAAATGATGTAATAATGTCAGTGAGACTTGAATTATAGGAATTTGTTCATCATCTCCATTGGAGAAGCTTTGAGACATTTAGGTAAATGCACTGTGTCGGTTAGTTATTGCCGTGTAACAAACCACCACAAAACTTCGGTGGCTTACCACAGTAAACATTTTTGTTGAGAAGCCTAAGGGTCATCAGCATGGTTCTGTTAATACGGGCCAGTTTCCTCATCTGTAGTCAGCCGGCAGGAGCTGGATAATCTAGAAAGACTTTGGCTTCGACAATTCAGTTTTCCTCCATGCATTTCTTACATCCCCCCAGCAGGCTGACCTGGCATTTTCATGGTAATCCCAGGGGTCCCACAGAATTTGTGGAAACACACCAGTCCTTTTTAAAGCTTATTCTTACATTATGACCACCAGCATCCCCAGGTCAAGGCAACTCACATGGTGCTTCAGTTTCAATGTGTCCCCCCTCCCACCCACCCCCGAAATTTATGTATTGAAATCTGCTGAGCTATTGTAATGGTGTTGAAGAGGGTAGAGACCTAATCCAATTATAGTGTTGAAAGGTGGGCCCTTTGGGAGATGACTGGGATTGAATGAGCTCATCACGGTGGGGCCCCTGATTGACTCCTGGTAGCTTTAGAATAGCAGACACATGGACACATGTGCTCAGTGCTGTGTCTCACCATGTTGCACCTTGTACCATCTTAGAACCCTGCCAAATCCCCACCAATAAGAAGACCCTTACCAAATGTGACCTCATGACCGTGGAATTCCAAAAACCATAAACTATTCAACTTCTGTTATTTATAAATCACCCAGACTCAGGTATTCCATTATTAAGCAACAGAGAATGGTCTAAAACCCATGGCCGAGTTCAAATGCAAGAAATGGGTTAAGTACTGCCTCTTTATTTGAGGGAAACTGCAAAGTCACAGCGTAAAGGGAGAGAGAAAGAAATTGGGGCCATTGATGCAATCAATCTGCCAAGTGCACTGAAAAGAGGATTATTTGAGAAGTAAGCATTGACCACAGTCACTGACAATACAGAACACACTGTATCCATGAAATACAACCAAGCAAGGGCTATGCAACATCTCATTTCTGGCTCTTGTCAATTTATTTTTTTCTCTTCCCATGTTAGTGGCTTCATTACTGCCAGAATATAACATTAACAGGCGGATGGTGCTTTTTTTTTCTGTTGTCAAGGGGGGAAAAGAAAGAAAGAAAGAAAACACAGCTGAGAAGAGAGACCCTCTATTACCTTGGGAATCACTGCGTGACAATCGTAGCAGCTGAAAGGAATATAAAAAGTATAGTTTCTGATTCAGATGGAGGGAGAGGGCCAGTACTGGACAAAGCAACCAGGAATGCACTAAAGGAAAAATTCTGTTCCAGTCCTTGGAAGATTAATTTAAATTTTTTTTTTTTCCAAGTTGACATGCTCCAATATTAGTTCTACAGAATCACAGAAATTGTAGGTATTGTAGCTTCCTATCATAAGCATTCAGGCCTAAGGAATATTGAAACAGGGACCTTTTACATATCAGGCTGTTTGCAAGGCATCTCACATACATAGTTTTATAAAATACTCATATCGGTATATGGTAGGTATTACCAGTCCCATTTTATAGATGAGAAAACTGAGACTCAAATACCAACAAACCAGTATGACTAGAAAATGGCTGGATTTTAAGGCTGTTTTCTCGAGTTTGGTTTCGTGCACTAAAAAACCTTTTAGCTTACCACTCATTTAAAAGGCAGACAGTGAGTGGTTGGAGGGGTAAGAATCACCAAGGAACAGATCATTATTTTGCTTCTTTTTCCACTTGAGCTTTTAGAATTTGGGCCAAATTAGCTTCTACTCCACAGAGTTTGGACTTGTCAGTGTATGGGAAGCCCTGTGGTTAAGCCTTGCCTACCTGTATAGAAAAGACATGGAGCAGTCATACCCCAAGAAGGGACCACAGTGATTTTGGTCTTCTTCACATAATGAAAGAAATCGAGGGCCCGAGTGGGCCCAGTTGTGACTTGGCCCATGACAGTGTATGATGAATGTTTAGCTTTCTGGTAGAAGAGAAAGATCAACAGATGGGATTCCTAGGCCATCTCCTGTTTTCTAATAATTACTTATTTTTAATTTTATTTACTCACTCTTTATTTTATTTTATTTTGACCAGACACACACACACACACACACACACATAGAGGAGAGAGAGAGAGAAAGTGAGAAAGCAAGCAAGCCACCAGGTGGAGGACTAGACCCATGGTCGGCCACGTGGGAATATCCAGCACCTTAACCACCACGCCACCTGCTGGCCCCACCATCTCCTGTTTTCTAAATGAACTCTCTTGAGAAAGCCTATTCCTTAATAAACTCTATATGTGAGATTAACTGACAACAACCTCTGATTTAAAAAGTGTGAGGGAACCAGCAGTTAGTGTAATGGCTATTTCTCTGGACTCCCACATAGTCGACAGCGGTTCACGTCCCGGACCCGGTGGCTTAAAACTCATGCTGGGCGCATGTGTGTGCGTGCCCAAGATCCCGAGAGGAGAATGGAGGAGAAGGGATTGCAGCGTGACCATCCTCCCTGGGGGGTGATTTCTTGCTTTCTGTCTCTCAGTCTCTGTCTGTCTGGCGAGTGCACGCGCCCTATAGCAAAAACCTCTCCAAAAAAAAAGTATGAGAGGTTCAGAAATAGGCTCTAAAGAGGAGAATGGAATGGGGACAGGAAGTTCCCTTTACCTGGATTCCAGATCCCTTTTATGCCCTTAGAGACAGATACTAATCCACTGCTTACTCGGCCCATAAAGAAGCTCAAGTGTCTTCTATCCTATTAAGCAATCAAGTTCCTAGCAATTTCTTCCTTCCCTTCACCAAACTTCTGACAGTTTCCCAGTGCCTTGCTTTCTGATTGATCTCCTGATTCTCACCGGCACTCCAGCCCACTGAAACCTGGGCTTTGAGCTACTCAAACTCCAGGCTCATGCAGGAGGCACTGCTCTCTTGGTCTTTTTGTGCCACTGGGTGTGATTGGCCATCGGCAATCTGCTTGGCATTGGGTATGATTGCCCACTGGCAAATCTTTCCTTCCTCTTCTGACACTACTCTCTCACCAGGATTTTCTCTTACCTCTTTTGAAGTCCTTTTCAGTCTTCTTCTCTGCAATTTCTCCTCTCCAGTCTGCCTCCTGATGCTGTAGTCTTCTCCAGGGTTGTCTTCAGCCCTTTTCCCCTAAGGTCACCTACTTCACCTTTTCTCTTTAGCGCCAGATCTATTATCTAGCTGTATTGAGCACCTCCACTAGAAGGTCTCTCAAAAAACTCAAACTTGAGCCTAAAACAGAAATTGTTTTCTCTTTTTTATATAGGATTTTATTTTTAAATTTTATATTTTTGTTGCCAGGAAGCGTGTGAGCTTGCCAGAGAGAGGAAGCATCACCCAATGGAGTCATGCTGTAATTCTTTTTCTGCCACTTCTTCCCATCAGGATTTCGAGTATGCATGCACACATGGAGCCAGGATTGAAACTACGATCAACCACGTGGGGTCTGGCTTCCTGTGTGCAAAACTGCTGTGCTATTGGGTCAGCCAGCTCTTGTTATTGTTGTTTCTCTCTCTCTTCATTTTCAGAGGGTGCTTGCACTCACCAGAGAGAGAAAAAGAAAAAGTACCCACCAATGGTGCATGGTCAGGCTGCAACCCTTTCTCTAATCTGTTTTCTCTTTCACTTGTATGGTCCATCTTGGTTGAACGCATCAGTATCCACTGAGACTCACAGCTGGTGTCCACATTCCACATCCAGTTTAATGTCCTATTCGTCGTCCTAAAATCTTTTATGAATTAATTCGACCTGTTGCTGTCACACCTGAGAGCTTTGATTTTTCATCTGAACTAATGCTGTCCAGTAGGTCTCCCCTTGCCATTGTTGTCAGAGTGATCTAAAATACAAACATAGTCATGCACTTTGCAAATTATGCTTTTCTAGAGCTTCTAAAGTTTACTCCAATTTTTCTTGAGGATCAGGTCCAAAGTCCTGGACATGGCCTGAATGAGCTGACCTTTGTGTGTCTCTTCACCCCACCTTCTACTTTCACCCTTCATGAGTAAAGAATACCGCATTTCTCTGAATATGTGCTACTATTGCTTCCCTCTTTAACTCTGCAAGTGCTGTCCCTTCTGCTTAGAATACTGCCCCATCCCTATCTTATAAATGCCTGTCGACTTACAAATTTTAAAATCAGGGTTTGCATCTCCTATGGGTAATCTTTCTGGATACCTTGGATACAAATCACCACTCCCACCTCGGCACTATGCCAGAGAATTTCTATAATTTTACATTTTAAATTGTGAAAAATAAAATGAGTGATTTACATGTCTCCCTCTAAGACCACAAATTTCATAAGGCAGAGTCCAGTTTTCTATCTATTCAGCAAATACTTACTGAATGCCTGGACCATTTAGGTACCAAAGCTGGTGCAGTGATTTAAAACATACAGACTTTGGAGTCAGGCTGAGCTCAAATCTTGAACAAATCACTTAATTTAAGTTTCATTTTCTTCAACTATAAAAACGGGGACAGTAACAATAGGAATGCTATTGACTGATACAGTTGGGCTGTTAGTTGATTACTTAAGAGAACATGTAAGATAAAATCAGGAATCACAAAAAGATTCTTCTGTGGGACCAGATGGTGTAATAGTTACATCACTGGACTCCCATGTAGTCAACTGTGGTTCAAGTCCTGGACCTGGAGGCTTAAAACTCACACCAGGCACATGTGTGTGAATGCCCAAGATCCTGAGAGGAGAATAGAGGAGAAGGGATTGCATCATGGCCATCTCACTGAGTGCTAATTTCTCACTTTCTGTCTGTCTCACTCTGTTTTTCCAACAGGTGCACGTGCCCTATGACAAAAACTTTCTAAAATTTTTTAAAAAAGATTTTAGATATTTTATTTTCACTAAACCATAAACCTGGACAATCATTGAACAATCTCTTGACACTGGTCCATACCTTTCCTTTGAATATTACTCTGTTACCTGGAGTCTCTGACTACTTTTTTGATAAACCAAACTTTTAAAGTGTCAAAATTCCAGGTCTGATTTCTTCAAAATGCAGTAGAACTTAAAAAAAAAAATGGTGAAGCCAATGGAATGCAGAATCCTTCTATGTTTTCGTGATTCCCCTCTGCCACTGTCTGTCTCACTCTCTTATTGTTTTTTAGTTTGACCAGAGAGAGCTAGAGAGAGAGAGAGAAAGGATAAGTGAGAAAGCAAGATGCCAGGTCCAGAACTCGAACCCTGGTCACCACATGGGAGGCCGGCATCTTAACCACCATGCCACTTGCTGGCCCTATTATTGTTTTTAAATTTGACCAGACAGAGATAGAGTAAGAGAAAAAGAGAAAGCAAGAAAGCAAGCCGCCAGGTCTGGGGATTGAACTGCTAACTATGTGGGAATCCAGTGCCTTCATGCACCATGCCACCTGCCAGTCCCTCACTCTGTTGTTTCTTTTGATGCATAAAATTTTAAGTTTGATGTAATTCCATTCGTCTATTTTTGTTTCTGGTATCATAGCCAAGAAACTGTTGCCACATTCAACATCCTGAAGTTTTCCCTCTAGAACTTTTTTAGTTTTAGGTCTTAAATCCATTTGGAGTTAATTTTTGGAATAAGGTATGGATCCAACTTCATTCTCTTGTGTGTGGATAGCCAGTTTCAAAAAACTTTTTGACACTTCTTCTTTAGCATTCGTATTTTGTTGGGTTACATACCAGTCAGTGATTGATATCATCACAGTAATCAGTACTGCTGGTACAGACAGGCTGGAGAATAGGACAGTGTGGACTCAAGTGAGCTCCACCTCTCCAGGTGAGCTGAGAAACCAGGAGTACCTCAGCAGTTTAATCACACTTTAAACTAAAAATAAAATTGCCAGAGGGCATGCATGCTCACTAGAAAGAGACAGAGAGAGAGAGAGATAGAGAGAACCCCTCAACATGGAATGGTCATGCTGAAATCCTTTCTCCATTTTCCAAACCGTCAGAATCCTGGGCAAGCATGCACACAATTACAACATGTTTCTCAAGCCACAGGGCCTGGGATTTGAACCATGGTCAGTCATGTGGGATCTAGTTCCCTTAACAACGAGCCTACAGATCTATTTTCTGGTTTTTGACACTTTAATATTTGGGGTCTTGCTAATTCTGGACCATACACCTTTTGGGGGGGGGTGCTTTCTCCTTCCCTCTCTCTCATTGGCAAAAGCACATGCCCTCTTCCAATTTCACAAGTAAATATGAAAAATACAAGCGAGCCTAGCCCAGCCATGGTGGCACAAGCAGGAGGGTATCTCTTGGAATGACTGATGCCTTATGTGGGGCCCAGGTTTGGTTCTGGCCCGCCCCAAACAGCCTGGGCAATGGTGGCACAGATCCGTGGTGTGGCTAACCGGGAGGCTGGGGCAAGATTGAAATGTGGGGGACCAGCAGTTAGCATAATGGCTATGTCGCTGGACTCCCATGTAGTCAACCACGGTTCGAGTCCCGGACCCGGTGGCTTAAACTCATGCCGGGCGCGTGTGCGTGTGTGCCCAAGATCCCGAGAGGAGAATGGAGGAGAAGGGATTGTGGTGTGGCCATCCCCCCGGGGGGTGATTTCTCGCTTTCTGTCTCTCTGTCTGTCTCTGTCTTTCTGGTGAGCGCAAGCGCCCAATAGCAAAAAAAACCAAAAACAAACAAACAAACAAAAACACACACACACAAAAAAACTCTCCAAAAAGAAGATTAGAAGATTATAATGTGGTAGACTCTGTCAAAAACACCCCTCTCTCTCCCTCCAGATCTTTCTCTGATTAAAAAAAAAAAAAAAGTAAAAGGTGCCATATATACTGTCTGTGAATTAGAGGAAACAGACTGACTGCTACGTGAATGATCCAGTTATGTAAAGAACAAACAAGAGAGCTTCTGCTGTAGCCCCTCGGGGTGGTGTGAAATTGCAATCACATCTGTGAGCTACGTGCCCCAGTGCGTGGAATTCCAACATTAGCTGTTGTCACAATTTGGCACTGAGGCATAGTGAATAGTTCCTACCCTGCCACTTTCAGACAACCAGGCCATCTGTCAGGGGATCCTCATTTAACCTAGAGGGGAGGAAAAGGTCCCTGGGGCCTGAAAGAGACGTTCAAGTTAGACAGGTGGAAAGTGGTTTCTAGAAGAGTACGTGCCAAAGTCTGCAGGCAAGTAAGTGGCAGGCTGCCTGTGCTTGGCACAATGTCTGGGTGCACAGTAGGTGAGTTTTTGTTTTGTTTTAACTTTATGCTGAAGCAGGAAGGGGTTCATAAACAGGTAGGGGGTTGCTCAAGACCAGCTCTGATTGCATCAGCATTCTGACACGAGAAGAATCCTCCTGGCTCACTGAGAAACATGCAGCGACGGGTCATTCCGGAAGCAGAGCATTAGCTGTGCATTTGGAGAGCGCGAGTACCTTCCACATGCCTGGAGCAGTGCCAATCACGGGGCAATGTTAGTGACTAGGACAGACTCAGCCCCTGAATGACTCACAGCATCCAGTGTTCCCTGAACAGGGTACAAAAGGCACAGGGCACACACATGAGGCCAACAGGGCAGTTAGCGAAGGAGGCCAGGCTAGGGCAGCAGCTGCTTCAGGGCCAGCAGGGAGCTGGGATCTCAGTGCTCACTCACACCCAGGTCTGCGCAAGCCAGTGGCCGGGGAAGAGGTCTGTTTATAGGTTATGGGGCTGGTACCTTCTGGACTGGTTTGGCTTCAAACTGTATCATGAGTCAGAAAAACCATTCTGTTCCAGTCACGATATGGTCACAGAACTTTGGTGTTTATTTCCTCATCTGAGGAGAGGAACAATGTCTCACTTCTCTCTTTCCTGAGAGGAGACCATAAGGTCATGAGAATTCTCCAGAGGACCTCCCATAAGCAAGAGGATTCTAGCCCTCAGCTTTCTGGTTGGTAGAACCTCAACACTGATCCTATTAAACTCATTTCTTCTTCTATTTTTTTTTTTTTTTTGAGAGGTTTTTGCTATAGAGTGCGTGCGCTCGCCAGACAGACCGAGAGAGACAGAGAGACAGAAAGCAAGAAATCACCCCCCAGGGGGGATGGCCACACTGCAATCCGTTCTCTTCCATTTTCCTCTCGGGATCTTGGGCACGAACGCACACACGCCCGGTGTGAGTTTTAAGCCACTGGTTCTGGGACTCGAACCGCAGTCGACTACATGGGAGTTCAGTGACATAGCCATTACGCTAACTGCTGGTCCCTCTTCTATTTTTTTTAAAGCCCACATATACATAAAATTGTCAGATCGTATGTGTGCTAACCAGAGAGAGAGAGAGAGAGAGAGAGAGAAAAGCACCTGCCAATAGGGTGCGATTGTGACACAATCCATTTTCTCCCACTTCTCTGTCTCGTCAGGATTTGAGGTACAGATGCACACAGGCACGTACACACGGCTGGTGTGTATTTCAAGCTGCCCAGGTAGGGATTGGAATAGCGGTCGGCTATGTGGTGCACAGGGCGTAACCACTGCATAGCAGGGCTGGCTCCATTTCTTCTTCCATTGTCAGTGAAAATCCACAATGTTTTTATGGGATTCTGAGAGATGCTAAAGTTGTAACTAAAATTCAGCCACAATCCTTCAGGCTGGAGAGATGGGATGATAACAGAGGCTCAGATCAAGTTCCCCACACAACTTCCATTTAAATTAAACTTCCTTTAATGAAATAAAAAACAAATGGTGCATTGCATAATATTTGTGGTCACAGTATAAAACAATACAATTAGTTCATATAACATTAGATATGGACAAAAATACACGAGACCCTTTCTTTGTCTACGGAAAATTCTGCAGATCCTCATGTGCCACACTAAAAAAGAAAGAAAGTCAGCTTTTTTCTTCTAGTGATCTGCACACCTACTTATCACTGAGAATTTGGTCAAACAGTGGAGGAGAACTTACCCAAATCCTAGTTCCCTTCTTCCTCTGTTGTCATCGGTGAAGCTAAAAATAAAGTTTTTTGAAAGTAGCAAGTTGTACAGTATTGCTTATTATTCCTGCCAAAAAGGCTCAGTCTTTGGCTCACAGGTGTCAGTGACAAAATCATCGTTGCAGGCAGACTGCAAAGCAAGAAGCAAGAGCCACCAGGGAAACAGATGAAGGTCTGGGCAGGAAGGGGATTCTTCACCAGGTTCTTAGGGAAAGCCACGTGGGTAGGAGGGTGGGGGAGGGCGTACAAATAAATACATTTCTAAATTAAGATTTAATCCAGTTGGTGAGCCAGAGTTCCACCATCCCATGAAAGTTCTGAGAGGTTGTTAAAAAGTCAGTGTTTGCATTTTTTTTTAAAGTGAAAGGTGTATGTAAACATCATAAAGTAAACAATTTAAATAATTCTGAGGCTTCTATCTGAACATACCTTAGGCTCTTTCTGGGATATTTTTATGATAAGAAAAAAAAAACCCAAATGCTCATCAAGTTCCTTATTGTTTACAAGTGCAATTTTACCCATGTGAGGCATGGCTAGGTCCTTCTCTCATTCACACCAGTGCTACTGGCAGGAAACTCTTCCAGAAGAGCACTTTGTGAGGAGCCCTATTTGGTACAAAAGCGTGTAGCACACACTTTTAAAAAACGCACATCCCAGGCAAGTTTACGTGCCTAGCAGGAGCTAGGTCCTTGGTACAATGCACTGGGATTCCCCCTTTCTCTCAGCCCCAGGGAGACCTGCAGTTTGGCAGAGTGGGCAGGTCAATGCCTCAACAACTCCAGCTTGCACTGCACCATCACCTGAGAGGAAAAGGTTCAATGTGTGAGCCCCTGTCACTTTCACCACCCTCAAGTGTCTAGCGAGACCCAGTCCACGGTTTTACATACACCTGGGGCCACCTGGTTACATCCCAAGCTAAGGACCCTTCCTTTCTATTGAGAAGGGCCTGCATTCTAACAATCTTAAATCTTCTTTGAAAAATTGAGAGGGCTCAGGGCCCTGGCTGTTACCAATATAGCACGTGCTGATATTTGTTCTCTCCTAATTGTACACTCACCTGTGACCCACCTCCTCTGAAGCAGCAGTTAAGAAATGACAGGTAAAAGGCCCCAAATCTAGCGCCATCAAGGCCTTCTCCCTCTTTGTCCTTCATGCTCTGGTGGGGCATACCTGCTGCCTCTCTTCCTGCCATAGAATCCAAGTCTGGAGGCCATCTGTGCTGTTACCATCGAGGTAGAATCTAGTTTCTACCACATGACTGGTCCCCTTGGTGGGCAACAAAAAGGGAACGCCTTGGTGGACATCTGCTTCCTGGAGTGCTCGGTAATAAGTGCAGAACTGTTCGTGGGCAGCAGCGAGGGAGGCGGAGGGGAGGTGGTAAGCCGGGCCCGGCCCATGGTGACAAAGAGCCGCACATGAATGGCCATCACTTTGTATTACTTTATTGCTCAAAACAAATGAATCTCTTTCCCCCTTTGGAAGACAGAGCAGTGTTAGATCCTTCAGAGCCAGGATCAAAGCACAGAGGATTGCAATTAGGGCATCAGTCACCAGTGAGCTTCAGAAAACCCCACTGGGATGCTTCCCAAAGGCCAGTGCTGGGCAGGGGTGAGACACTTCAGGGGTAGGGAGGCTCTGAGGGGAACGCTTTTAAAGCAAAAGAAACTGGGGATACAGAAGGTCTCTTTCTGTCCACTGTGCTATTCCTGTTGGGAGCAGTCGGGCAAAGCAGACTGCTCTCAAGTCTGCTTTGTAGGCCGTTCACATGACAGCAAATTGCTGGGTTTCCTTCATGTTCCTGACAGGAAAGCAAACATACCACAAAGTATACCCTTCCTCACTAACCCCCTGCAGAGGATCTTTAAAAGACTTGAAGGACTGCAAGGGTCATGGAAAATGCATGGTTCTTCTAGGCAATTTTGGATTCCTTGAAGTCAGTCAGTCTTGCAAGCAGCAATTTGCCTTCACGTTGAGGATCCCAAATAGCATGTGAAGGATGAGGCAGACCTGTGGGTCCCCCAGCACGTCCCCTGGTGGCCAATGCCTTTGCCTCTCACAAACGCCAGGAAAGAACGGAAGTGGCTTCCTCAGCCAAACACACTCATCACCACTGATCCTCCGGGCTAGAGCTGCGTAAACCTAACTTTCCAGGGTACTTCGTCTGCTCCCCTGGGCTCCCCTGAAGCATGGTGGCCTCTGAACTATTAGAGTGTCTGTCTTTTCCTTGTCCTCAACCTCCTCTCCCTTGCAGACCTTCTTACTGCCCTGGACAGAGGTGGCTGTGTATTTTTCTTCATATTCATTCTTAAGGCTAAGGTGGCAAGATAAGGTGCTCGGTGGAGAGCCAAATTCTAGATTCCAGGGCCGCCATTTCAGCACTCTCACGTAACACAAACACAAAGAAATGGAAAAGGGGCGGAGAAGCAAAAAAAAAAAAAAAAAAAAAAAGCATGGGGGCTCAATACGAACTTACG
>NW_006198412.1:1820156-1849544 GCF_000334495.1 Tupaia belangeri chinensis | reverse complement strand
AAAAAAAAAAAAAAAAAAAAAAGCATGTGGGCTCAATCAGAAGTTATGTACTCCAAGTTTAGATTTCAAATATAGTCTAAACCCCTGAAAATAGGGGTTGGGGTAGGGTCGTAAAAGCCACAAATCAGCCTTCGGCACAGGTCTATGTTGTCTCTGGGCCGGGGTCAAGGGTCGCATTTAGCAGCTCCCTGAACACACGCCCCAACGTGGTGGAAGCCAGCTCTCGAGAGGGCAGGCACACGTCACCCGGGATAAAGAACTCTGAATGCCATCACCCCATCCTCACCGCAACCCCTCGAATCAAAAGCTATAAACACACACAAGTCAGAGGATCTAAAACCAGTAGAAGAAAAGAATTAGACAAAGGTTAACCGTTAAAAAGCTGCGTAGGAGAAACACACACTCGACTGCTGTATCAGAAAGTGCCGTGGGAGGAAGAGCTATGTGCTGGTAAACATGTCCGCGCTCAGACCTTGACATGCAGAAAAGAGAGCGCGCCGAGTCCCACCTGAGATTAGAGAGGACTGGTTTTTAGTGTAACACACTTCGTTTGAAAATGTCACTGTCCTCTTCTCGCCCAATTGCTCCGAGAACGTCCCTCTGTCACTCCCTTCCGGGCTGGTCTAGTCCATCTCCATTGACATGAGCCGGCGGCGCTCCCGCCTGGTCTCTTGAACCTCCTTCTTACAACACCAGTGGGAGCTGCAGTACCCGATGAGGCAGGACAGCAGCCCGATGACAGTGGACAGACCGACGCCAATCAGCAGCGGGTACTTGAAGGCATTCAGCACTAGGACAAGAGAGCAAAGGAGTTGTTAGTGCTGCTGGGAAGGCTGCCTGGGGGGCCAGCCCTTCCTTCCCGACTGGAGAGGGGTGGGGTGTCCCTGTGGGCTCCAATCTCATGTAAGCAGCGTCGGGCACCTAGCACAGTGCTAGGGACAGGAGCAGCTCAGCCACACCTGTCGGAAAATGAGCAAGTGTCTCCCCACCCAGTTCTGTGGGGGGAAAGAGAAACAGAAAGAGATTTCACTAGATGCCTTTGAATGTCAACTTGCTTTTTAGGGTTTTGGCAGGAGATTGATTTTTAAAAGTCAGTATAAGGGCACCGCATATTCAGTAGCAGATGCACCCTTTAAAAAACGGCATAAATCAATTCTATGCATCAAATAACTGAAGTGTACTAAGGGAGCTATTTTAAGTAACACTATAGTAAATTATCTAGCAAAGTGAATAATCACTCCCTTCCTTGTTTGGTAAATCTGGGCTTTCATATGGAGTTACTTCAAGCAAGGAATTTCTAAGAAGCAAATATAGTATAGATGACTTAAGTTTCAGAAATGTACAAATACCATTTAGGTTCCAACCCCGAAAGCCTCCTTTCCTCCTCCGTGAGTATTACTGCTCCTCGGGTGGATGCTGCCACTGCACTGGGTGTCTTATATTAATTTTCCTAACAGCCTCAGGAGAGATTATTATCCCATTTTACAACAGAGGAAAGGCTAAGTGAGGTGGAAAGACCTGGGTTCCATTTTCCATCTCCTCCAAGCTGACTTAACACACTCAAAAGGCTTCTAATCTTGGGAGCACCTGAACTTTCATTCTCTCCAGGGTGTTATTCGATGAATGTTTACCTTTTGAAGTTTTCTTATAAACTACAGAACAATCGTCTCTACTCTGCTTAGGGACCAAAGGCCTGGCCATCCAGTTTAGGCTGACCCTGGTGGTCAGTGCAGGCTACTGAGTCAGGGTGCTCACCCTCTCACCCTGGGGCCCATGACTCCAGGAGAAACCTCCCTTCTGCAAGAAGCAAAACCAACAGGAGGGCAATAGTGCAGGCAGGCAGGGTGCAGCCTAGCCTGGAGACCTGAAGCACCTCTCTCAACACTGTTGTCTGCCTCTTGTTGGCAGAATCCATGCCACCCTTGGGGCAGAGTAAAGTGGGTTTCTACAGAATATACAGAAGATGTAAAAGCTCAAAAATCTTTCCAATAAATCTGAAAAATCATTTCCAGATGCCAGGACACAGCAAAGGCTGCTTATGCTTTTTTGGATGCAGACTCAGGCCAGGTCCAGACATAACGCAGGACGTGCTGTGGCACATTTTTCCAGCCTGGAATCCTGGATTCTGTCGATGGCAGCATGGCACAGACAACATTCCCCAAACACTGAGAGAAAGATCTGTGTGTCATTCTTACCATCCATCTTCACAGTTATAAAGATGGGCTTGGAGTGGATCTCTGCCTCTTTCTGCCAGGAACCTGTCGGTGACTTCACCCATGGAGTCACGGAACAGTAGTAGTTGCCAAAGTCCTGGTCCTCGGAGCTGTGCACTTGCAGCAAGAACTCCAGCACGCTCACACGCTCCAGGCTGAGGTTGCTCTTCCAGTCCCTTTGGGCTGTGGTCACAATCCCTTTCCGGTCCAGGGAAGATAGGAGGACAGGATCCTTGTCCAGGCCAAAGGAGTGCACCGCAAACCAGGACACATCAAAAGCCATGTCATCTGCAGATTATAAACCAAAATCCAGGGTCAGTGCAGCAGGTGGAAGTGATATGTATGGAACCTTCCCATGCCCTATACCATTCTACCTGCCTTAGGTTTTGCTGAGCCTTGAGAAAACCCTATGATGGAGGTGCTATTATATTCCCCTCTACAGCAAGATGAAATACCTTGTTCATGGTTACTCAGCTTGCAGGTAACAGGGTGTGCAGCTTAATCTGGGGACTCCTGCTCCAGAGTCCTGCTTCTTTTTTTTTCTTTTCTTTTTTTTTTTTGAGAGATTTTCGCTATAGGGCATGTGTACTCGCTAGAGACAGATAAACAGAAAGCGAGAAATCATCACCCCCCCCCACCTCTCCAGGGGGATGGCCATGCTACAATCCCTTATTGTTCATTCTCCCCCAGGATCTTTGGCACTTACGCACACACTCCCAGTGTGAGTTTGAAGCCACCCAGTCTGGGACTTGAACTGTGGTTGGCCACGTGACATAACTGCTCTGCCACCTGCTAGCTCCCAGAGTTCAGCCTCTTAAGAGCTCCACTGCTACCACCCAGCCTACAAGGCACAGGGAGATTCAGGGCCCAACAATTCCCCCATGGAGAATACAGAACGTAAAGCTAGCAAGTGATGATGTCACACGCTTTGTCTCTCAAAGAAAACAGGGTCCTTTGGCATTTCAGGCCGAAGAACTCAAGACTAGGAGGACACAAAAGTCATAAGGAACAAAATGTACATAAAATGAATTGTACAGAATTTAGAGTTGTAAAGTGTTTAAATTTTATTATTCACTGTGGCTTCTTTTTCCTTCCCTTACAGAAGTACTTGAGTTCAAAACAAGAGGAAAAAAATGTCAAGCTGAGAAAATTGAACACAGTTTAACGGTCCCAGAGAGGAATGCTGCTGAATCGTAAAGTACTCTGCAAAATTAAGGTTCTCACAGCCTCAAATAAATTAATACGGGTATATGAGAGAGAGGACTCTGGCACAAGTGGTAATTCTCAAAGAATGTGAAGACAGCACACAACATAAGCCCCTGACCTCTTGTCTCGCCCAGTATCAACTCAACGTCGGCTGTGCCAGCTCCGAGACTCCTCCAGCAAGCCAGAGAGAACAGGAGCCATGAACACTGCTTTATCTTAAACCCCCCGAGAGGTCTTTTCCTACCAATGTTAATGACACAATTCTTGCTACACAAAAGGTAACATTTATTCGTTGAGTGAAAATACACTAATAACCTCGAAAAGCACCTTATCGTACAAATAAATAATTTTTGGATGCTCACATGTTAAAAAGGTACGGAAGTAAATCTAAAAGAAAGAATTTCTACAGAATTATCCAAATGATCATTCTTTTTTTCAGCTCTCTTTAAAAAGGCAGCATCTCCTTTTTCTCCCCCATCAATGCACTGTGGCCCAGTGTGTGTCATTTTCTCATTCCCAGAGTACAGGCTGTCTCTCTCCGAGAAGACCACCTCCCGAGGCAGAGGGAGTGCCCTAAACTTTCACCACCCTCCAAGTACTGGGGCACAGTGGGCACTGGCCCAAGGATGCAAACGAACTGCACTCAAGGAAAAGCCCAGCTTGAGCTGCAGTCACCTGCAGGTGTCGGGCAATTACTAAAGGCCGAAAGTCACAACCATGCTCCCTCTACTTGTGCCCAGACTACCCCAAATCCCCACTGTGCCCTGCAGTGTTGTAGCCAGGCTCCAGGGCCAGACTGCTGGAGTCAGAAACCCAGCATCTGCACTTATTGGTCATGTGACCTGAGTAAGTCACTTAAGTCCACTGCAACTGCTTTCTCATCTGTAAAATGAAAACAGCACCCATGGTTAACCTAATTATATTTATAAAAATGCTTCAAATAGTCCCTGGAACATAGTAAGTGCTCAATAAAAGTTGGCCACCATGAACATTATTGCCTCATTCAACACACACGGTCCTGCAAATAGATGTTCCTAACAAGGGCACTCCCACCTATAGCAGATGCTCCTGGTGCCCTGCCCAGACCACCTCATGCACCAAGTCCCCAGCTGCTACAGGTGCTGGCTGCTAAAGCTCTCACCCTTCTCCCAAGAACTGGCCTTAGTTGACAGAAACTACCTCCTGCAGATGCCTCCAGGAGGTCTTGAAACACCCTTCCTCCCTGGCCATCATCTATGGACAATGACTCACTAGTGAGGGGATATTGAAGTCTAGCACCTTTGCCTCAAGGTGAGCCATACTCTGGGCACAACCCACACTCCTGAGCTCCCTGTGGGGTGAGATTTGTTTTGAATTTACATCTGCCCTGTCTTCTTCCCAAGCTCTTTCTTGATTCCCTCACTCCCTCATAGTGTTATCCTACACTCCCTCAATTAACCCTCACGTTGTCTCAGGCTTTCTAGAGAGCATGACCTAACACGCCACCTCCAAAGGGCCAGATCTGCTGCCCAATCCCCACCTTGGCACAGGAGTGCTTTGGTTCTCAGCCCATGTATGCAACATGTTCTTTTTCAAAGAGAATTCCCTTCTAGCCCATAGGATGCATGAGAAAAAACTAAATTACAACTTGTGTTTAATTATTCAGAATCTTCCACCCACACAGGCCAAGTGTGCAAAGTTCTGGAAAATTGTGATCTGCAAGATTATGGCTTCCTATGGCTTTTGCAATTACACTGGGGGAAAAGATTTCTATATTAAGGTCATAACTAGTGACCCATTAATTTACTGAGAAAAAGCATTTAAAGGATTTATTTTTGTAAATATAATAAGTGAGGCTTAAGGATAAAAATGGTATTGCAAGGTCCTAACTATCAAAAAGGATTTTTCTTCCATTTTCCTGGCAGTCTCTCCTTTTACATTCTCTTTCACTTGGATCCTACTTTGTGTCCTCAGTCTTCCACATCTCAGGTGTAGGCATGACAGCTCATTCCAGATCTAGATTCTTCATTCCTTTACCGTGTGAATAGAGCTAACAAACTATATTATTTTGAGGGCTTTTTTCTTTTCTTTTTCTTAACACCATTCACAAACACTTCTTCCTGCCTTTAAAAGTCAACCAGGGTCAGTTTTCCTAAGAAAGTCAATTTATTAGTCAGTCAACTTGTCTAGGAGTCCATAAATTTTAGCCTGCAGGCCAAATCCAGCCCACCACCTGCTTTTGTAAATAAAAGTTTCACAGGAATGCAGTCCTGCCCATTTGTTTACATTATTACTATGGCTGTTTTCATGTTACAATTGCAGAATTGAGTAGTTGCCGTGGAGATCATCTGGCCCATAAAGCCAAAAGCAATTCCCACTGGAGTCCTTTACAGAAAATATTTGCTGACCCTCAACTATTCTCCACATGAACCCTCAACTGGAAATACTGTAAGACCAGACATCCACCTCAATGGTGCTAGCCACCCATGCCTCTGCTCCATTACCAGAGATGCCCAGATCCCTGCCCAATGGGCTCACTTTGGTTTCACTATAGGCTATTTTCTTTGTGTTAGAATGTGCCCCTTTACAGAATGAAAACCTGCTTCTAGTTTCCTCCCGAGGGTCATACTTCCTGTTGTCTCTGCACTGGAACTTACAAACCCTGGGCAATTTGTTCTTTTCAAGATGCAAATTTGCAGAAGCCATGGTTCTACTTGTGATAGGGTGAGAGGCACAAAGAATGTCTAGATTCAAATTATACAAAGGAAAGAAATATTGGGTTGTCAGAAAAGCCATGACATATTTTTTCTGTTTTTGACTGAATAATATGTCATGACTTTTCCAATGAACCAATAGTAAAGATTAGAGCTGAAATAAATGAAATAGAGAAAAGAACTACACACACATAAAAATCAATGAAATGAAATGCTGATTTTTTGGGAAGATAAACAAAATAAATAAACTATCAGCTAGACTAATTAAGAAAAACACAGGGACCAGCAGATGGTGTAATGGTTACGTCACTGGACTGCCATGTAGTCAACTGTGGTTCAAGATCTGGACCCGGTGGCTTAAAACTCATGCTGGGCACATGTACATTTGCATGCCCAAAATCCTGAGGGGAGAATATAGAAGGGATTGCAGCATGGCCACTCCTGGGTGATTTCTTGCTTTCTTGTCTCTCTGGTGAGAGCATGCATCCTACAGCAAAACATCTCTCTCAAAAAAAAAAAGAAAGGAAAACACAGAAAGGAATCAGATACATAAAATTAGTATGAATCTGGTAATACTATAATGGTTATATCAGAAATAAAAAAAAATATGAGAAAATACTATGAGCAATGATATGCCAACAAACTAGAAAACTTAAATGAGATGGACAGATTTCTGGACATGTACAAGTTACCTAGGATGAATCAGGATGAAATAGAAAGCCAGACTAGACCAATAACAAGTGATGAGATTGAATTAGTGATAAAATAGTCTCCCAACAAAGAAAAGCCTAGGTCCAGATGGCTTCACTTCGGAATTCTACAAAACTTTTAAAGAAGAGCTTATTCTAATTCTTCTAAAACTGTTAAAGATTCGAAATGAAGGAATCCTCCCAACTCATTTTATGAAGCCTGCATTACCTTGATACCAAAACCAGACAAGGACATAACAAAAAGAGAAAGCTGTAGACCAATATCCCTGATGAATACTGACGTAAAAATTTTCAACAAGGTATTAGCCAACTGAATCCAACAGCACATTAAGAAGATTATACACATGACCAGGCAGGTTTTATCCCAGAAATGTAAGGAGGTTCAACATATGCAAAACAATAAATGTAATACGTCACATTAACAGAAAGATAAAGATCACATGATCATATCTATAGATACACTTGATTAAATATAACACCCCTTCATGATCAAGACCCTCAGTAAAACAGGGGTAGAAGAGACACTCTTCAATACAATAAAAACCATATACAGCAGACCCATTGTGAACATCACATTGAATGGTGAAAATCTGAAAGCCTTCCCACTAAAAACTGGGACAAGACAAGGCTGCCTATCTTCTCCACTCCTTTTAACATAGTGCTGGAAGTTCAAGCCAAAGGAATCAGACAAGAGAGCAAAATAAAAGGCATTCAGATAGGAAAACAAGAAGTTAAACTGTCCCTATTTGTAGATGATATGATTATATACATAAAAAAATTCAAAGGAATCCATGAAGAAACTCCTAGAAGTAACAGGTAAATTAATTAAAGTAGCAGGATACAAAGTCAATGTACAAAAAATCTACAGCATTTTTGTACATCAATAATGAACAGACTGAAATAGAAGTGAAGTAATCCCATTTACTGGGATTACTGTGAAACAGATAAGGTACGTAGGAATAAAGCTAACAAAAGAAGTTAAAGACCTCTACGAGGAAAATGATGAAAAACTGAAAAAAGAAACTGAGTATGATATAAAGAAATGGAAGGGCATCCTGTGTTCCTGGATTAGAACAATCAATATAATCAAATGTCAGTTCTACACAAATTTATTTACAAATCCAATGTGATTCTGATCCAGTTATCTATAATGTTCTTCACAGAAATAGAAAAACACCATTATAAAATTTGTCTACAATTATAAAAGACCAACCATCACCAAGACAGTATTGTGGCAAAAAAATTAAATAAAAGGCATCTCGCCACCAAATTTTAAAAGACATTACAAAACAGTGATAATCAATATGACACAAAAGTAGACACACAGATCAATGGAACAGAATAGAGAATCCAGAAATAAACCCCAAATCATACAGATAACTCATCTCTGACAAAGGGTACAAGACAGTGCAGTGGACAAAAGAAAGTCTTTTCAGCAAATGGTGCTAAAAGAACTGGATATCTACCCACAGAAAAAAGGAACTGGACCCTTCCACTCACCATTAACAAGAATAAACTCAAAATGGATCAAAGACTTAACAATAAATCTTCAAACTACAAAACTACTAGTAGAAAATGTAGGGGAATCTTTTAAAGATATTGCAAAAGGCACAGATATCTTAAATAAGACCCCTAAAGCACAGGCAATAGTCCCCAAAATAGACAAATGGGATTATATCAGGCTAAAAACTTTCCTCACAGCAAAGAAAACAGTAATTAGAGTGAAAAAACAACCCTCAGAATGGGAGAAAATTTTTGCAAGTTATTTTTATTTTTTTGAGAGGTTTTTGCTATAGGGCGTGTGTGCTCACCAGAGAGACAGAGAGAGACAGAGAGACAGAAAGCGAGAAATCACCCACCCGGAGGGGATGGTCACACCGCAATCCCTTCTCCTCCATTCTCCGCTCGGGATCTTGGGCACACACGCACTCACACCCGGCGTGAGTTTAAGCCACAGGGTCCAGGACCCAAACCATGGTCAACCATGTGGGAGTCCAGCGACATAGCCATTACGCCAACTGCTGGTCCCTTGCAAGTTATTCTTTAGACAAAGGATTGATATCTAGAACATATAGGGAACTCAAAAAGGTCACCCATAAAAAAAAATGAATAATCCAATTATAAAGTAGGCAAATGAACTGAAAAGACAACTCTCCAAGGAAGACTTAGGAATGGCCAAGAGGCATATAAAAAAATATTCAAAAGTCTCTCATCATAAGGGAAATGCAAATTAGAACCACAGTGAAATACCATTTAACCCCAGTAAGAATGGTTAGTATCAAAAAAATAAAGAATGACAAGTGCTGGTGAGACTGTGGTGAAAAGGAAGCCATCCTCTGCTGTTGGTGGAAACAAATTAGTTCAATCTCTGTGTAAAACAATATGGAGGTTTCTCAAAAAACCTACGAATAGAATTTTCATGACCCAGTAACCCCATTCCTCGGTATTCACCCAAAGAATAGAAAAACACTCAATCAGAAAGACATTTATACATCATGTTTACTGCAGCATTATTCACAATTGCTAAAACATGGAACCAACCTAAATGTCCAAAAACTTAGGACTGGGTCAAAAACTGTGGCACATATATACTATGGACTATAAAGAAACAATAAGACTCTATCGTTTGACTCAAAATGGATGGATGTAGAAGACCTAATATTGAGTGAAGTGAGCTGGACTTTGAAACCTACACACTGTGTATCTCCACTTATTTTGCAATAAAGGTCTGGAAAAAAAGGAAAACAAGAAAAAAAAAGTCTTCAATAAAGTTATAGCATTTCTTTTACATGTCATATAAATTCCAATTCAAAAAATTCAAAAGAAATCAATTCTAGAGTATTGCCAGATGTAAAATGACGCTTACAAAGCTTACTGGTTTGAATTTTAAAATTTTTGCAGATTTTAAACAAAAGATAGATAATTTAAGAAGCATATGGATTTATATATTGTTGAGGGTTTTTTTTTGTTTGTTTAAGAGCTTTATTAATTTTTTCCACCTTGAGGAGAAAAAAAAGAAAAAAATATGCCAAGGACATATGGGCTGCCAAGTGGGTTAGATTCTCTATATGGTCTTTTTCAGAAAAGGAGAGGAGGGCACAATCCCATTCAGTAATGGAGACACGGTAAGTATAAAACATTGAATGTTCTTTCAAGCCCCAAGTGTCAAGACAGAAAAGGAACATCAACTGGTCACTCAATGGGGCCAGAAAGAGAAGATGCAACACAAATGGTACCCCGACTTTTAGGTATCCAGATGGCAATGCTAATAATCTCTAGAAATAAAAGATTTACAAAGATTTCTTAAGAATTCAAACTGGAACCAGCAGATGGCGTAATGGTTACATTGCTGGACTCCATGTAGTCAACCATGGTTCAAATCCTGAACCTGGTGGCTTAAAACTCACACCGGACGTATGTGCATGCGTGCTCAAGATCCCAAGAGGAGATCGGAGGAGAAGGGATTGTGGCATGGTCATTCCCCTGGGGAGGTGATTTCTTGCTTTCTGTCTGTCTCTCTTTGTGTCTCCGGAAAGCATACACGTTCTATAGCAAAAATCTCTCTCAAAAAACAAACAAACAAACAAAACTAACACTAGTACCCCCTGGTCCCTAGTCACTTGCTACTCCTCTATCCTGCTCTGTATTTCTTTAAAACGTTATTTGCTACCTGATATTATGTGGTGATTTATTTCTTGCCTGTGTTCTTCCATGAGGCCAGACTTTGTTCATGTTTGTTTCCAGCATCTAGAGCGGCACTTGTACACTGAAGGAGCTCTAGAAATATCTGAATGAATAAATGAATGAAAGACAAAAAAAGGAAGAGCCAGACTCTGCAAATGGGTTTCCAAACAGCGTGAAACAGCTGCAGAGGCGATCCATCGATTGCCTTCGTAACTCAGATTCAAATGTCTGGACAAGTTTCAAGTAATCTAACAGATTCATCCATTCAACAATTATTTATTAAATATCTACCAAGTACAAAGTACCAAGTCAGATAGTTTGGGAATGAAGAGTCTAATCCCTGACCCCTCCATCTGTGTAATACTGTGAGGATGATGTGAGAAACATTTATAAAAAGCAATGTAGTGGACCAGCAGTTGGCATAATGGCTATGTCGCTGGACTCTCATGTAGTCAACCATGGTTCGAGTCCCAGACCCGGTGGCTTAAACTCATGTCAGGCGTGTGTGCATATGTGCCCAAGATCCTCAGAGGAAAATGGAAGAGAAGGGATTGTGGTGTGGCCACCCCCCTGGGGGGTGATTTTTCACTTTCTGTCTCTCTCTCTCTGTCTTTTTGGTGAGCACATGTGCCCTATAGCAAAAACCTCTCAAAAATAAATAAGTAAGTAAGTAAATAAAAAAGCAATGTAGGGAAGGAGGAAGGGTGGAGGGAGGTACCTGGGTCCAGCACTGCTCCTTCAACAGTAATGATACAGAACAATTTGATCAGATCTCCCCGGATGACTGACGGTGTGTCCGAATGCACAGAGGCATTAAATATGGGACCTGGAAGAAAGTGACACCAGCCTCATTATTCTGTTTCACACTTTTGTCAAATCCTTTCTTGATGTTCTAACAGGCATCTAAATGTGGTTTCCTTTCCTGGGAACTGGTCTAGAAATTCACACAATAGGTGTCCTAAGGTTGCCTTTCTTTTATTCAGAGATCTACCTGCATTAGGCACATCTAAATAAGCTCTGTCTTAAGATTACAACCAAAATGGAATTCTTCCAAGAGTTTCCTGTGAGCTGACTTTTCTTTTTCCTCTTCTTTGGTGACAACCATGGTTTCGTTCAAAGGCCACCTCCATCTGCCACCCTGGAATAGCACAGGTTGTTTCTGGTTCAGTGTGGGTTCAATTGTTTAACAGGGTGGCTTGAAGATCACAGGGTGAGGTCTGAACCAGTGATGCTTTTGGTCCCAACAGGTGAGTGGCTTCAATGTACTGTGATGGGTGCTAGGGATGGGGGGTCGCCTGCTTTTAAGAGGCTGCAATCCAATCAGGAGTCAGACATGCCAACAATGATGATGTTAATATGAAGTACGATGGGAGTACAATATACAGGTCGCCTCATTTCCCCAGGCAGGCAGGACACGTACTCTTGTCCGCCAGGGGAAATTGAGGCGACCTGGACATTCCTTCCAAAGATTAACCAAGTGGGGTAGGTTATATATGTCTGTGTGTTGAGTGGGGGATGCTAGAGGTATACAGTAACTCTGTACTTTCTGTTCAATTTTGTGTGAACCTAAGACTGCTCTAAAAACTAAAGTCTAGTAAAAAATAAACAAAATACCACTCCTAGGCAGTATTTGTCATGCAAACCTTCCTGGACACACTGCAGGCATAATTGTTTTTAAACCATCTGTGAAACCCTCTTAGTGAGAATGTTTTATAGTTTTAAACCAAGCTAATCCTAAGAGTTCAGTGCTTATTTTATCCCCACTCCTAAAGTCTATGAAAAGGCAAACCTGAAAGCAGGTTCCAGAACATCAATACTATGGGATTCCCTAGAAAGCAAAGATAGATGACCTTGAACATTAATTTTAAATCACATTAGAAGCTGAAAATACAGGTGTTACAACTTTTTTGTTCAGATTACCAGAAAGGAAAATTACCCTAAAGTATTTTTTAAAAAAACTTCTAATGGCTGGCATAGTGGTTATGGGAGCCAGATCCCATAGAGCCAACAGCAGTTCGAATCCTAGCCTCAGTGCTTGAAAAACATGCCAGGTGTGTGTGTGTGAGTGTGTATGTGTGTGTGTGTGTGTGTGTGTGTGTGTGTGTGCATGTGTGTGTGCATGTCCCAAATCCCAACAGGATAGAGAAATGGAAAAGGGACTGTGGTGTGGACACATCCCTCTGGGGATGCCTTTTCTCTTCCTCCCTCCATCCCTCCCTGTCTAGTGAGCACATACATCCTCTGACAATTAAAATCAAACCAGAGCAAACCAAACAAAAAGACTTTAAAAAAAATGACCATAAGAAAATAACATATTATGTCACCCAATGAGGCAATTAATTGAAATGGCTCTGTTTTGACCAATAAGATAAATTCATCAGGTTGCTTTCATAACACCGAGTGCATGAGTGATTTGTGTTTTCCTGGGAGAAAAGTGAAGGATCGTTGTAGAATATGGAATCCTATGAGGGTCAAGCAGCCCTGGGCGGCAACTATTGAGAGTTCTGATTAGCCAGACAGCAGCCAAGAGGGAATCTTCTGTAGGAGGATGGTGAACATGACAGGATGGCACTTCCAGAAAACAGGGAGAGGAATGAGAGCAATGAGGACAAGGAAACTTGACCTACTTCTGGACTTCATCTCCTTCAATTAACTCAGCCCTCAGCCTGGCTCCCGCAGGTCCTGACCGCCCTGGACTCGTGCTGCCTGTAGCAGGCAGAGGGACAGGATCAGATTGATTGCTCTGAGCTGACTCTGTGGTGATGACGGGGAGTGCTCTGTGCTGTATGTAAGTGAGGACAGGTTAGCAGTGAGTGAGTGCAGGTCAGTAGTGACCATTGGAAGCAATGGGAACCTCATATTCTAAGATCAGAAATTTCACTGTAATAAACGGAGCTATATTAAGGGCCTTTCTAACAGTGTTTAGATTTACATTTCTATTTACTGAATTTTAAACAGCAAAGGAAGACTTACTAATTCGGACAAATTTCACTTTTTCTTTGTATTTCCAAAGAAAACCCCAAATGGCTTCTGGGTTACAAGTACAGTTCTCATTTCCCCTGCTGGTTGTGGCTATGAGAATCAAACAGCATTTCTAGTCTGGCTCACAACACAGACGGGACCGGGGAAAAGGCCTTCATTGTAGTGAGCAAGTCACAGTAGTAGATTTCCTTCTAATGAAATCAACAGCTCACTGTTAATATGGGTCATTATCCCAGGCTTAGAAATATTTTCATTATGGTCAATTTCTGTGGTAATGCTGTTTTTGTGAGGGGATTTGTCTGGTTAACTTCACAGATGACAGACCGTGGCACAGAGAATTTAAGTGAACAACTGGAGTCACTAGGGGTCCCCTGATTCATAGTCTGCAGAGAATACAGGAACCACTTAGCTTTTAAATATAAATGCTGAAACACACCATATTCCAACCTCAGCCCCTAAAACAGGGCTGTTAATAGCAGTGTTTTGGTGAAAGCAAAAACTGCAGACCATGTGCACAACCATCAGTAGGGCAATGGTTCTGCAAACTCTTGTCTGTGTATGCATTACCATTGGTATTTACCAAGGGCTGTTGTATCATGGAAAATACTTATAACATTAAGGGGGGAGGGGAAAGATTATAAAATTGTATATACAGCCTGATTGTGAAGTTATGAAGGAAATATACAAAGAAAAAATTCTAGGAAAATGAACAACGCAAATTAGCAGGATTATGGGTAATTGGTATTTGGTTTTCTTCCCTTCTTTCTGCTTTACTCTATTTTCAGATTTTCTATATTCAGGAGAAAAGATTGTATTATTCTTCTCCTAGAAGGTCAAAAGCCACACCATCACATTCAAATCCTATTTCTCCTTTGCCACTTTGAGTCACTAAAAGCCAAGACTCAAGGATCAGAGCAGTGGGCCCTGAAAGGACCTCTTGTGTCTGTTTTAAGGTGTGTGGCTGATTTTAGCAAGTGAAGGATTTCAGTGCCAAATTAATGCTTGCTGGAGGCTACTGCTTTATACAGAGTCCTGAATCTAATGGCCACTTTTCCTAATTAATGTGAACTGGCCATGACATCTCTATGGATTAAATAAAATCAAACCTTAGGCAGTCTATTCAACTGGGAAGGTACAACAATTTTATCTGCTATGCCAAAACGTAAAGAATTGAAAAGTAGATTTAATACTTGTTCCTAACCCAGAAATACATACAAAAGATTTTATGCCAGGGATCGGCAGTTGGCATAATGGCTATGTCACTGGACTCCCATATAGTCAACCGCAGTTCAAGTCCCAGACCTGGTGGCTTAAACTCATGATGGGCGGATGTGTGTGCGTGCCCAAGATCCTGAGAGGAGAATGGAGGAGAAGGGATTGCAGTGTAGCCATCCCTTCGGGGGTGATTTCTCACTTTCTGTCTCTGTCTCTCTCTGTCTTTCTGGTGAGTGCACATGCCCTATAACAAAAACCTCTCAAAAAAAAAAAAAAAAAAAAAAGAGAGAGAGAGATTTTATGTCTCTCATCTTTCACATAACAGTTTTTTTAAAAAAATCAAATAACAAATGTAAAACAAGGTGGATTTGACTCCTACAGATAGTAAAATAGATACACAGATAAAGAACAAAAACCACAAAATCATCTCATTTTAACAAACACAGAAAAAGCATTTGACAACACTAACACCTTTCTATGATAAAACACTCAACAAACTAGGAAAAGAAGGAAACTTACTCAACCCAATAAAGGACATCTATGAAAAGCCCACAGCTAACATGACAGTGATGAAAGACTGAAAGCTTTCCACCTAAGATCAGTAACAAGACAAGGACGGTCACTTGTGCTACTTCTATTGAACCCTATACCGGGTTCTAACCAGGGCAACTAGACAGGAAAATGAAATAGAAGGTGTTCATTTTGGAAATTAGAGAAGTAAAACTACTGCTATTCATAAAAGACATGACCTTATATTTTAAAAATTATACAGAATTCATAAAAATCTACTAGAACTAGTAAATATTTTCAGCAAAGTTGTAGAAGAACAATTATGAGGAGGCATCTAAAAGCTTGTGGAATAACTGAATTAACACACAAGTTTACTTTGGTGCAAAACATTTTTGAAATCCACACACAGCTTTTTTCAGAATATGCATATTACACAAACTTTTTGAGGACTTGTATACAAAAATAAGTTGTGTTTTTATACGACCACAGTAAGTAAACTGAAAAGTAAATTAAGAAAGCAATTCCATTTACAATAACATCAAAGAGACTAAAATACCTAGGACAAATATAACAAAAGAAGGTTAACATTTGTATACTGAAAACTATAAAACATCACTGAAAGAAATAAAGGAAGACCTAAATAAATGGAAAGACTTCCCATGTTTATAGGTGAGAAGATAAAGTTTATTAAATGGCAATGCTCTCCAAATTGATGTATGGATTTAACAAAAGACCTATTAAAGCTCCAGGTGTCTTTTTTTTTTTTCTCTTTTTTTTTTAGAAATTGACAGATTGATCTTTTAAAGTCATGAGAAATGCAATGGACCCAGGTTAGCCAAAACAACCTTAAAAGAGAAGAAGGTTAAAAGACTCATACTTGATTTCAAAACAAATGAGAAAGCTTTAGTAGTCAAAGAATATAACACTGGTGTAAGCACAGAAATACAGATGACTGGAGTAGAATGGAAAGTCCGGAAGTAAATCTTTATTGTTAAGATTTCTGAAAAGGGTGCCAAGACAAGAAAACAGAGGAAAGAACAGACTTTTCAACTAACGATGCCAAGACAAATGAATAGACCCATGCAAAATAATAAAACTAGATTCCTTCTTCAATCCACTAAAACCCTGGTAAATTAACTAAAAATGGATCCTAGCTATAAATCTAAGAGCTAAAACTACAAAGCCCTTAGAGGAAAATTTAGGCATAAATGTTCATGGCCTTGGGTAGGTAATGATTTCTTAGATATGACACCAAATATGCAAGTAACAAAAGGAAAAAACAGAGAAGAGGCCAGACAGTGGTACAGCAGTAAAATGTGATGCTCTTGAAGTCGTGCCCATATAGGACGGTTCCTAGTTCAAGTCTGCAGACCTTTCTGAGTATGCAAGACACGTGTGTGCCCATGATTCAGGGCTGGTTGAAGCTGGGGTGGATCATGGCATCAGAATCTTGTTGGGGGTGCTGTTTCTTTCTGTCTCTTTTGCTCATGGAAGAAATGAGTAAAACAAACAAAAAAACCCCACAAAAACAAACAGATAAATTGGGCTTTATCACAAAAACTTTGGGGCTTTGGGCTGGCTCTGTGGCCTGGTGGTTAAGACAGCTGAATTCCACATGGTTTACCTTACAGTTTGAATCTTGGACCCAGTGGCTTGAGAGATAGAGAGAGATGAGAACTATGCCAGACAGCATGATTTTCAAGCCACTGGGTCCGGACTAGAACTGCATACATGCCCAAAATCCCAAAAGGAAGGAGAGATGGAGTAGAAGGGATTTGGACGTGACATTCCCCACCAGGGGTGCTTTCTCTTCTCCCTCTCTATCTCTCTACCATGTGTACATGTGCCCTCTAGCTAAAAAAAATAAACAAACAAAAAAGGCTGGTGCGTCATGAGATAGCATTGAGAAAGAGAAGGAAAAAAAAAAAAAAAAACTACCCAGAGAATGAGAGAAGATATTTTGAAATATTGTTTATGGCAGCATTATTAATAGTAAATAAGTGGAAATAATTTAAATGTTCATCAACAGATGCCGGGATAAACAAATGTAGTACATCCATCCACATAAGGAGACATTATTCGGCCACAAAAAGGAATGAAGTACTGATAATCTTATAATACGGCTGGACCTTAGAAACATTATGCTAAGGGAAAGAAACCAGTGAAAAAGAGTCCACATAGTGCACGGTTCAATTCATATGAAATGCCTAGAAGAGACAAATCTCTAGAGATAAAAAAGTAGAGTAGTGGCTATCAGGGGCAGATGGGAGTGACTGCCACTGGAAACAGGGTTTCCTTTGGGCATGGTTAAATCTTCCTGGAATTACGCAGTAGTGATGACTCAAACTCTGTACCTATAAAAACCGAAAGCATTGCTTGTATACTTTGAAAGGGTGAATGTTGTGGTATGTGAACTATACCTCAATAAAGCTGTTATTAAAAACAAATGGTCTGGGGGCCAGTAAGTGGCATGATGGCCCACACGACCAGCCATGGTTCAAGTCCTGGGCATAGTACCTTGAAGACCATGCTGGGCACGTGTGTGGGCATGTCCAAAATCCAAAGAGGAGAACAGAGGAGATGGGAATGTGGCATGGCCAGCTCCCCCGGGGGTTCATTTTTTTACCTTCCCTCTCATTGTCGCTGGCTCTCTGGCAAGCGCATGTGCCCTGTGGCAAAAACCTTAAAAAAAAAAAAAGAATCAAAAAACAAAAATAGGCTGGACAGTTGTGTAGTAATAATAAAAAAAATGCAGTTCTCTGCAAGTCTGACCCATATGTTAAGTTCCAAGTTTGCATCTGGAGATCCCCTGATACACTGGGCACTTGCATGCCTATGACCTGGGGCTGGCTGAAGCTGGCAGAGGGGGACAGTCACAGAGTTGCGTCCCTGTTGGAGTACCTCTCCCTTTGTCTCTCTCACTGAAGGAATAAATAAACTTCAAAAATTATTTAAAGCCCAAACAAATAAATACACAGTTAAAAAACAAACAAACAAAAAAGCCTATGCTTTCCCTGCTGTTTCCAAATCTAAGATCTTAAATCAGTATTTTCCCTTTATTAATTTTAAAGGTTAAGAGATGCTGTGAATTATTTCACCATAAACCATAATAGGTTATACTACAAGTTAATATTAATAGAAAACAAACTTCTGAGTCTAGCTTACCTTTAATATAAATGCTAATAATTGAATTCAACAAATATCTTGCATTCATTAATTAATGCCTCAATTTACTTATTTATTTATGTATTTATTTATTTATTTATTTTGGAGTGGTTTTTGCTATAGGGCGTGTGCGCTTGCCAGAAAGACAGAGAGAGACAGAAAGTGAGAAATCACCCCCCAGGGTGGATGGCCACGTGGCAATCCCTTCTCCTCCATTCTCCTCTCAGGATCTTGGGCACACACGCACCTGTGCCCGGTGTGAGTTCAAGCTACCAGGTCCAGTACTCGAACCACGGTTGATTACATGGGAGTCCAGTAACATAGTCACTACGCTGCTATTCCTCCTCAATTTATTTTTTAAGAGGCTTTTGCCTTAGGGTGTATGCACTGGCCAGAGAGAGAGAAAGAGATGGTAGAGGGAAAGTGAGAAATCACCCTCGGGGGGAATGGCTATGCCGCAATGCCTTGTCTTCCTGGAATCTTAGGCACACGCATGCACGTGCTTATAGCATGATTTTCAAGCCACTGGGTCCGGACTCAAACCACAATCAGCCATTTGGGAGGGAGTCCAGAGACATAACTGCTATGCCCTCTGCTGGCCCCAATGACTTGATTTTTACAGACGAGTATAAGTTTATACATTCAGAGATTTCTAACTGAAACCCAAGGCAGTGTTAGTGAAAGCATTTAGCCTTAAACTCACATATAATAATCCTTAACACTGATACTCTAAATAAATTTGGAAATAAAAATTTGTGTTGTTTTTTAATTGTCAGAGGGTACATGCAGTTACCAGGGGGGAGACAGACAGAGAGAGAGAAAGAGAGAGAGAGAGAGAGAGAGAGAGAGAGAGAGAGCATCTTTCAATGGGGTGTGGTCATGCTGTAATCCTTTTTACCTCTAATTCTCCATTCCATCAAGATTTGGGGCACACACATGCCTGGTGTGTTTTTCAAGCCCCCAGGGCCACAATTCAAACTGTGGTTAGTCACGAGGGATCTGGCTCCCTATACACAGTGCTTAACCTCTGTGCTATGGAACTGGCCCTAGGGATTAAAAACTTTTAAACCAGGGCCAAACCTGTAGCACAGTGGTCAGGCTTTGTGCAGATAAAATAGAATCCTACATGGTTGACAGGAGCCGGAGTCCCATCCCCACTCTCTAGAAAAATGTGCTGAGCATCCACTTCCATGCCCGGGATCGCAAAGGGATAGAGGACTGAGGTGAAAAGGACTGTGGTGTAATAGGCTCTGTTAAGGGGTGCTTTTTCTCCCCCCCTCTCTTCTCTGCTCTCCTCTTTCTCTTTTGCATGCACCATCCACATTAAAAAAATTAAAAAAGAAAAATAACCTTTAAAATCATCTCTCTGCTAAAACAATACACACACACACACACACACACACACACACACAGATCTCTGAGAATCCTAACAAATTACACAGATATATAAGACAGCTCTACTTGAGAATACCTCCTCTGTATCTATGCCATTAAAAAAGTGGACTTATGCATGACATTCTACTTACCAAAGACAAAATCATTTCAGAATAGATATAAAAAGTCCTTGTTTTAATTAACATTTCCACCACTAATAGAGCAACTATTCTTAACAAATCAGTTTGACAAATATTATATATTCACCCATACCATAGCAGCGCTGATGAATTGATTAATTTATGGGAAATCTTTTTTCTAGTCCAAAAGCAAGGTGAGGAATAGGCTGGAATAAATTCATTCGCTGTAGGGCAACTCTGCTCTGGTTAGCTGGGCCAAGAATAGTATTGGGTTGTCAGAAAAATCATGACACATTTTTGCATAGAAAAATACATCACAACTTTTCCGACAACCCAACGGTTACCAGTGACACAAAGGCCACAAATTACATTCCATTTATGAGGTCATTGGGAAAAATCATGTATTTTTCTTCATTTTTTTATATGAAAATGCATGACTTTCCCGATAACCCGACATATGGAATGTCAAGAAAAGGCAAATCTGTAGAGCCAGAAAGTAGGTTAGTGCTGTCAGAGAATGAAAGACAGACGGGAGGGGGATGCAGGGTGTTGGTGAAAGGGTTCGGGGACTTTTTGGATGAAAATGTGGTAGAGCTGACTGTGGTGATGGTCATGCAATCCTGTGAATACACGAAAAGCCACTGAATTATGCACTTTAAACAGGTAAATTATATGGGATGTGAAGTATATCTCAGTAAGGCATTTTTTCAAAATGAGGGTACTCAATCAAAACCCCAGAGTCTTTTGTAGTTCAATCTGTGATTCAATAGGGTTCCTCTGCTCACCTGAGGTTTGGAAGTCTATCTCAATGGGATTGGAGAGACTGGTTGCTGCTTCTCGCCACAGGCTGCCCCCGACAGGAGACCAGGCTGTTACCATGCAGCGGTAGAGCCCTGCATCTGAGACCTGAGTCTGGTACATTCGATAGCGAAATTCATCCTCCTGCACTTTCTCTAACACAACGCCATCCACCCGCGAAGCATCTGTCCAGTTCTCCAGCTTCACCACAGAATCCTGGTCCAGGGAGATGATGTACTTGGTTTCGTTGGGACTGGAGAGGTCCCCGACAGGCTTTTCAGCTGTGATGAGAACGGAGTAGCGTGGCGACTTTATATTCTTGGAAGACACTTTGCATGTCATCTCAAACGTGTTTCCTGCAGCAAAAAAGGGCTTTGGCTGCCTTGCCTTCACCACGAGCACGGAATCTGGAATGAAGCAGCAGGAAGAGGTGACTGCCAACAGGATCAGTTAAAATGGAGATGCATCTAAAAGCTCATGTCAAGAAAATAAGAATTTACTTGGAAATTGCCATATAATAACACTTAAGAAAATCTGGAAATTCAGAAAGAAAATCACGTGTATCTGTAAGCAGGCTGGAAGCCACCACACCGAGAGAAGCAGTCTCATGATTTAATGGGTGTGAGGGGAAAAGGAACTTACAGTGAGGATTTGGTTTTAAAGATTTGCGAGGCCTTCACCAATTCTCTTGGTGAAGTGACTGGGAGCTCGGCTGAGGGTGTAGGCCAAACAGAGCTCATGGTAAGTGAGCTGGGTAAGACATGGTTGGAGAGGCCACTCAGGCCAGGCTCCTGGCCATTCCTTTTGCCTCTTGGCCCCTGAGCGTTGGCTCCGTGCAAAGAAAGTACCTCTACCTAAGCTAGCCTGCTTGGAGGAGCAGAGAAGGGAGACGGGGACTCTCTAATCATGTGATGGCAGCATTACAACAGATCGATTACAAAAATGACTGGAGTATACGCATCTGTACATTTCATTATTTCCACTTGGTTTACACTTTAATTTTAGAGATGCTGTTTTAACATTTTGAGCAAGTGTCTATAGACACACTAACTTTAAGTTAAATGTGTTGCTCTCCGCTTCTCTGTCAAAACAAAATTCCTAAGCATATGTATATTAGGATTCATCTACTGTACAGCACAATGCCAGGCACTGGGAATGTACTTACACACTTGTGGAAAGGATGCACAAATAAGTTAGACACACTCCTTTTATGCCCTTTTTTATTTTTAAAGGCAGGGCCTCCCTGTGGTTGATCCTCCTACTTCAGCCTCCCTTCAGGGACCAGAGGCAAGTGCTGACGCACCTGCTCTTTTGCAGGCAAGGCCTTGCTATGCTACCCAGGCCAGCCTTGAGCTCATGATCCTTCTGCCTCAGCCTCCCAAGTGGTTGGGATTACCGGTACAGACCACCATGCCAGGCCTCTAGGTTGGCCCAAGAATCAAATGTGGGCCCCCCATGTAGTCCCAGCCTATAAAGCACAGTGTCTTAGCAGCACAAACTACCATGACCGGGCCCCCTTTTTATCCTTTCATAAGATGATTAATTCTCTAATCTGTTTAGCTATAAAATGAGATTTTCATGTTGGGTTTTTGGAACCCAAGCCTATTAGCAGAACAGACATGCTACACTGTCTCTCCAGAACCACTGATTTCTGAGATTCTCTTGAGCCACCCCATTCTACCTCCATTCTCCTGTGAGTTGGCTCTCTATTCACTCATGAAACAAAGTGAAAGCCTTCCATACTCCACATGTGGGGAATACAGTAGTGAGTGACACAGAAATCCCTCCCTTTACATGCTAGTGAGGAAGACAGACAAAACAACTGGAGCCTGAGGAGCTGCTCCTGGAGTCTAAACTCAAAAGAAACACCACCGCCCCAGCCCCACACACCCCCACCAGAGTTCCAGGGCTTTGGCCTGGCTCAGGAACCTCTGGCAGTCAGCAGGAAGAGGAGCCAGGACTGGTTCAGAGTGACCCAGAGGATATCATCATTGAAGACCTCGAACTAGAAGCATTCAAAGTTCAAGTCAGGTAGATGGAGGAAGAACCCGAGAAGCTAAAGCATCTACACCATGAGGTAGAGAAGCAGATGAATATGAGCCCAGCTCCACACAATGCTACCCAGGGGCCACGTCTGCTGTGGAGGAGATGGAAGCTGCTCCGGCTCCATCTGTGTTGTATTAGTAGGATTATGGAGCAGCCACAGAGGAGCCTGAAACTCACTTTCACAGCTATGGTTCAGTCAGTCATGTTACTATGAGAAATTCAGTGCTTCTCTGTGAGAAATGCAGTGTCCATACCAAAGGATTTGCATATCTGGAGTTCTCACAGAGTCAGTGAGGTCCAAGCGAGTGAGATGTCAAAGACCTGAGAGAGGGGAGCCATGTGCCTGAGTAGTGAGGGGCTGGCCTCTGCTGGGACATAAGGCTGACCGATACTCAGCCACTGGGGTAGAAGGTATGGGAATTCTCCTCTGACTGGTTTCTTAGGGAAATAGGAAGCAGGACCAACAGCTGAGGGACAGGTGGGGGAGGAGAGGGTTGTGTACTAATCTGGGAGAGTGGGAAGTAAACAAAGGAAATGCGCAACGACTCCTGGGTAGTGTTGGAGCCCACTTGACATAAGTGATTAAAAGTAGGACCAGGGAACATGTTTCAATGTTTTTCTCCCAACATATGAGGATCTGCAAACACAGGCAGGGAGGCGGCAGAGCGCTGGCTTCGAACTGGTTGTGGTTTGGCTAGAGAATAATGCAAACCGAGAGGGGGCAAGAGTGTGAAGGGTGTAGTACACCAGGGCATGACTCTGACTGACTGGGAACTTAGGCTACCTAACGGGAGGTGACTGCAGAGCTGATCCCCACTCTGAGTAAAGAGGGTGCTATGCCAATCACGCCAGGACAGCAGGTATAAACTGAGCAATGGTCACACTACAAAAGAGTGAAGAAGGTGCACCGGGAATGAAGGACAACGCAAGGCTGTCAGTCCTGGCAGGATTGTTGCTGAGTGATCTAGAAAGACACAAGATAGGTTTAGAGAACAGGATGCTTGAAATGGAGACTATGGAGGGGTTTCAGTTATCAGAAGTGAGACGGCTTAATGTAGAGAATACGTGTGGGAGTGAAAGACCACAAGACAGAGGAAGTGTCAGCTAGAGAGGAAGGAGGGACTGAGAGTGAGCAGATTCTCTGTACTGGGGTCTCAACCTTGGGTGTACCTGAGAATCACCCTGGGAGCTCTGAGAAGTGCTCTTGGCCAGCCTGCATGTATGTCAGACCAATTAAAACAGAATTTCTGCTGGGACTCATGGATCAGTATTTTTCTTTTTTTAAGCTTCTAAGGTAATTCTGATTGTGACCTAATGCTCTCCATGGATGCTGAAGTTAGCAAGAGAGAAGTATTAGAGACAGTGGTCATGAAATGAAGGTTAATGCCTTCAAAGAACGGTCAGAGGGCCCAGGAGTCAAGAGACACTGGCAATGCGCAGAGGTGGCTGTGGTCTGATGGCATGAGGTTCGAAGCTGGATATTTTTAGGAGTGAAGGAAATGGTCTAGAAGTTGCAGTGAGGAACAAAAAGGGCACCCACCCCACCTCTAGGCCCAGTTATATGAGGAGTGCAAGAAGAAAATGCCACCACTTCAGAGGGGAAAGTGTCCTCAGAGAGTAAGCCTGGGAATGTTTAATACAAGAAAGAGAAAGGGACATTCAGACATGAGGTTTGGGAAACAGGTGATTTTGCTGACGACACTCTTTGGGTCCTGAGGTGGGTATAGAAGGGGTGGTAGGGAGTTCAAAGAGGGTGCAGAGGGTCATACGTGAGTAATGTCCAGGGCACAGATCTCTGGCCTAAGTGGTGACCTGCGGGGTGATCTTGAATCCGAAACCACATGGTGAGATAACTTCAGCAAACACAAAACAAAACAACACAGGATGATAAACGAGAATCAAGCTCCTACCCTCTGATGCCCAAAATATGTTGGCAGGTTTGGAGAAGACGTCTTTGCTCTTCACCCAGCTGTTGTTCCGCTGTTTGGTCCAGGCAGACACCACACAGTAGTAACTGCCTCTGTCGTCCTCTGTAGTCCTTTGGATCCGGAAATTAAACGTGTCTGTATGCTCCTTAGAGAAAATAAACTCTCCATCCTGGGCCCGTTTCTTGCTCCTCTCTCCATATTTCAGTGTCCAGTCCCCATCCATGACTGCAAGCAGCTCGCTGGTCACCACATCGTCACTGCGCCGGTTCATTCTGTAGTACCACGAGACCGTAAAGCGGACACTCGCCTCCCCACTCTTCGTGTCCACTACCCGGCATTCCAGTTCTGTGGGGTCATCGGCAAACCCAGGGACCTTAGAGGCATTCAGGTACACCTGATAGTCTGGTTCTGAATGTGAGAGAGAGAGAGGGCCAGGATTTAAAAAAAAAGAAAAAATTAGAGTGACATACCAAGAATTAGCAAGAGGACAAGCACTGCTTTTGTTCTGACAATGAAATGCCTATCTTACAACTGCAGAGATGGAAATCAAGTCTTTGCATTGGATAGGAAGGATTCAGTATATGAGTGTTCTTGTAAAACGCTGCCACCCATATCCCTCCCAAGAAAACCGTCTAAGGTAGAAACCAAATGGCCAAAGGTAGAAACCACGATCAGTCCTGATCTTTCTGAAGAGCTGCTGTCTGCTATCAGTTTCCCCAGGAGTTAGAGTTTTTTGAGAAGGTGAGATTATGAAGCCTCTGTGTCCACGCCCTACCGAGAGTGTCTCTGGAATGTCAAGAAAGCATGCAGACCTCCAAGTCCCAATGGAGCAGTACTGGAAATCTTTGTGCTGGAGGACATTCCAGGACTCGAGATCTATCAATCTCCCCATGACTTGGGTTCCTGCCATCCTTGGTCATGCCCAAATGCAAGGCCCTTGAGTCATGTCTCTTACCATTCCTTGCACTTTTTCACTCAATCTGTGTTCAGCGAAACCTCCCAACCCCAAACTCCCCAAAGGACGTTCTTCTCACTGTCACATACCTCACCTGTACAGTTCTGCTGGCCTTGAAGCTTTCTGATTGCAAACCCACCCTACTCACACCTGCCCACTTGTGACTAGCCCATTTCCTGCTCAGCCAGGCACACATTCTGACAGGATGTGGGGCGAAATCTAGTGTTTTCCTAGCCTAGAGACCTCCTCTGCCTCTGTCACAGCCTTGTTCTTTTTCACTTGTCTAAAAAATTGTTTTCTCCAGGGGCCAACAGATGGTGTAGCAAGTTACATCGCTGGACTCCCACAGGGCCAACTGCAGTTCAAGGCCCGGACTTGGTGGCTTGAAACTCATGCCAGGTACATGTGTGTTTGTTTCCAAGGTCCTGGGAGAATGGAGAAGAAGGTATTGTGCCATGGCCATCCCCCATGGGGAGTGATTTCTCACTTTCCCTCTCACTGTCTCTGTCTCTCTATTTCTGGAGAGTACACATGCCCTAAGGCAAAAACCTCTTTTAAAAAGAAAAAAATTGTTTTCTCTTTCCTCTGAGATTTTTTTACATCAGTTTAATTTATTCCCATACCTCTGCATTTTTTGTCCTCACTGGACCAAGTCTTCCTTCACACTGTTCAGGGGAAGAATGTGGAAGTCCCTCTGTAGCCTCTTTTCCTCTCTGCACTGGACCCCTCTGTGTTACACCTCATTCCCTGAAGTTCTCTAGTCCACAGTGGTGTAAGACTGTGGTGACCGTTTTGGGATGCCCTGCAAACTTCCTCTCAGTCTCTCACGTTACCTGGGTCTCAGATACCCAGAGCTGACACTCCTTCTCTGTGCTCCATAAGCAGTCTATGTACTCTGGTATACCAGTTATCTGTTCCACGACCACCCATCCCTGAGGGTCTTATCCCCAAGTACACTGCCTTGCATGCAGTAAGCACTCAATAAATGTTTGCTGCCTTCATTTAGGGTTTTTCATAAAGGCTACAGTGTTCTTCTGTAGCACTTTGCCTCCAGGGAGAAAAATAATGCTACTTAAACAGAGCTTCCTGTTTGCAAGTACTATCTTTATTTGCATCACCTTGATCAAACAGTTGAGTTTTACTTAACATTGCTTTTATTTATGACTCATTCAGATTATAAACTGCTGAGGCAAAGGAACAGTTCTTTGGTGATTTATATTTCTAATAAAATTTATAACATCATGACTTCTCCAAGAATGATTCAGTGGGCCAGGAAATGGAAAGGACTCAAAATCCTAATTCCCTCAAATGTCATCTTCACAAGCGTTTAATTGCAAGTGAGGTTGGACTCGGTGCTGTAGAAAGTTAAACCAGCGTGGCCCTGGCCTGCCCATAGGAGCACACCCTACTATGATGTATGTGTTGCAGAGACCTGAGTGGCCATCCTGCCTCCTCATTTTATAGGCAAGTGTGCTGAGGTTCCCTGCTGGGTAATGCGCTGCCCCCGGGACAGAGTGCTAACACCTCCCAGGCCTCCCTCACAACACCTGACTGGAAATCCCTCTGTAGCCTCTTTTCTTCTCTGCACTGGACACCTCTGTGTTACACCTCAGTGGCCTGGACAAAGGCCAATGAAATGTACCTGTACCATCACACACACTGAAATGTACCTGTACCATCACACACTGAAATGTACCTGTACCATCACACACACTGAAAGGTACCTATGCCATCACACACACTGAAATGTACCTGTACCATCACACACTGAAAGGTACCTGTACCATCACACACACTGAAATGTATCTGTACCATCACACACACTGAAAGGTACCTGTACCATTACACACAGAAATGTACCTGTAAAAAGAGGGGTAACAACAGTAACCAGCTTCTAATTAATTGTTACTGTAAGGACTGAGACATACATAAAAGTGCTTAGGCTGTTGTCTGGCATACACATATGCGTACACACACATACACGTCTGACTTACTATTTGTGGTTCCCATTTCAGATATGACAAGGTGGAGCTTTAAAGAGGTTAACGAGTTGCCCACACAGGTAAATGTACCAGATACAAACCCACCTTCCAAATGTATCCTCATCTCTCACATAAAACAACTTTGTGTCTTCTAAGTACCCGTGACCGACATACTGTCTGTTAGGAGAACCAAATGCCATGCTGTCAATGCCATGCTGAGTGACCGTCGTAGAGAACCTGACCCAGGAGGTCGGCTCCTTTGGACCATCCCCTCAGCCTCACGGTGCCGTACTGACAATGCCATGATGCCACCTATAGCCCTTCTCTTCTGTCTCTAACACACTATGCACTCTTAAAAAAATTTTTTTAAGGTAACTTATTTCTCCCATGAGAGAGAGAGAGTGAGAGAGAGACAGGCATTCTTCACAGGGTCTAACCATGCTGTGATCCTCCCAGCCCTCCAGCCAGCCAAGATCACCAGCATGCCCCACGTGTGCAGGTGAACCTGGGATCTGAAGAGGTAGTGGACCCCTGTCCTGAGACTAAAGAAAAGAACCATTCTTGACATTGGCCATGGCCAGCAAATAGCAACACGGGCAGGGAAAATGAGTCTGGAGAGCTGGGGCAGGAGAGAGAGACGGTGGGAAGTGACCCAAAGCACAACACTGAGGAGCTAGGTCGGTCATGATGAAAGAGTTGATGTTCATGTAGCATTATGCACAATAGTCAAAATATGGAAGCAATGTAAGTGTCCATCAATGAAAAAATGAATGAAGAAAAAGTCACACACACACACAACGCAGAATATAACGAAGTCAAAGTCACAGGAGTAGAGAGTAGAATGGTAGTTACCAGGGCTGTGAGATGGGAAAGGGTGGATATTGGTCAAAGGGCAAACAATTTCAGTTGGACAAGAAGAATAAGTTCCGGAGATCTGTTGCACAACATGGCAACTCTAGTTAATAACAATGAATTGTGCACTTGAAAACTGCTAAGAAAGTCACTTAAACACCACAAAAAATACTAAGTATGCCAGGTCATAGGCTGATGAGCTTGACTGACTGACTCTACCATACAGGCATAAATCAAAACATTATACTGTACACCATAAATACACATAATCATAATCTGTCCATTTAAAAACTGGTAGAGAAGCCATGAGTTGAGTGACCTGGTAAGTGGTAAGGCCATGGAACACATGGCAGCGGTGGTCCAAACTAGCTCCTGCACCAACCACCAGAAGCGCTGGCCTGGTCACACCCCGCAGCTCACTCACCGGGGTATTAGGCCAGTGGATGCCCTGCGTTGGTCTCAACTTTTCCTTAAGCTCCCAACCCAAACACTAGCAAGGGGCTGAGTTCTTGGCACCCCTGCTGGGTGCTTTCATGGCACCTCTGGATCTCTAGCATGGCACACTCACAGCCTAACTGACCCTGTTCCTCATCTACCCCTGCTAATACATGTGTACACACACACACACACACACACACATACACACAGCCAGCAGCTCCTTCCAACTTTTCAGTGACTGCCTCTGTCACCACTTTCCCACCACTCATTTCCCCGGAACCTCGCCTGGTAAGTACGCATCTCCAACCCTTCCTCCTCTCCACTCTGGGATCTCGGGTCTCACACGTTCTACCTCATGTCTCTCCCATTTATTTCCTTCCCAGGCCTGACACACGGCACGGCAGTCACTCTGCAAGTATTTGTGAATAAAAGTAAAGCCTCATGAACCCTCATCCTGGCTCACAGTGCTTCCAGCCGAGACTACAATATATAAGTTC
>NW_006198412.1:1819326-1820142 GCF_000334495.1 Tupaia belangeri chinensis | reverse complement strand
TCCCTACACATTAAGTTGTGATGCCACCTTCAGGCTGTCACCACTGTCAGTAACGTTCCTGATGTCTCAGCCTGGCATTCATGCCCTCCCCTCTGGCTGTGAGCCCAGCCCTCACCTACCGCCCTCTCAACTCCACTCACAGGGCACTGCGCCTGTGCCCCCAGCCTCTCTGCTTTCCTCCCTTCCTGCCATTCCCTCTGCCTCAGCACCTGTGCCACCTGCTCAGTAAGTTGCTGAAGAAATGACTGAACAGATTTTCCCAGCCTATTCCATCCTCCTCTCAAAATGGATCTGTTTAATTCCTGCATATCCAAATGTAGAGAAAAGAGAGGGCCGGGGAGTCACAGAATGTGTGCATCTAGTTACAGGAATTCCAGCTTGGCAGGAGAGAAAAATCTCTGCATCGACTTCAATGATTGGTCTTGTTCTCTAGTAAAAATGGGCTCCAGGGAAGGAGCCCTCTGCTCTAATACGCAAACTATCGGGCTGTCAGAAAAGTCATGGTGAATTTTTTTGCATAGAAAAATATGTCACGACTTTTCCGATGACCCAATAGAACACAGATCTTGGCTGTGAACTTACACAGTACAGATTCACTCAAAGTCTTCATCAGCAGCCGTGGAGGGCAACTTTAGACCTAACCCACCAGAGAAGACATGATTCCACTACGTGGGAATGGCAGGAGTTATGAGTGAGTTCTTATTTCTCTTTCGGTGCCTACGCAGAAAGTGTTCAAGGTTGTTTTATGATTTTAAAAATGGTTTGCAGAGACTGTGCCTTCCTCAAGGCCCCTCACACACCTCTCTCTTCTGTGTA
>NW_006198412.1:1817201-1819295 GCF_000334495.1 Tupaia belangeri chinensis | reverse complement strand
CTGCTGAACAGAGAATGCCTCCTTTGAACTCGCCCACTCTTCCACCTCTACTTATTCAACAAATGTTCAGAGATCCCACCACCTGCCAGGTTCCCAGCTCTCCAGGGATCTTATCTGAACACAGTCTTGAACTTTGGTTATTTGTATGTATGTCTAATGGACCTTCTACAGGACACTTCCCGGGCCAAGGACTTCCCACCTTATTCATCTGCACGTGCTATGTATGCAGTGCTCTGTACATAAAACTGTTAACATACTTGCTGAACTGAATGAAATTCGATATTTTGCATAAAAATGCTCATTTTGGAACAAGCATTTCACCACTGATTACCGCTACATTCTGCTTGATCTCATCAAGAAATCAGCTAAGAATGTAATAGTGGTTATGTTTAAAAAATGCTTCTCAGTTAAAGACGCATACTAACGTATTTAATGGTGAAATGACATGATGTCTGGGATATGCTTTATACTCTTCCAGAAGAACAAAAAGTGTGTCTTCTATGTGTGTGTGTGTGTGTGTGTGTGTGTCAGAGAAATAAAGTAAGATAGAAAAATATTGATAATTGTTGAGTGGTGGTTATTTGTCTTACTATGAATATTTATAAACTTCACTTGTTAAGTTAAAAACAAGCAACCCACATTATAAAAGCCTTTCACGGAATACTGAGGCTAGTGCAAGGACAATGTCACTAACACTCGGAGAAGCAGGGATCTGGTCCTAATCTGGATCCTGAGATGGAGATTCCTTATGTACACCCCATCTCTGAAACTATGGACTCCAAAAACGTGTCTTTCCTGCAAAAGAAAGACTTAAAAAAATAATTTTTAATAAATGTGTCCATTTATTATTTAATTAACTAATTAATTTAAATTTTGTTACAGTGCATGTGTGCTTGTCAGAGAGAGACAGAGAAAGTGAGAAAGCAAGCAGCCAGGTCCAGGACTTGAACCATGGTCGGCCATGTGGGAGTCCAGCCTCTCAAATGCCACACCACCCGCTGGCTCCAAAAGAAAGACTTTTTAAAATACAGGTAATTAAATTCCTTTGTTGCAACTTTTAAAATAGTGAAAAGCTTTTGGAATCAATGACTAATTTGTAAAGACGAATTATTTTGAGCCTACAGTGTTCAGGGACTGGACCTCGAGGTTTTCACAGAGAATGCCTTTTTATTCTCACAACAATGTCGTAAGGAAGGTATTATTATCCCATCTTACAATAATAAAGATAAGAACTGGCATTTATTGAGGGCTTTCTAGATGCCAAGCACTATGCTATACACTTTTCCTGCCTTTCTGCTTAATCTTCATGACTGCATTATGAGATTGGTACTATTTTCATTCACATTTCCAAATGAAAAACAAACAAAGAAGGAAAACAGATCCAGAGGAGCTCAGAAAACCACAGTCTTACTTGGTGTGTGTGCACAGAATCAGAGGACAGGCTCTGGCTCCAGTCTGGCTTCCTATGCCCAAACTGTACAACCCCTGACACGCCCAGGTTACTACCGCTTTCTCAAAGCCTGCTGCCTCCCGGAAGGCAAGCGTGATGGTAACAGCTGAAGCATCAATCCTAAGCTGTGCCCATCAGGACCACGTTCTAATACCCCCTGTTCTAATACCCCCTCTGAAACTTAGGGAGCCTGGTACAGCTAATTAGAAGAGGCTAGTTTGGGGAGGCAGGAGGAGTGCCCCGCCTCCACCAAGGACAGGTTTCATTATCTCCAACTGGTCAGCTGAGCATGTTGACAAAGTGTCCAAGGGTTGCCATGATCATGACTTGTCCAACAATGAAATAAAGACTCTCCCAGGTTTAAATGGGGATGGCTACATATAAGGAGCTATTGTTGGAGGGGGAAGTAGCACCTCACCCCACAGTACCAGAATCATTACTATGAGAATGTATTTTACCTTAGCCACTTCAGAGCAATAAAATACTATCATTTGAATGAGACATCTATGCTTCACATCCAAAGAAATGCTCCTGTGGCTTTTTTTTCTTTGTTCCCACTGGCTCCTCCCAGGGAAGAGAAAGTAAATTAGCAGATTTGGGGGTAGAGCAGGAAAGGGGCTGGGTGTGGTCAGCTCTATCTCTTT
>NW_006198412.1:1802523-1816638 GCF_000334495.1 Tupaia belangeri chinensis | reverse complement strand
TTTCCCTGGTTCCTCTTGGGAGCAGCTGCTTCCAGGATAAACACAGTCCTACTTCCTCTATACCGGGCTCATCCATGCCTGAGACACACCTCCTCTATCTTTGCTGGTTATGAACTTGGTGGGGAGGCGTCATGCTAATAGATCATCATTAACACCACCAAAAATATGCACTGAGCACCTAAATGCCAGGTGCTTTGCTAGTCACCTTCTATACATTATCCTATTAAATTGAGAGAATCAGAACTTAGAAATGATCGGTGACACACCGGAGGCAACATACCTAGCTGGTGGTGGAGCAGGACTCAACACAGGTCTCTCTGCCTCTGACACTTGGCTCACCCTCTCCTGCCTTCAGGGGTACTCCTAGACAGACAGCTGATAAACCCTTAAATAAAACCTGCAGACTAAAGCTTATCTCCTATACATGGCACAGAACTGTGAAGTTTCGACCAAGTACTTAGCAGATTAACAGCTCCTTTTAAAGAAAAATAATTACCTTCCTCGCTGGCACACTGCTGGAAGAGGGGACGGTCCTCTAGTGGGGAAGAATGCAAATCAGGTTCTTAAGACTGAATAGCAGAACTTAGCTCTGCCTCCTCCCGCTCTTGTATCCAAAGCCCATGGAACCTTCTCCAATTAACACCACAGAAGTCTGGTACTTTGGGGCAGAGAGCTCAACCATGAACTGATTAGTATCCAACTCTTGCCAAAGGCTCATTTAAGACATCTGATAGCAGAGAGAGATGGTTTCAAGTGCAGATTAACTAGCCATTCTGCTAGATTCTCCGAGTTTTAGCCATAGTCTAAATTGGATCAACACAAAGGAACATTTGTCCCCCACGGTAATTCGGTTTCTTACAGAAACTCCTTCACACTTAAAATTTATGCTCTTAGTTTTTATAGAGGGTAGATATAAGAAAATCCACTTAAACAATCATTGAGGGCCTTTTGGAAAAGAACAGTTGAAAGTACTGTCCATTATGTTCTCTGGTGCCCCTGAAATGAAAAAGCACATTATGAATTAGATGCCAAGAAAAGTTTGTGTCCCTGAAAGAGTTTGTTTCCCTTCTTCAGAGGAGAACTGTATAATCACATCTCTTTTTGTCTCAACTCTTCAAAACTTCAGAGGCAAATTCTGTGCTCAAATGCAGTAACTAATTCATCTCAACCACCTTGCAATAGTTATTCTTTGATTTTTTTTTTCCTTATCCTTTTTGATCTTGATTTTATTTTTATGTCTCCTGCTTTAAATTGTGCTTTATTTTGCAAGCCGACGTAAATCTTTTTATTTTTCCCCTTCAAAGTAAGATATAAATCCTCAGTAAAAGAGGCTTTTTCTCATAATCTAAAAAATCATCATGTTCCTCCTGACTGCTACAAGGGCTGCTGGTCTTGCCAGACCCATTCACCCCCTGATGGTTTTCTAGTTAACACAACGGAAGGGGAGAAGACCCCAATCAGCTTGGACCCACTCACCTTCCCCCACGCACCAGCCCCCCAGCAAATAAGGACAAGAACTGCTCAGCTCTTAAGGCTCTACGCCGTGGAGTTTGGAAAACGGTATAAAGTGGTATAAAAACAACTGCACTCTTCTCCTTTATTCCACATAAGCCATCTCCTCCTTCCCTGGACCCAGGACTCACAAATTACAGCTGCTTATGCACTAGTCAGGAGGGAGGCTGGGCACGAGAGCAGTGGCAGGCCTCTCACAAGTGAGGTGAATTTCAAAAGGCCAAGTATAGTTCCACATATGATGACAATATTTGAGCACTAGAAGGCTGCAGTGGTTAAGGAGCTGGATTTCATACGGGTGACTATAGTTCAGGTCTCAGACACACCAAGTTGAAAAACAAGCCAGGTACATATGCATGTGTACTCCAAGTCCCAAGAGGAGAATGGAAGAAAAGAAACTGCAGTGTGGTTACCCTCCCCAAAGGTAATGCCTCACTTTCTCTCTTTCTATCTTCATCTGTCTCTCTCCAGTGACTGCACATGCTCTATGGCAAAAATCTTAAAAAAAAAAAAAAGATGACAATATTTGGGACAGAATTAATACTGGGCCTTAATTCTCTCCAAGCCACCAATAAATCTCTTAAAATACTGGGTTGTCAGAAAAGTCATGATGCAGGACCAGCAGTTAGCATATTGGCTATGTCGCTAGACTCCCACGTAGTCAAACGTGGTTCGAGTCCCAGACCCGGTGGCTTGTCACGCTGGGCGCATGTGCGTGCGTGCCCACGATCCCGAGAGGAGAATGGAGGAGAAAGGATTGCAGCGTGGCCATCCCCCCTGGGGGGGTGATTTCTCTCTTTCTGTCTCTCTGTGTCTCTCTTTCTGGCGAGCACACGCACCCTATAGCAAAAACCTCTCCAAAATAATAATAAGAAGAAGAAGAAAAAAAAAAAGTCATGATGCATTTTTGCAAAGAAAAACAGAAAAATACTTTGTGACTTTTCTGACAACCTAATAAAATAAATGACTATTAATGGTAGATTATATTTTCGAAAGATGGCCACCGCATTTCTCATCCCACTCCCACCTGCAATGTGACCTTGCCCACTTTCTCCAACCCCTTTGAACTTGAGAAAACTCTAGGTGGGAAAACAGCAGGTTCTACAGGTAACAGGGGCTACCCAGGTGTCGCTTCTACTTATCTGGCAAATCTTACTTCCTGACTCTTGGAATTCGGTGGCCACATTAAAAACAAAAAGTGACTTCCATGAGAAGACTGAGCCATGAGCAGCACAAGCTGCAAGGACAGAGGCTGGAGGGTGAGATGCAGGTGGGACAGGAGTATGGTGACACATGCATGAGAAAGCCACCTGGAAGGCATTCCCAGCTTAGCCATCACAGCGATCACCTTGGGTCTCAGAATGAACCTCACTGAGTCCTTCCCTAATTCCTGACCCTTGAAAGTTGTAAGCGAAATAAATCAGTGGTTTTCAGAAAGGGATAGGAGCCAGGTAGTTATTATGGGGATTACACTTTTTTTTTTTTAGAATTTTTCATTTCATTTCATTCATTATTATTATTTTAAATTTTGCCATTGGGCACATGTGCACACCAGAGAGAGAGAGAGAGACAGAGACAGAGACAGAGAAAGAGAGAGAGAGAGAGAGAGAGAGAGAGAAGGAAGGGGAGAAAGTAAGCCTCCAGGTCCAAGACTAAAACCACAGCTGGCCACGTGGCCACGTGGGAGTCCCAGCATCCTAACCACCACATCCACCTGCTGGCCCAGGAGAGCTGTCAAGTAGCAAGGTTGAGTTTTGTGTCATAGCTGTATGGGAAACCAGCTTTCTTAAAATGTGCTGTGACAATATTCCACAGTCACACAACCTTAACTGAATTATATAAATATAGTACTTGGCAGGTCATCTGCCTTCTTGTCCTTTTTAATATTTTTAATTGCCAGAAGGCATATGTGCTTGCCGGAGAGAGAAAAAACCCCCCGACACCACCACTACCATGGGGTATGGCCATACCAAGATCCTCCTTCCTGTCAGGATTTTGGACCTGTACACACAAGTGCCCAGTGTATTTTTCAAGCTGCTGGGACTGGGATTCAAACTACAGTTGACCCTGTGGTTGGCCCCATGCTGTACCTACAGGTATGTAGATACATGGCATCCACACGCATATGCACATTATATTACACGTCTAAAGAAAACGTTTAGTGTCTGGACAGGCTCATCAGTTTCTGGATGAGAACCTGGAAGATCTTGGAGAAAGTGCTGCCTCTGCACTCACGTCCTGCTTGCCCCCTGACCAGTGTCCAAGGAGCTGTACCGGAGTGAGTCACAGATACAGGGCAGAAAGAGGTGATTCAAGAAAAAGGAGAATGCAGCTGTTTTTCATACCACATGCATGCTGGATAGGTTTACTTGTGTGTACATCTCTGAATATTCTATGAGTTGAACATTACTGCTGCCTGCAATTCTGGTTTCCCTATGCACATATTTTAACATAATCCGTGTGTAGGCACTGGCTTATTTACCATGCATCTGATGTTTATTGAGTGCCTGTTATGTGCAAAGCACTGGGGAAGGTGCAGGGTTCTATAGGCACTAGCATCATCAGGGAAAAGCACACTGTAGATGCTCACAACAATGAAGCTGGAAAGTAAACGACAGGATCCTTAGGATGAGAACTGAGCCTCTTGCACGGTTTGGTTTATTTCTTCTCACTCTCTGGAGAACACAGCCACCAACAAATTCCTTCTAGCTGCAAGAGCCCATTCCCTCCTAGAGCTCCCCTCCTGTAGTCTGACAGTCCCTGCATGTCCCCCGGGGTATGCCAGGATCACTGTAGGAGTACTTCAAAGAAACCCTCAAATTGGAGTGCAGGCAGCACTTTAAAAAAAAAAAAAAAAGAATATCCTCAAGCTGGTATTCAGAAACGGGAGGGGGAGGGGAGCGGAGAGCCAGCGCGGGATTTGACAGCACCACACAATACACCGAGGATCAGAGCTGGGCAACATATTCAGCCCCAGAGATGAAAAATCTTCTTTTGGTGCTGACAACATCTGTTTTATTTTGAAGGTTGCTAAGGAGAGTTCTAGCTGGGCCAACATTGTTCCAGTTCAGTACTTCATAGTGAGTCTCTTGCATGGGTTTGGGAGACAGGAATAAAAACACACCAGATAAAACCCCACTGCTTTGACTGTTCGGAAATCAAAGGAGCACTTTGCTAACAGGGATGACTAACACCCTGCCTGGTTTCCATTGGAATTGACTGTCCCTTCTGCTTACTCTGCTCCCTCTTCTCCCTGCCCCCTCTGCTCCCACTGGCCAATTCCCCATCTTCGCCAAATAAAGGCTTATTAGTGGAGAGACAGTCAGTGAACATACCACTGACCCAAGAGAAGAGCTTGATGCAAAGATAAGGAAGAGCTAAGTCTGAGTTGAGGGTCATGGCGGGAGGATGTTCAGCATCAGACAAAGAAGGGAATGATTTCCTGACCTTTAAAAGTCTATTTTCCCTCCTAAGAATCAGAGCAATGCCAGACGACTTCATCAGGGCTCAAAGCACTCGGGACAGCAGAGCTAAAGCTCAAACAGGGCAGAACCTGACTGGCAGGCTGGTCCCATCCTTTGTACTCATGGAGGTGGGCAGCAAAGCTCGCCATGCCCACTCCATCCCACCCCTCTGAAGCGCATGTGCAGTTATGAGACGTTAGGAAAAGTTAGGGTACACTGTGCCCACAGAGCAAATATTGAAGAACAAAGAGATCAGAGGAAATGAACATAGTAGAAATGAGGGCAGGCAAATGATCTTCACAGATGCAGGGTCTTCAAGAAGGTCATGGAAGGGACCAGCAGATGGCATAATGGTTACGGTACTGGACTCCCAAGTAATTGACCGTGGTTTGAGTCCCAGACCTGGCAGCTTCAAACCCATGCCAGGCATGTGTGTGCCCAAGATCCCAAGAGAAAAATGGGGAAAAGACACTGGGATGTAGCATCCCTGGCGGGTATATGTGTGTGTGTGTGTGTGTGTGTGTGTGTGTGTGTGTGTGATTTTTCACTTTCTGTGTCTCTGGCAAGTACATGCACCCTATAGCAAAAATTTCTCTAAGAAAAAAAAAAGTCGTTCATGGAAAATGCACATTACGAGGCAATTATACATGGATTACAAAAGTTTTTGCAACCAAATAAACTTGCATTTGTCCCCCTTTTCTTTTTCTGACAGAAACTGCAAGTATGTGCATGACAGACAGATAACCCTTGGTAAAGTCACGTCTCTCCAGGAGCGTCTTTTCCAAGCCCTTCAGAGTTTCATGGCCCTGGGTGCTCACACGCCCATCTGATCCACTGTTTCAGGCTGACATGGGACTCAAGCTGTGATCACCCTATGGCTCCCGGCACTGCAGGATGCTAGCATTGTCACTGCACTACAGTAGCTAGGTCAACTGAGGCACTAATGCTATTTTCCATGAACTTTTTGAAGCCCCCGCACATATAACAGGTTGTTATCAAATAGGTGACAAGGTGGTCACCATCTGAGAGTCAGTCTGCTTCTTTCTTCAGGGAACAGCACCTGGGCTGAGAGAACCCACAAGAACCAGAAGAAATAAGATCCTTGCATGTCACTGGTATCTGCAAATAAAACCATTTGAAGATTCCAAGGTGAAAAAAGTGCTTTCCTTTAACTGGAGGAATCCTCTCTCTATACTGAGCTTTGGAAAAGCACTAGCTCCTGCCAAGGAGCACCTAGGAGTCTAGGAAAAGGAAAGGAAGAATGGCAGTGTTCTCCCGCCAACAAAGATCCATTTCAAAGAGGCATTCAGCAGCGCCCTGACCCTGCAAATCTCGACAACAAAGAGAAACTATATCCTCTCAAATGAGGGTATTGAGACAGCTGAGGCCACATTATCTAAACATTCCCCTCGCCTGCCAGAGTCTACTTCAGCCAGTTTTGCTTTTACCCCCAGCTTGGGACCTATCAGGCAAAGGAGGCTGGAACCAAGGCAAAGAGTGCCAAAACCATGCCCGCCGCAGAGTAGCCTGGCTCCTCCAGGCATCTCAGAGGGATTACGCCAGAGAGGCCGAGAGCCACTTCTCAATCCACTTACCTAGCCAGGTCACACCCACATTGGCTACGGCAGATCTGGCCTCTGCCACTTTGTGCCAGCTCCTGTTGTGTCCGGGGGCCCAGAGAGCCACGTGGCAGAAATAGTAGCCAGCATTTTCTTTGCTAACGTCTCGAACCAGTAAATGGTAGGAGCGTGCATCCACATGACTCAAAGCGATGCGTGGGGAGCTATGCACCAGGGAGTCACGGTCCAGTTGTGCTAGCACGTGGGCACCAGGCAAGGTGCTGTCAGGTGTCCTGCTGAAGTACCAGGTCACTTCGGGCCGCAAGTCGTCCGCTCGGTCTGTTGTGATATTGCAGGACAAGTCCAGTTCCTTCCCTTCCACCACGGACACATTCCCGGCCACGGCTACGTGGAGAACTTGAAAATGAAAAACAAACACATCAAGATAATCTGGATTAAGTCTGTCCCTTCCACCTCTCCCTGCCTCCCTTCAGATCATCTCCACGTAAGTTCTTATTTATGGCATTCAAGTTAGAAGGCTTTGTACAATAGTTAGTGCTCGAGAAATATTTAATGAGTTAATGAAACAGCACATTTCTTTTTATTTCATAAACACGATACAGCAGCAAACACTGACAGACATGATGACAAGCAGTGTTTTGAGGGCTTTATAAATACTAATCCTGGCCAGTTGTAGTGGCACAGCAGTAATACAATTTTCTGTGATGCTGAGACTATATGGGAAGGTCTTGGGGGCTCACGTCCCAAGTGCATGCCAGATATACGCCCATGAGCCCATGACCCATGATCCTGGGGTGGGGGGCTGACATTTGGGTGAGATCACAACCTGAAGGCCCTCTTGGGGATGCCTGTCTCCTTCTACCCACCCACCCATCTCCACTCATGGAAGAAATAAATAAACTTTAAAATACATATATAGGAGTCAGCAGGTAGTGTGGTGGTTAAGGTGTGGACTCCCACGTGGCCAACTGTGATCTGAGTCCAGGACCTGGCAGCTTGCTTTTCCACTTCCTCGCTTTCTCTCTCACTCACTCCCCCTCTCTCTCTGGTCAAATTTAGTAATTAATAAGTAAATAAATAAAATGAATGATTCTTAAAACATATACATATATACATACACACACACACACACACACACAATAAATCCTCAAACAATCCTATGAGGTGGGTATTATCATGGGTCTCATTTTACTGATGAGGAAACTGTAGCAGAGCCGAGTGAAGTAAGGCACCGGTCACAGGGTTAACGTGTGACGGAGCTGAGATTCAGATCCAGGCTGTGCGCCTCCAGAAGCTCTGCTCTTAACTGTTAGCTGTCACTGGTCTAACACGGTCAAAGTGAAACGATCCTCTCCCCCTGCAAGTGGTAATACTAGGGTAATTTTACAAAAAAGGGACAGCTTAGTTCTCCACGGTATGCATGATCAATTTAGGGGGCTGGGGAATGGCAGGTAGGAGACGAGGGAGAAAGTGCCTTTCAGACATAGGGGAAGAAATTCTAAAGAGAAGTGCCAGGAAAGTGAAACCAGACAATTTTTCTCATGAGTCAAGTCTTCAAAGTGCAATGCACTTAGAGCATCATTTATTGCATTAGACATATCAACCTAAAAGTCAAGCACGAAACATGTATGCTAAAATGCAAACACAATGACTAGAATTATCCACGCCTCTGCCCTTCCTCATTAGTGCGGATAATTAAAAGGAGACTGTATTCAGATGAAGCACTGAAGAATTTGGCTCACAGACTTCAGACAGACCTAGTTCAGCATTCCCTTGCCAAAGCTTCAACGTGGAAATATTTCCCTCTATTTAGAGGATCTTTAAAAAGAAGTAGGATATCTTGGGGCAGCAGGTGGCACAGAGGTTAAAATGCTGGATCCTCTGTGGCTAACTGTGTGGTTCAAGCCCCAGACCTGACAGAAAGCTGGGAGCAAGTGTGTGTGTGCCCAAAAACTCCCAGGAGGTGAATGGAGGACAGGGAATTGTGGGATGACTATCGCCTCTGGGCGGTGATTTTTCTTCCCCACCCCCCCTCTCTTTTTCACAACAGTGAGAGCACATGCCCTACAGCAAACTAAAAATAAAAAAATAAAAACGAAGTTGAACATCTGTAATCAGGGAGGAAAACATTCAACTCATGATAATGCTCTGGAAACCATTACTTAGTGATATCTAGCCAACACCTCCCAGGGGGTGAAAGTGGAGGCGAAGCCCTGGCCTTCTAGCAAGAGTTGCTCAGCATCAGCTGTTATCCCCTGTACACTCGGGGCCAGAGACCGGTGCCTGTTCTGAAAAGTCCCAACGCAAAAGTTGACACCATCTGGCATAAATTACTTTCAGATGAGTATTTCCAAAGCCAAGTTCAAGATCCATCTTAACAGAAGACAGGGAGGTGAGCACAGTATCAGCGAAAGGAATTTAAAAGTCCAATTTCTCCTCTACCCATCCTTCAAGTTTCCCCTCCTCTCTCACCCGTTTCAAAGGTGCCAAAAGCAATTTGAGAGCATCTTTTAGAGGACTCGGTGTGGAAACTGCCACCCCCCAGCAAGCTCTGCAGTTTGGGCCAGCCCTCATACATGCTTGCGGTCTGAGCCTGGAATTTGGCTGGCGTCACCTCTGACAGGCTGTCAGCTACTGGAGGGCAGACGCGACACAGGAGGGGGTGGGCCAGTGAAGAAGCACTCAACATGCAGCGGTGGCTGTGTGAGTGGAGAAAACAGGTCTTAACATTCTAGAAATCCTGGCAGGAATGTCTCTTCAACTGTGTAGTTTACTTTGTAATTTTCTCTGTGCAAGTGGCTAAATATCTTGTCATATCAATAACCACAGGTTCTAAACATTTTAGATTTGAGGGTTTACTGCTGGGAGACAGGATAGAGCTGGCTGAAGGGGAAAAAAAAAAAAGAACCAGTTCTAAGGATTCATAATGCAAGAGGAGAGCTCAGACAAAGCTTGTGGTGGTGCAGGCTTTCTCCCACCAAATCCATAAATTAGACCCCAGATTTGCATCTGCCAAACCTCTCCTACGATTATTTTTATAACCTGTACCTGAAATACAGCACCTCCTCCCACTGTGAAAGTGAGCGGCAAATCAGTGTGGTATTACCTGTCCCTGGGACTTGGCCCAAGTAGAAATCACCAATATTTTCACATCACATTGTTATTACAGATATCCTGAAATATCACTTACATTAATTGCTACTTAGAAATTACAATAATTAGGCCTGTCACTGTACCTTATTATTAATGCATTAATAAAGAAGCACATTACAATACTTTTTTTTTTTTTTTTTTTAGTTTGTTAAAGGTGGCAGGCACTGATCAGATAGATAGAAACAGTGAGAAAGAGAAAGTGAGGAGTCACTCCCTAGAGGGGAAGGCCACACCGCAATCCCTTCTCCATTCTCTTCTCAGGATTTTGGGCACACATGCCCAACATGATTTTCAAGCCACTGGGTGCAGGATTTGAACCACAGTCAGCTAAGTGGGATCCAGTCACTTTAACCTCCATGCCACCTGGTGGTCCCTATTTTAAACATATTTTAATAACTGGTGGGGCCCAGTTAAGTGCTGTGCATAGGGAACCAGATCCCATAGCTGACTGCAGTTCAAATCCCAGCATTGAAAGCTCAAAAAACACATACTCATGTGTGCCCAAAATCCAGTCAGGGTGGAGAGAGGAAAAAGGAATGCCCCATGACCATACTCCAATAGGGAGTGCGCATTCTCTCTCTCCTACGTGCATATGCTTGCGCTCTCTGGTAACAAAGAGTCCGGTAACTATTTCAACATACTTGTTTTCCTTTGTCATCTCATGTACTGTATTTTATGAATTAAAACATGGTAACTCTGAGAAAGGGTCTAGAAAGGGTCTGTAGGTTTCAAAAGAGGTACATGGCACAAAAATGATCTTGAACCCCAGTTTCCTCCAACAGCCAGGCTTTTCACCTGTCGAATAGGTTCAGAGTGTTCACCTACAGATATTTTAGGTTTTGTGATTTTTTTGAAACAAGACTCCTTTATGATAGAACTCCTGCATAAAAAGGTAACTTGCAGGGCCAGCCAGTGGCATGGTGTTTACAGTAGCTGGATCCCACATGGCCAACTTTGTAGTTCAAGTCCTGGACTCGGTGACTTAAGAAACACACCAGGTACATGTGAATGCTTGCCAAAAATCCTGAAAGGAAAATGGAGAAGAGACTGTAGTGTGGCCATCCTCTCTGGGGGGATGCCTTCTTGTCTTCCCTCTTTCTTTCTTTCTTTCTTTCTTTCTTTCTTTGTCTCTCTCTCTCTCTCTAATGAGTTCTCTAGGAAATTTTTTCTAAAAAGTAATTTGCTGCTAGCTGAAACTATTTACCCTTCTGCCTCATTAAAATAGTTCTGGCCCAGCTGTGATGGTGCAGTGCTATCTCATGGTCTGCAATGCTGGAAGCCATTTGGAGGACTAGGGCTCAGCTCAGGTCCCAGGTCGACCTGTACAAGCCGGCTGTGTACAGCAGTGATTCTGGCTGGCTAGAAAGCCTGCTGGGTGGGGCAGACTGCAGCATGAGACCATGTTGAGGATGTCTGTCTCACTCATGCTCTCTCTTAGGAAAGAAAGAAAATTAAAAAAAAATAAAAATAAAAAAAAATGGCTGTTCGATACAGGCCGAGTATCTGGAGGTTTCTTAGGGAAGATTCCACAGATCACTTCTGAAAAGGATGGAGACTTGAGTCCATCTGGAAAGTGATTTCTGCAGCCAATGGAGCTAAGAATGACAGTGACGGGTAGGCCCCCCCCCCCCACTGCCCGCGCCTTCAAGACCCCCCCATTGCTCCGTCATCTAAGAACCTCCGTCCTGCTTTCCAACCCCCACTTTTATCAGCTTCAGCACTTGTGTGGAGGTGTGAACGTGGAGCAAATGCGCAGAACAATGCAGCACACCAAAACACAGCCCATGTGTGCCGCTGCCTGCTTTCCTCCCAACTGGGCAACAGAGTAGCCACACACTCACATTCATGCTCAGGAAATGAGTCTAGCCTTGCAAGGTCTTCCCAGTTTAAAAAACAGGAGGCAGCAGCAATGGCAGAAGCGGACTCAGCTCTGAAGATGTCAGGCTCCAAGACCAAGGACATCATCCACCCCAGCAGGGACACTGCCCTGCAGTGAAGGCTTCTTTACTCTGTCTCTGCTGAAGTCTGAAGTTCCACAGGGCCTGGGACAAGCCTCAGCACCTCTGATCACAGGGCCCAGCACAGAGCTGAGCACACAAATAGGTTCTTGTTGGACAATTCAACAATGGCTGGGTTTTTAATGTTTTCTATTTAAAAAAAAAAAAAAAGGTTGATTCACAGATGACAGGGCAAAGGGTTTTTGTGCAGACCCCAGGGTCCCCAGAGCATGCCTAATAAAGGAAAGCATTGGACCAGCAGATGGCATAATGGTTACGTTGCTGGACTCCCAAGTAGTCAACTGTGGTTTGAGTCCTAAACCCGGCAGCTTAAAACTCTTGCCGGGCGCATGTGTGTGCATACCCAAGATTCCAGAGAGGAGAATGGAGAAGGGACTGGGGTGTGGTCATCGCCCCCCCCCCGCCCCAGGGGGGTGATTTCTCACTTTCTGTCTCTCCAGCGAGTGTACACATCCTATAGCAAAAACCTCTAAATTTAAAAAAAGGCAAAAAGGAGCCCAGCCTTAGGGGGGCTAATGGGATGGGATGGTGTATCTGAGGAAGGATCTCTTAGAGAATACAAGTGAGGCAAAAGGTTTTGGGGTGAGCCAGATATACAACCCCACAGGCTGGGAGAAGGGCAGATCCAAGAACTCAAGATTCACCCAACGAGACAAAGCTAAGGGAGCAAAGTGTAGGTAGACCCACCCTGAAGCCCTGCCACCAATACCAGGCCATGGGACTTCCTGCTGGCTGAAGGGACCTTCTCCTGGTGGAAGGACAGCTGTACTTTCTTTCAATCTTCAAGTGGAAGAACGGCCTCAGTGTAATGTGTATGGAGCAGCATTCCATAAGTACAAATTCAAATGAAAGTGGCTGCAGGGGGGCCTGCCAGTGGCATAATGGTTAAGATGCTGGACTCTCACATGGCTGACTGTGGTTCAAATCCTGAACCTGGAGGCTTGTTTTCTCACATTCCCTCCGTTTCATTCTCTCGTTCTATCTCTCTCTGGTCAAATTAAAAATAAATAGATGAATAAGATTAAATAATTCTTTTTAAAAAAAAAAAAAGGCAGCTGTACAGCAAAACGACAGGCTGCAGCACAGAACGAATGCAGCCCTCTCAGATTATGACTAGCACCTACCTCCCTTCTCCCCAACAGTAAGGCATCCTTGGCAGAGGGAATTCGAGTCCGAACAGGTGGGGCTCCTGCCGTGGCTCTTTAATTACTGGTCACCATGTAAGATACAGTCTCTAACATGTCATCTAAGAAACTCACCTGTTGGCTGGATCACCACAGTGGCGACTTCCACAGCCTTCTCTTGGATTTCTTGCCAGTCACCACCCTGCTCGGCAATCCACTCACTGACGATACACCTGTAGGAGCCCTGGTCGGCGGACAGAGATCGGGACACTGAGAGCCGGTAGGCATCGCTGCCCACCGTGTCCAGGCGCACGTCTCCGCTGTGGTAACGCTGCTCATAGCCCGGGCCTGGGCGGAACCGGCCCTCGTGGTTCAGGCCCAGCACACTCCGCCGGGCTGGACCACGGTGCACCTCCCACAGCAGTGCCAGGTGTGTGTGGAGTGGTGAGGTGGTGGAGGCGGTGCAGCGCAGCTCGAAGGGCTCCCCCTGGCGGAGGCTCAGGCTGGGCGCTGGCCGCACATTGGGGCCCACGTGCAGGGCGTCAGCCAGCACTGCGGAGAGAGGAGAGAAGGGTCAGCCAGCCCAGTACCGTCAGACCCGCTCAGCAGGGCCCGGCCTAGTCTGGGACTTCCTGTCCTGGAGCCGGGGCCATGGACACATGTCGCCCAGGCCAATTTCCTCCTCCTTTGCTGTGGTCTAATGCCCAGTTGGACACAGTTTCCTATTTTAATCCGTACATAATCTCAACTAACTTTCAGACTTGAAAAAGAAAAAAGAGAAAAGACACCAATAAAATCTCATGCTAGAGATGAATGACTGGGTGATGGAAACTGAGAAAAGACACCAATAAAATCTCATGCTAGAAATTAATGACTGGGTGATGAAAACCTCCTTTGGGAGGCACGCCTTGGGATGCACTTCTGCCATCCTTAGGCAAGTTATCTTACCCTGCTGTGCCTGTTTCCCAAAAAGGGGAAGACAACTGGACCTTCTACATGAAGCTGACCCATGAGTTCAACAAGTTAAAGAGGGGATGTTCCCAGGACAGTGCCTGACACTTGGCATCACTAGGCAAGATTCTGTACTCCCCTGAGCAGGGCCCCAGAGAGGGTGTGGCTTTCGACAAAGTCACTCAAGCTGAGTAGAACAAGAGGAAGGGGGACCAGCAATTAGCGTAATGGCTATGTTGCTGAACTCCCATGTAGTCGACTGCGGTTTAAGTCCCAGACCCAGTGGCTTAAAATCACGCCGGGCGCTGGGCGT
>NW_006198412.1:1773131-1802129 GCF_000334495.1 Tupaia belangeri chinensis | reverse complement strand
GTGTGCATGTGTGCCCAAGATCCCAAGAGGAGGATGGAGGAGAAGAGATTGCAGTGTGGCCATCCCCCCTGGGGGGTGATTTCTCTCTTTCTGTCTCTCTGTCTCTCTCTCTGTCTGTCTGGCGAGCGCACGCGCCCTATAGCAAAAACCTCTCCAAAAAAGGGAAAAAAGAGAAGGAAGAGGAAGGTCTGGCCCCTGGCCTGATGACCAGGTTAGGACTATACCTTTAACCTGCCCTGTGCCCTCACAGTTGCCCTAGCTGGGTACTAAAAGTGGATGAAATAACTGAGTGTGACTGTCAAACACCTCTGTGGTAAGGACACAGGACTCCAGTAGTAGACTCTCCTGCAGAGTCCAGAGATAAAATGACCTCCTAGTAGTCAAGGAATTAATTTGCAGGGGCAAAAGGAAGGTTTGAGCTGCCTGTGGTTCACCGCCTGGCGAATGCCCCAGAATAACTAGAGTGAGCAGATGTATCCACAGGAGAGGCCCAGGCCATAGCATGCTAGCGCCTCAGCTCTCCATTTTAGCACCTTAACTGGAAGAAGACTGGGTACTTGTACAGAGCCTAGAGAAGGCAACTTGAGATAAAAGGGTATTAGCGAGTGCTATTTAGGAAAAGATGCATTAAGTGATGCCCTGGTAACCAGAAAGGGGGCCTCTACCAAGGGGCAGAGAAAATCTATTAGGCTTGTCTAGAAGTTGGACAAGAGAATCTTTAACAGCACTATTAACAATCTTGTTACTCACCCCCAACCAAATTCTACACTCAGAAAGCAATGCAGTGTCTTTGAGAAGAGACTCTCGATAACAACAACAAAAAAGCTCCCCACCCTACTACAAAATGAATTAACTCCTATTGAGTTGCTGAAAAAGTCATGTATATGTTTTCTGTGCAAAAATATGTCATGATTTTTCTGACAACCCAGTAGTGTACACATCAGTCTGTGAGTTTAGATAACATGACTGGGTTCTCAAGACAAATTTATCTCTCAGGGCATGGATGGACAGTTTTGAGACCCATGACGCTGAATACCAAACCCAAGACTATGCATGACATCTGCCAGGAGCTCTACCTGGACCGCCAGCCAGCCTTTTCACTGGTCACCTATGTGCTATCCTGACCCAAGAAAAGCTGCCCCTTGCACCTGCTGCCTTCTGAAGACTGGAGAAGAAACAGAGACATGGGAAACGGGGCAGCTAATCCTTCTGCTACTCTTCCATTCCCCAAGATGAGAATCACAAGGGGAGACAAGAGTGCCTCTGACCCAGTGGAGGTTTGACATGCTCTATGGCTTAACTCCAATGCAAGAATGTCGTGTGAGACTTTTTTCTTAAAAATATATTTGGGATTTTATATGGAAATAAAGAAGAGGTAATGGAAGAGGTAGACATGATGCTTTAATACTTACTTAATGGCACAGTCATTTTATCCCCTCGCAAGTCAGTGAGGGAACGGTATCTGAGATGTGATAAGGTTCTACAAATCTTTACAGAGGGAATGAATGCCTGGATCAGTCCTCTCTTTTAGTGTTATCACAAAAACTTTTCCTTTCCTGATAATTATATACATTTCTAAATTTAAATCCTGGAATTAAATTTCCAGATGTAAATCCTTTTGGGAGTAAGGCAGGGCACAAATAAATGTGTAAGTAAGTAATAACAATCATAATGCTTCTACTTTGTTGGCCCCAAATTAAAATTGTTCTTGTTCATTTATTAATTAGCTGTGTCATTTTACACAAGTAATTAACCTGTGCTCTTCCATTTCCTCATGTGTAAACTGGGGAAATATCCTGCCCTATCTTCTTCATTGGGTTCAGAGAATTAAAAGTGTAAGTAAATCTAAAGGACTTGGAAAATGGGAAAAAAAGCCAACAACATTCCACATACATAAGTGCACACTGGGTCAATAAGCTGGTGGTGACCACACTGTCTTTTCTCTATATATAACACCACTTCTGATACAAATGGGTATTTAAATCACAAAGAAAACCATGAACTTGGGAGTATCTGTTATTCCCACAAACCTAAACATCATCATGACCAGCAACTTCTCACTAACCAATAAAGGCTCACTTACTCTGGTGCTGGCTTTACACATGTTAACTCCCCTGTCCTCACAACCTTAAGATGGGAACTGTCTCACAGAGGAGGAAACCGAGGCTTGGAACATGCTCACAGCCATACAACTGACAGGCAGGAGAGCCAGTGACTGAACTGAGCACAGGCAGCCTGTCTCCAAATTGCCTTCAACTCATGGCCATGGGATGGTTCAGAGCCACATTAGAGTGATGAGAAAGGGTCCTTAGTGGTCACCTGCCCACCCTCTGGTTCTTTAACCAGGTCAGCCCCTTCTACTCCATTGAACAGAGCCAGAGCAGAGCTTTTGGGGAGGTAAGTCTCTCCACAAAGTCACCCATAGCCAAGTAGCAGAGGTAGGCCTCCTGACCCCACGTGAGGACTGTACCTTTAACCTGTACTGTGTCTTCATAGTTTCCCTGGACGGTGGCATCTGTGCTGGGGGTTGAACATTTGTAGTGGCCTTGGTCTGCGGGCTGGACATTCTTTATGTGAAGCTCCACGGCGTCATTGGCAGTTCGTCGGAGAAGGATCTCACCCCTCTGCAGCCGCTCACGGTATAGCTGGGCTGGGAAGCCCACCTCCCAGGTGCTTGCAAGCTCCACGAAGTGGCTCCCTGAAGCTGAGAAGCTCCAGTCAAAGTTTTGCTCACTGGGGCCATCATAGTCACTGACGTTGCAGGGGATGACCAGCTCGGTGCCCACCACACGAACTAGGGTCCCCGTAGGGACTCTCACCACACGCCCTTGACAAAGAGCTGTAATGACAAGACATGAAAGGCAGGTCTTTAATCACAGGTGGTTTTTGTCAACGTAAATGTGGCAAATCCAAGGATGTTCCTGTTCACAGCTACCTGACAGAAATATGTCATCTAAACCAGTGGGGAAAATGTGTCTCCACAGAAGGCGGGTAAGTCCATCCCTGCACTTATGAGACTGGACATGAGTACTCTCCCACAGCCAACTTCTCAGGACTGACAGGGAGGAAGAGAAGTAGGAGAAGCAGGCTAACCATAGACCTGGACAGCCTCTTCCCGCCCGTTACTTACCATTTACCATTCCATTATCACTCAACGTGATGTAGAAATATTTGGGGTTGTGTGTGAAAGGAAAGGCCACAGCTAATCAAGTATTTACCTTTCTGTCCATCCTATATCAACCTTCATCCATAGAGACCATTCCCTGGGGCTCTTGAGGCCTGATTTACAATGACGGATGCCAATTTTTAAATCCTAGAGCAGCCTGCTGATAAAATGATTTAACTCCTGTTATCTGACATTGCCTGTAAATTAATTTTAAAATATGACGATTCTACCAAGTATTAATTTTCTATTTTCTGGCTCATTTCTTTCTCTCTACTCTCCACCCTGATCTAAATTCAGAATGAGAATGGGGAAGCACAAGGGAGAGCGTCTGGATGGTTGCTGGGCATTGTCAGGAATGCAGCGGTCTGCCCAGTGGACAAAGCCAAGAGTTCATGGGCATTCCCTTCCCTGAGAGCTCGTAATTCACCGGTCTCTCTGTCAGGGCCCTTAAAGACTGGCACCTCTGAGTCCTTTGCGAGGTCCTCATTGCAAGGAACTCACAATTCTGCAGTGTGCTTACTATCTGCAGCAAGCACTTTGATTCAGACCAAATGATTATGCAGGGCACCTCCTTAGTGTTCTGTGGCCAGGTATAGCCACACGCAAGAAGCAAGCCTGGGCTCTAAAATCCAGGAGACTTACGTCTATAACTGACCTCTCTTCACTTCGGCTTCCCCAACTATGCAATGGAGTAAGAAGCCTTCACAGTTAATGAAATAAAACACCTTCCTGAGAGTCTGCCTCTTAATAAGGGCTCAAATGGAACTTTTTTATTAGGTTGCTGTTTTTTGTTTTGTTTTGTTTTGTTTTTACTTTTTTGCGGTACAGTGTGTGCACTCACCAGAGACAGAGACAGTGAGAGGGAAAGTGAGAAATCACTCCCCAGGGAGAACCACATGGCTAACCATGGTTCTAGTCCCAGACCTGCTTGGCTTGCTTTTTCCCTTTCTCTCCCTCCTTCTCTCTCTCTGGTCAAATTAAAATAAATGAATGAATAAATAAAATAAAATAAATAATTATTTTTTAAAAATTACCATTTTTAAAAAAAGATGCTGCATCCTGGACTCAAACCACAGTCAGCCATGTGTGAGTCCAGCATCTTAACCACTAGGCCACCTGTTGGCCCCTAAAACAAAACATTTTACTATATATTTTCATTTTGATGTTTTTATTATTTGTATAGGACAAACTATATTTCCTATTCAAAATTCATATGATAAAGTTCTAACCCTCAGTACCTCAGAATGTGACTTTATCTGGCAACAGAGTTACTGCAGGTAATCAGTTAAATTGTAATACTTAAGTAGAGTGAATCCCAATCCAATATGACCAATATCCATTAAAAGGGGGTAATCTGGAGCCAACAGGTGGCATGGTGGTTAAGGCGATGGATCTCTCATGGTTTGAGTCCCTGAAATGGCAGCCTGAAAAACAGCGGGCATGTGTGCATGCCCAAAATCTTGAAAGGAGATGGAGAAGGGATTGGAGCATGGCCAATCCCTCTTCAACTTACTATGGGTTTATCAGGGTGTAATCCCATCACAAGTCAAGGAGCATCTGTATCCTAATTTGGGTCAGGGTTAAAAAAATAGTTGAGGAACACTTTTTTCAAGGGTATCTCTTGTTTTCTCCACCCATGATCATTTACTTGAAGGGAAAAAGGATGCCTCCTCATGAGAAGAATAGTACTAGGGGACAGTTGTTTCTGAGCAGGGGGCTGGCTACTTCCCCTCCTAGTGCAGCTGGGGGATGGGTCCAGTCTAAACTCCAGTGCTAAGAAAGCTGCTGAGCCCTAAACACCTCCTTCTTCTCAAAAATACTACTACTGTTGCTGGTCATTCAGAAAAACTAGGGTCACACATGTTCCTGCAGAGAATGGGAGCCCCAACCCCCAGAGCTGCTGAGGAGGAGTACTGGACCACGCTGCTTCTTTCTTTCTAAGGCAACTCAATGCCTGCAGGATGAGATCACGACCCACTCCTACCTCTTCTGCAAACACAGCAGACCCCGGTGGTTGCCCAGATGGGGCAGACCTTGCACCGCTGGTCCCAGGGATAGGCGTCAGGGCTAAAACTAGGTACAGCAGAATTATGACTCTCTCGCGCTGACACACCAAAGAAAGACACTGCTGCTTCCACTGGAATCGAAGTACCATAAAGATGACTGACATGGTACTGAAGCCACACACATGGCAGTTCCCTAGCCCACTGAGGAAGCTACTCACAGAGAAGAGACACAGGCCCACACCTGGACTAGAGGTGGAGCAACCCAGTGATCCGAGAGCAGCCTCTGAGCTCCTGAATCCTGCCACATCTCCTAAACCATTCCCCCACACCCAGACATGCATGCATGTGCTCGCACAGCCCTCTCTCCCTGGATGTTTCAATTTCTCGTAATTTCACTCACCCCCAAGCTAATTTCTGTCACTGGCAACTCAAAGAGCATTGAATTGATATATACAGAAACTAGCCAGCAGTGACCAACTCTCTGAAGCCATCATCATTAGTGTTCACAAAATAGGTGGCCACTGTTTAAGATACAATTTCAGAGGACTAGACAATTCTGAATGTCCCAGTGTAACCTTTCAGAAGGAACACAGCCCAGTGCGGTGCCCGAGTTCCTGCATCTGTGAAGTGGCGAGCACCGTCTCCATGAGGACCGTGTAAGAATCAGATGAGCTCAGGTGTGTGGAAAGGGCTTTGGTCATCTGTTAGGCGGGCTGCCTCTGGAATACATCTCATCATAATCATTCACCTTGCTTCTTTGGCAAGGCTTACAAAGGAATTTCCTTATTAAATAAATCTTTTTGATTCCTAGTCCTTGTCAAGAAGTTGGCCAGGGTTGACAATCTGTACACAAGGCCTTCAGGCATTGAATCTGCGTCCCTTGTTAGGTCACCATATTTATTCTTAGTGATCGGAGCCTTGGATCCTGATCCAGCTCCTTGTCTCAGCTCTCCAATCCTTCTTCCACACGGCTGCCCAGATTACCTTCTAACACCAAGTGCTATGTCAAGTCACTGGTTCGAAGTCTTTAATAGCTCCTTATCACCCAAAGGACAAAATCTGTCCCTAGCCACCCCACGGCGACCACACTGGCCCAGGCCACCCTTGTCTCACCTGCATTATTGCAATGGCCTCTAACTGGTCTTCCTGGCTTCTATTCTCAACATGCCAAAGTGACCTTTTAAAAATGTAAGCTAGATGGGAACCAGCAGTTAGTGTAATGGCTATGTCGCTGGACTCCCACGTAGTCGACCGCGGTTCGTGTCCTGGACCCGGTGGCTTAAAACTCATGCCGGGCGCGTGTGCGTGCGTGCCCAAGATCCCGAGAGAAGAATGGAGGAGAAGGGATTGCGGCGTGACCATCCCCCCTGGGGGGTGATTTCTTGCTTTCTGTCTCTATGTCTGTCTGTCTGGCGAGCGCACGCGCCCTACAGTGAAAATCTCTCCAAAAAAAAAAAAATGTAAGCTATATCTTACATCGTTGGGTTACATCTGAGTCGGCTCAAAACTCTAATAACTCTATCTCATTCAGCTAAAAGCCAAAATCCTTACAGAGGCCATCAAGACGTCACAGAATCTGGCCCTCTTTGTCCTCTTTGTTTCTTAGGCCTCACATCTGCTCCTCTCCCTCCACTACACTCCAGCCATGTTGATTTCTTACGGTTTCCTGGAACAAGCAAGACCCACTCCAACTGCAGGGCCTTTGCATATCTCCTCGGCCCAGACCACTCTCATTCTTCCCACTGGCCCTTCCAGCAGCTGCAGATCTTTATTCCAATGTCACCTTCTCAGTGAGGCCTCTCCTGAATGGAGAGGCCTAAATGGCAAACATTCCCATTCTTCCTCCTACCAAACTTTATCAGTTATGATGAGTATACTCGGCATACTCCTAAACATTTGCTATTATTTAGCTTCTGTCTCTTCCCTTAGAACGTGAGTTAGGAGCAGTGATTTTTCTCTCTTGTTCACTGCTGAATGCCAGTGCCTAGAAACAGGGCATGGTACTACTGAGTCGTTCCATAAATACTTGCTAAATGAAGGAATGAATAAAAGACATGCAATATCATGCATGATCTGGCCATGGCTAGCACTCTAGCTTCATCACCTCCTGTTCTCCCATGCCCCTAATGCTCACACCCCAACAACATGAGTCTTGTCCTCTCAAAGTGCCATCGACTCTTGTGTCCCACTGCTCTGCTTCTGTGCGCCTTCACCTGGAATACCCTCCCAGAAATCTCTTCATCCTCCAGCACCACCTCCTCTGCGAAGCCTTCCCCAAGTCTACTGGGACCACTTAGGTACTCCTTCCTCCATGTTCCAACTCAACCTGCAAAGTACCTTTGACAATGGCGGTGTTATAGTGCCGCTGGGAAAAGTAAAGCAGATATGAACAGATGCTTGAAAGATCAAATTCTAATCTGAAAAGACATAAACCGAGCAGTGTCTTGCATGCCGAACTGGGATGTCCCCTCACCCGTGCAAATTAAGATTCAGAATTTTAGTAACAGAGTTCCAATCTGCCACCAGCAATGTGGTATTTAGCACAGATTTCCTTTCATATTGTTAAATAACAGCTAATGATACTTAAAAATAAACGTAACTTGTAAAAAAATAAACCATATGGCTCTTTTCAAATAAAAAAGATTATCTACATAGCCACAACATTGTCGATTTTTGTCAAAACCTTTTGTAACAGTTGATAACCAACGGAAAAGAGGGAAAGGAAATTATCCTCCGGTTTTCAAACTTCTAACTGCTTCAAACTAGAGAGTCAAACACTTCTGTACCTAAATTATATTAGCTTTACTCCCCATAAAAATGTCTTTACTAAATAACTATGTTAAATCATGGCTGTTTTCAGAGGTCAATATAAGAAACCTTCATATGAACTTTTCTTTGTCAGCCTTAAAAAAAACTACTGAAAACATTTATTGTGTTATACAATGACCCCAAAATTCATATGATAAAGCACTATTAAAATTTAGTACCAGAGGGGCCAGCAGTTAGCTATGTTGGTGGACTCCCACGAAGTTGATTGTGGTTCGAATCTCGGACCCGGTGACTTAAACTCACGCCAGGCACGTGTGCATGCATGCCCAAGATCCCAAGAGCAGAATGGAGGAGAAGGGATTGCGGCGTGGCCATCCCCCCTTGGGGGTGATTTCTCGCTTTCTGTCTCTCTGTCTCTCTCTGTCTGTCTGGCGAGTGCACACGCCCTATAGCAAAAACCTCTCAAAAAAAAAAAAAATTTAGTACCAGAGGGGTCGGCAGGTGGCATGGAGGTTAAGGGCGCTGGACTCCCACATGGCCAACTACGGTTCCAGTCCTGGACCTGGCGGCTTGTTTTCTGACTTTCTTCTTCTCACTCTCTCTGTTCCTTTCTAGTAAAATTAAAACACGTAAATAAATAGTTTTTAAAAATATCAGTACCAGAAAAAAAATACCTGTTGATGAACCATGGTACATTTCTCCCCCCAGAAAACAAGAACTATATACATATCATCATTTATATCTCAAGGTAGTAGTGACCAAACCCCAGAGTACCTCTGATGGCTGTTATGGTTTGAATGTCCCCCCAAAATTCACGTGTTGAGATCATCTGGTTGTGATTGAACTAGAGGGTGAAAATGTAATTCCACTATGGTGTTCAAAAGTGAGACCTTGGGGAAGAGTTTAGCATCAGGTTATTAGCGCAAGCCTCAGTTATTAAGTTTTCAGGTTGGCTCAAGATCTAAACCCATGGTGCCCATGTGGCTTCCAGCACTGTGGTTTAGTACACGACTGCCTACGCCGCTGAGGCTGGGCCATTACTTCTTCTCTTTAAGCCTTAGAAATTAAGGTCAGAAGTTAGTAATTCAGAGTCTCCAGCACCTCAGGGGGCCAAGACAACCAATGAAGTTCAGGGACACTAAGAAAGTCAGAGTTCCCAGGACAAAGAGTAATAGGAGAGAAGGGAGCCTGACACACTACGATGCTTCCCTCAAAAGACTTGACATAATGGACAATGCACTGATGGTAAGGGGGTACGTGGCTGAGAAGCTGAGCAGAAAATAAATACCAAGAGCCTAAGAGTTAAGCAGAGTTTTCAGCTTCTCACAGTGTGGGGAACAAAATTGGAATGCTGAATCCAAAAGGAAGTAAACACCCAGGCTTTCGGTGACAACCCAGGAAGGCCTATGCCCGGGAGTAAGAGCGAGGCTGAAAAAACAACCAGTTCTCATCAAGACCGATACGCAGTCTCAAATCATCTCATGGTAAACCTCTCACTCCACTGGCCTGCCAAGAAAACTATGAATTTTGTTGGGAAGATGGCAATAACATACAGAACCTCTATAATTTTTCAGTTTTCAATCAAAACTTATCAAACACATTTTACTAATAAGAGATCCAAACAAGCGAAAACAAAAAGAAAAAAACACACAATAAGAACAGATCTGCAAGCTTCCAGATATTGGTACTGTTGGATGTCAACTTTTAACTAACCACAATTAATTTACTAAAGAAATAGAAAAAGGATTTCATCCCCAAACTCTAACTTATTAGAGTAATCAAAGTGAAATTCTAGAACTAAATACGCCTGAAATTAAAAGCTCAAGAAACGGGTTTGATAGCAGATTAGATACAGTATGAAAGAAGTCAGTGGGGACCAGCAGACAGCGTAATGTTCACGTTGCTGGACTCCCACAGAGTGGACCACAGTACAAGTCCCATACCCGGCAGCTTAAAACTCACGCCAGGCATATATGTGTGCATGCCCAAAATCCCAAGAGGAGAATGGAGAAGGGATTGCAGCGTGGCTGTGCCCCCTGGGGGGAGGGTGTGATTTCTTGCATTCTCTCTGTCTCTCCAGCAAGCGCACACACCCTATAGCAAACTCTCTCTTAAAAAAAAAAAAAAAAAGTCAGCTTAAGTTATCCAAACTGAAGCCCAGGTTGTGAAAAAAGAATCAAAACAAAACAAAAGAGAGTCCATGAGACACAGTAAAAAGGTTATGGATCAGCTAGGCATGGTGGCTAAGGCAGCTGGATTCCACATGGCCGACTGCATAGTTTGAGTCCCAGACCTGTCAGCTTGAATAACACAGCAGCCATACACAAGTGTTCAAATGCCCATAACACCAAGAGGAGAGTTCGGGACAAGGGACTGCAGTATGGCTACCTCCCCTCCCCCCCTCAGTGAGTGCACGCTTCCTATAGCAAAATTAAAAAAAAAAAAAAAAAAAAAAGAGGTTCAGTTTTACATTTTACAGAAGCCCAAGAGAGAGAGAGAGAGAGAGAGAGAGAGAGAGAGAGAATGAATTAGACAGAAGTAATTTTTTTTCTTTTTTTTGGAGAGGTTTTTGCTATAAGGCGCGTGTGCTCTCCAGACAGACAGAGACAGAGAAACAGAAAGCGAGAAATCACCCCCCAGGGGGGATGGCCATGCCACAATCCCTTCTCCTCCATTCTCCTCTCGGGATCTTGGGCACGCATGCACAGGCGCCCGGCATGAGTTTAAGCCACCAGGTCCGGGACTCAAACCACAGTCGACTACGTGGGAGTCCAGCTACATAGCCATTACGCCAACTGCTGGTCCCAACAGAATTAATTTTTGAAGAAATAAGCACCAAAATTTTTCTTAAACCAATAAAAGTTTTTTATTGGTTTAAGAAAGTCCAGAGATTTGTGATGGACTACGTACCAATAAATACTAAGAATACTACATCTAGCTGCATCATAGCAAAACTGCTGAAAGGCAGCGAAGGGAGCAAGAGTACAACCGGCAGCTGACTTGCAACAGGAACAATGCTCATAAGAAGACCATGCAAGGACATTGATAAACTGATGTGAAAAGGCAGCCAGTCCTGTCAGTGGCTACAGCTAGCTGAACCCCATGTGGGAGCTGGTGGCCTACCAGGGAGCCCAGGTGGTGGCATGGGGACCAGCTGGCTGCTGAGCGTGTCAGCATAAGCACAGGGCAGAAGATAAAAAAAGAATCCACCTTATAAACATGACGGTGAAATGTTAACAACCAAAGGAAGAGTTGGTGACACTCTGCTAGATATTACAGTTGAAAATAATCTTGATATTGATAGCTTTGGTGCATGGGAGGGAACCCTAGCTTGCTCCATCTGTCAACTCATCTTAGAAAAGCACATATTCGAGAAGTTAGAACCAATCACTGACGATGACAATAACAGGCTGGATCTGGCATTTGGACTAACAGATCATGATTGGGCTACCAAATCTGACAAAATCAATGGACAATATGAATGTTCGAGTACCTGACACAGTGGCCAATGCCAGACAGTCCACTGATATGAGCAAGAACTCCTAAACTAGAACAGGAATATTTTAATAAAATTTTACCTATTTTTTATAATGATCATTTCTCAATATAAAGAAATAACATGGATGAATGTATTTATTATTAGGACTAGCTTTACTAGTCTAATTCACCTTGTGTAACTACTAAATTTTGCAGTTCTGAAAGTGTTTAATTTTTACTTTGGTTAAATTATAAAAATGTCAATCAAATGTTAGAAAACAGTTAATATGATCATTATTGTATCTTGTATTTGCTTAGCAACTTTAGAAAAATGTTTTCACATAATTTCATGTCTGTTTCCCTAACAGGTAGGTTGAAGGAAGGGTACTATTCTCCTTGTTTGATGTCGGTGAGGGCAGAGCTCTAAAACGGCTTGTCTAGGCCCATATAACTAATTTGAAAATCTACCCTGGAATTTGCATCATATACCTAGTTAGAAGTCATATGTTCAGACTGAAGCTGCAAAAATGATGAGTATCTTATGTGTAGCAGTTGTTAGATGTGAATGTGTCTGGTGAAAAATATTTAATTGTTCAGTGAACCATTTAATTTCAAAACTAGTCATTCACTTCATAAATAAATATTTCAAATTTTTGATTTAGCAAAAAGTACAAGTCTGAATATAGTCATTAAACACTATCAAAGAAGTCTGATCTCTGTTTAGACCAAACTAGAGGAATAAACTGAGATGTTCTAATTCTTTTCTGAAAAAAAAAAAAAGATTAAAAAAATAGTAAATGAAACAGCCTAGAATTCTATACAGAGAAAAACACAGAAAAATTATCATTAACCAATAAGGCAAAAATAAGTAGGCTTTCAACTAATTTTCAAGGCAAAGAAAATTAAGTGGACCAAAAAAATACTAAAGTTCTTCAACTAGAAGGAAAATGACCCCAGATTCAATCATGGAAATGTAGGAAAGCAAAAAAAGGCAATAGAAAGGGGTAACAAAAATCAGTACCTCTCCTGAATACAGACAACATAATTCAGCATTAATAATGCCTAGCAGGGACCAGCAGGTGGTGCGGTAGTTAAGGAGCTGGACTCCCACAGGGCAGACTGAGGTTTGAGTCCTGGACCTAGCAGCCTGAAAATCATGCCGGGTACATGTGTGTGCCTGCCCAGAATGCCAGGAGGAGAATGGAAGAGAAAGGATTGTGGCATGGCCATACCCCCTGGAGGGGTGGGAGTTTTCTCACTTTCCCCCTCACTGTTTGTCTGTCTGGTAAGTGCATGTGCCCTATGACAAAAACACCTTTTAAAAAAAGGGCTCTGGAGTTCAAAATACAATATACATAATGATGACATCAACAGCACAAAAGTAGCAGGACAGCCGGAATAAATGGGAGTTCAAACGTTCTAAGGTCTTTCATTACCCAGGAAGTGGTAAAAGGACCACCAGTAGACTCTAATGAGTGGATGATAAATGTTCTAATCCCTGGAGCAACCACAAAAATGAAAAATAGAAAACAAGCAAATGGGAGGTTTAGAATAATAAAAAATACTCGATTAATCAAAGGACCCCAAATTTCAACTAAAATCATGTAAGCATTTCTCAAGTTATTATTTTGTGGTGTAGCCCATTTAATTTATTATCAAATCTCCAAGATCCTCTCAAGAAGAAGAATGGGTTAGAGTAACAGGAAGAATAATACATGTGTGTCTCTTACGCCACGTACTGAGTCAAGGCTATCCTCTATTGTTTTTCCTATTTTTTCTTCATTCGTGGTAGAGCACATGCATATGAGAGAGAGAGACGGAGAGGGAGAGAGAGGGAGCACCCTCCACAGGGTACAGTCGCAGCACATTCCTCCTGTGCTCTGGCCCGCTGGACCTTGTGCACTTGTGGGCGCGCCCAGTATGCTTCAGGCTGGCCGGGTCGGGGTGTGTACCGTGGTCACGTGGGATTCAGCTTCCCTTGAGCAGGGCAGTGCTGCTGCAGCACATGGCTAGCCTTCATACGTTATCTTAAGGCACAACCCCAGCTACAAGGTGGATATTGCTGCCCTATCACACTGGGTCGTGGGAAAAGTCATGACACGTATTTTGCAGAGAACAACACCTCATGCCTTTTCCGACGACCCAACAGCTATGAGAAAACTGAGACTCAAGTTTTTGCTGAACATCAGAGCAGCTGTTAGGGAGGGACTCAAACCCTGGTTTATCTGGTTTATACACTGCACTGCTGAAGATGGACTGGGTTAGTTTGCCTTTAACCGCTTTGTATGTTACTACCTTCTGCTGATTTTGCCTTTGAGGAGGAAGAAGAAACAGCTTGAAATGCCCTATAAAATATTCCAAATTCTCCAAAAGCAATTTGAACAGACAGGCCGCAAAGTAACTTAGAAATGAGTCACTAAGAGGAGAAATGTAACGTAGTCGCAACATGAAGCAGATAGATGAGCAAAATAGAGAAAATGTGAAAAACAATTTCCAGTCTCTTCACGACTTTCTCTGATATACTACCTTTATTATTTTAAGTGACACCAACTCTAATACCACAATATCCATACTCAAAAAAAGGTAAAGAGGACTTTATTTAAAAACCTTTCAGGGTTACAGTATTATCAACTGGACTGGGGAGAAATGCACACATGTTGGAATATTCACTTTGCAAGCTAAATAACATGAATGAATGTATAAAAGAACTTGAAATAAAATAAAATAAATGGAAATATTTTTAAAAAAATCATTCAGGGAGGCCAGCAGATAGCATCATCGCTAGACTCCCACATGGCCAACTGTGGTTTGTGTCCCAGACCCGGTGGTTTGAAAGTCATACCAGGTGCATGTGCACACGCAAGATCCCGGGAGGAGAATGGAGGAGAAGGGGATGGGTGTGGCCATCCCCTATGGGGAAGGGTGATTTTTTTACTTTCCTTCTCTATGTCTCTCTCCCTCATGAGCACACACACATTATAACAAAAAACTCTAAAAAAATCCCTTAGGAAGGACTTTTGGAAGCCCTCTGCTCTGACTTCTCAGCAGTAGGTAATTAACAACCAAGAGTTAATTGTTTCCAGATTACCATTTTCCTACCTTTGGAATACTCAAGAATGTAATTAAATGCTTTCAACTTTTTTCTATTTGGAATAGATGGGGATGGAGGAAAAGACAGGCTAGCTTTTCAAGGTAAACAACTACCTATGCCATGCTTATTTCAGTAAGTGCTATTGGCAACGGCGAGGACTCTTTAAGAGAGACACGCCAATGAAGACTGAGCTTTATCTACTCTTTTCCACCTCCTCCTGATATCCATGGAAAATAGATTTTATTTCTCAGGTCATCATCAACATTATTCTAAATCAAGACCTGCAGAGTACAGCGTATCTGCAAAGGATTCTTGCAATTGTTTCTACTATTGCTCAAATTTTATCATTTCACTGCGCTGCCTTGGAGCAAACAATCTGAGTTTCCAATCTGAGCCATTTGTAAGATAAGTATCAGCAGTTATTGAATCCAGTGGTACAGCAGAGCTGAAATACAGAAACTAAAGAGCTTACGGTATTTCAGCTTGCCTTGTAAAAGGATGCTCAAATCCCACTTCCCGAGTCCTTACGAGGCCTTTCAGGCAAACGGGGGGCCTATGGATTTCCACGTGGAGTTCCTTGCCCACATGTGAGCTAGACCGGAGCACCCAGAAAGTCAGCTTGTAAACCCTCAGCGTGCCTGTACTGGAGTACTGACTCAACGAAGGAAAAACCTTTGTCTCCTCAAGTCTGCCACGGAGAGGTCTGGCAGGAAGGGATCATGCCAGCTTTCATCTAGACAGTCCCTAAGTGATGAAAATGCAGCAATGTACACATCAAACAAGTTACAGCCAGCAGAGAATGTGTAATGAAGCCACATATGGCAGCACTTCAAAACCCCATCTGAAAGCAAATAAGGGTCTGCTATAGTTTGAATATGTCCCTCCGAAATTCATGTGTTGAGCCACTGTTCTGAGATTAAGAAGGTGAAAATTCGATCCAATGATGGTGTCCAAAGCTGGGGCCTTAGAGGAGAGAGTAGGGTTAAGGTCATTGGGGGGGCTCCCAATGTGACAGACACAGTAACAGACAGCGTTCTGGGGGGTTGAAAGAAGGAGTGAGACTGGAACAGAGAGCCTCTGATGAACTCTGCCACTCTGCTCTGGCCCTCATAATGTGATCAGGACCCTGCAAAGCGCCCACCAGAACTGGCCCCTGGGCTTAGACCTAGACCTCTAAATCATGGGCTGAATAAACCTGTTACCTTAAATTATCCAGTTTCAGGTATTTTCTGTTATTAGCTACAAAAAGGACTAGAACAGTCTTTATAAACATTAAAAAAAAAAAAAAATCTGCTGAGGCCTCACTAAGATACACTAGACCAATATAAGATACTGTTAGTCTTTCAACAAGCAAGTATTGAGCAAGTAGCCCCTGTGCTAGGTGGCATGTGAGAAAGGTCAATTGGCCTTGGAACCTTCTGTTAAGGCAGGTATGGTATGCCATGAGTCACAGGTGCACACGAACGCTGTAATATAAGGAAGGCTGAAGGTAACCAAGGAGAAGTACAAACAAGTGTCATGGCCTGTGAAAGAAATTGGAGGCATTGCCATCCAAAGGGATTAGTGAAAAGCTTCATGTAATGTCAATATTTGAACTGGGATTTTGAAAAATGGTTGGAGGAGGAGGAGGTTGGATGGGAACACAGAGGAGGAAGGTGACTAGAGATACAGGGAGGAGCATTAGCAAAGCCCTGGGAGGGGATACGTGCAGGGAATGACAAGTAGGGCGATTAAGGCAGTGCATCAAGGGCAGCCCGGAGAGAGGCATGGAGACCCAGAGGTCTTTCAGGAGCCCTCTCCCAGGTGACCAGGGAGAGGTAATAAGAATCAAACAAGGACAATGCCAAGAACAACCAGGAGCAGCTCTGAGAGCTGTGCTAGAGAAAGGCCCAGCTGGTAGACCTGTGAGCGAGAAGACAAAGGGAAGCTAGCAGCTGGTGGAGACGCTTTCCTAAAAACACGGCAGAGAAAAACAGTGATTTAGACAAGCTGAAATGTCTACCAGGCAACCGGAATGGATGCCCCTAAGATATCTGAGCCTACACGAATGTGGAGTCACATGCACAGAGAGAGGTGAGTGGGCAAAAAAAATCTCTGTCAGAGCTCATGAGGTCACCAGGTGACAGGGGACAGAAAAGCAGGAAGGGGACTAAACCTTAACAATCTTCTGTACTTAAGATATGAGGAAAAGAAAAACGATTAGCAAAGAAAAAAGGAATATTACAAAGAAAACAAAAACAAGGCTTATGTCCTAGCAGCCAGAGGATGCAAGAATTTGCAGAAGGAGGGCTGAAAGTAAGGACTATTGTTTTACTCATGGACCTACCGTCTACTTGCTCCTGGTAGATTAAAGCTTCTTTAAGGCAGGAGCTATTTCCCGATCATATGTACATCTTGCGTGATACCTAGAGCAGATTCCTACTAGAAGTTTCTGCTTGAAAAATAAAACAATGTCAAACATGCAGAAAACTCAAGGAAGATGAGTGCTCAGAAAAGACAACTGGATAAAGGCCAAATGACGGTGCCCACATGGGAAGGACCCAACTTAATGTCCTGAGGACCTTCTTGTATGTGATGCTGTGAGCACTCGTGATCAGACTGGCTGATGCTGGGGGTGGATCATGGTGTGAAGACCCTGACGAGGACGCCAGCTTCTCTCTCCCTCTCTCTCTATCGCAATCTGATGGAAGAAATAAACAAACTTTAAAAGAAAAAAGACAACTGAGTAGATGACTAAGTGATTACTGGTAACCTGCAGAGAAGTGCATCTGTGATGATGTGGGGTGGAGTGTGGATGGGAAGAGCCACGGGAGAGGGGACAGCTGAAGGCACAGAGAAGAGGGTGTGCCACAAAGAAGACTCTAAAGCAAGCAAGAGGCGATGAAGGACACAGGTAGGTCTAATCTGGAATGTCAGTCAGTCAGGCAGAACCTCTAAGCACCTTCCAGGCACTGGAGACTAGTCCAGAGCGCTTGCTTACAAGACGTTGTATTCCAGAGAGAAGAGGGGGGAGACAAGCCTACTGATAAAGGCTGTCAGCTAAACTCTGACAACATGGCAGTGACTGGGGGTGAAGTACAGTCAGGAGAGGCCACTGTGAGGATCACGTATAGCTCAGACCAGAACGAGGAGACCATGAACAAAGCTCTGGGGCAGCACTGCTCCAGCAGAGAACAGCAAAGAGAAGCCTCTGATGGAGCAAACTTGGTGTATTCAAGGCACAGAGAAAAGACCAGTGAGACTGGGTTAGAGTGAGTGAGGGGGGCAGGCACCTTGTATTCTGGCCGAAATGAAAAGCACATAAACTAAGAAATGATAGGGACTGCTTTATTTGTAGAAAGTTCCTCTGGTTGCTGTGTGCAAGATGAATTCTAGCGGGACCAATGTGGAAGCAAGAACATCAGTAAGGAGGAAGTTACAGTAGACAAGCAGAAGACAGCCTCAGACTGCAGTGTGGTGATTCCCAGGAGCTGTCCGGTTCAGATGTAAGTGCAAGTAGGCAGTGTCACTTTGAATGTCATTAGTAGGAAGAGAGGAATGAGGATGGTCTAGGACCCTGACTTTCGGATCTAGGTACAGGGTGATGCCATTTCCTGAGATGGAGAGGGAGCCAGAGGAAGCAGCCTGGCAGACGCCGAGTTCTGTTCTGGCCACTTTAAGTCTGAGATCCCTGTCACACACCAGGGGCAGGCGCAGCAGAGTAGGTGGCTGGATGTAAGGCCTGGAGCTCACGGGGGAGGTCCAAGCTGGAGACAGGCATTGAGGAGTCCTAGCTTAAGGATGGTAGTTAGAGCCACAGGTTACATGGGATCACAAAGGGAGAGAGAACATGCAGAGAAGAAAAAGCGAGTCAAAGATAGAACCCTCACTGTTTTCACCTGAGAAGGAGAAAGGATGTGTAAAAGCACAGGAAAGTTGTAAGGCAAAAAGCTTGAGGAAGCTTTGGTTGGTCCCTTTTGTCACTGTAAAGTAGTGGAAAGGAATTCAGATGTTACAAATCCTGGAAAAGGCTTAGGCTGAGCATGGGAAGGAATATAATAGAAAACCATCACAAAATGAACACGAAGAAGGGCCAAGAGGCACTAAAGGTGCCACTGCTCTGACGGAAACTCAGGTGGGCCAGCTTTGAGGTTCTCCCCAGCAAGGTGACCAAGTTAGGCATACAGACCACAGCTGGTGTGGACTGCTCAAATACAATAGGAGGACTAGCAAAGAAATACAGCACAAGGTCCTCAGTCCCTTAACAAGCTCACCGCGGAAATGCTGACCGCCAAAGTCTGCCCTGGATTTGGAGTGAAGTAAGGTGAGAGAGGCCACATGGCCTGAAAAAAAGGAATGTCCAACAGTGGGGAGGTCACAATAAGGAGGGAGCGTGGGTGGGACAGACACCAGGAAATCTGAAAGCAGTGAGGAAGAGGTGTAATCACAGAGGGAAATGTCAAAGTTGACAATCAAAAAGGGTAAAGAATTCCGAGCGATGATGATAAGGTCCAAGTATGGCCACGGAATCTCACCAAGTCTGTTGTTTTTCCTGGGAGGCTAAGCTTGCCGTAGAGGGCACACCCTGAATTCCTGCTAGCCTGTGCCTGAATACAGACAGAGGAAGGAGGAAGGGGCAGCATAGCTAGCAGGCTGAGGTGGTGAAGGGCGGTCCGCAGAGTTAAAGCTTGTTCTCACTGAACATTTACATGACAGCTTCTGGCTCCACTGTTACCAGAGTCATTTATATCCAGAAATCTTTCAGCCTTCATACATCCGTTCCCTGGGTCGAACAAGACAGAAAGGAGGTGATGGAAAGGAGACTTTGCACTCCATCAGAGCTGACAGACTCTTCATAGGCAATGCAACCCTGCTGAGGTTTGCCACCAAGATAACCCTCATTCCTGCATTATAGACCATCATGGCAGGACAACAGAAGAGGTGCAGTGTCAAGAGCAATGGAGGACCAAAACCGCAAGTCACTTCTCAAAGACTGGTTCATGAACTCACTGAATTCCTTCTTTCCAGTGAAGCATGAGATCACAGAGCCACGACACTGCTTCGAGCTCTGTGGCCTTGGAGAGATCCCAAGAGGCCAGAACGATGCCGAATCTTTAATTCTACATATGAAATTGTGGGCTTATCACCTGAACCAAGTTAGAAAGACACTTTGCAGAATCGTCTTCTCTGTGCCCTTCTTCTAACCATTCTGGGTTAGATGTGAACAAAAGAGAACTTCACGTGTGATCTGGGAGGTGAAATATGCCCTGCAGGCCTCGTGGTGGAAGGCAGTGAGAGACAGGTGCAGAGCTGCTAGTGGGCACAAGTCTGTCCTTGCTCTCTCTTTTTTAATTTTTTTTTTTTATTTTTGCCATAGGGCATGTGCATTCATTGGAGAAAGAGAGAGGGAGAAAGTGAGCAATCATCCACGCTGCAATCCCTTTCTCTCAAGAACATTCTCCCCTTGCGATTTTTGGTCATGCACACACACGCGGCCTGGTAAGTTTTTCAAGCTGCTGGACCTGGGACTTGAACCACAGAGTCAGCCATGTGAGACCCAGTGCTTTGAACACCACGCCACCTGTGAGCCCCATGTCCTTGCTCTTTCTGGTCCTGTTTCCTTCCCAAATGCTATTCCTATGGACCAACGTGACCAACAGCACCAGATGCTTGGATCCAAGCTCAGAGATGACTGAAGAGGTGATGGCCCTTTTCCAGCACTCGGCATCTGCCTCCCTTTCTGGGTTCTACTCCTGCCTTCCAGGTTCTTCTACAAGCTTCAGCGTGTCCACCCCACCACGTTTCAGAAGGGCTGACTAGTGACTTTTCTCTGATTTTCCAACTCCCCTTCCAGGCCTTCACTTCGAGCTTCTCCCATAATTGTGCAAAGTCTAATTCCCTCTCATAAATGCCTTATTTCATATTATTTATAGTGCCACTGCTTCCCTGATGGAACCTTAACTAATACAGTAAACCAAGAATTGAGTAGACAGTTTTGCCCTTAAGGACTCGGTAATTGACAAAAACCACCTTACATTTATAGCACTGCTTTACAGTTTGCAAATCCTGTTCACATGATTTAATACTCAACCCTGAGAGGATTAAATAAGGAAACTGAGGTTCTGAGAAGTTATGTGACCAAACGATAATAATAATAAAAAAAAGATGCAAAACCACTTCGAAGCAATCTGTACTGATGAGTAACCAAAATAACTCAATAAACATGAAATGATTTCAACAATTCCCTGTCCAAGGACCAGAGACAGAAAAGGCTGAGGCAAAAATCTATCCACGAGGATTATTTTAGAGCATTCTATAAAATTAGCAGCTGCAAGAAGCCCAAGCACTGCCTAACATCCCTCTCTACTCAGCCATTTTCAATCCTCTCCACATTCAAACTGGCCAATATCATCAGCCAAGTTCTCTGAGAACACCTGGTCCTCCTTTTAGCCTCTCGTTTGATGAGAGTGGAGGATTCATACAGGATTTAAACTTGCATATGGTCATGAGATTACTGTTGGTGAAATTCTCCCCCACTCTACCGTGGGCAGCTCTGTCGTCTCTCATATCTTACTGTCCCCTATAACCAAACTCTGCCTTTCCTGTGCCTTGTCCAGCCCTACTCCCCAATAACGCCTTTAAGACTTCCCTTGACAGTTACAGATACGCTGCCAGGTGCACTGTGTGTGATGGGGGTCTATGCCTAGCTTCCTCGATGAGGCTCAGAAAGGAGTAGTGTGGTGGTTTGGCTTGCAAAGAATGGAAAAGAAAAAGACTCCTGGGTTCGCATGCACTTTAAACAAAAGACTTCATGTCGATCAGATACTGCATTCACTAATTCAGTCATTCATTCAGGAGTTCTTTCCAGCACACCTGTTGCGATAACCATGTCACCGTGTAAAGCAGACAAGCCAACACACTACACCGAAGTGTCAGAGTTGATGGAGGTGGATCAGCGGCAGCTTCATAGAAAAGCTGAAAAAGATGGGTCTTCCAGCGAGGTGAGAATCTTTTAAAATGTCAAGTAAATAAAGGGAATGAGAGATACAGGGCATTCTGGGGAAGACATAATTAGAAAAAAAAATAGAAAAAAAAATCACCTACAGTATTAGGCTTAACCTCCCTGGGGGGAAAATAAATTTTTAAAAAAGTTGTTCACCAAGCCCATCACGGAAAGTGAAGAGCATACGGTTGGAGCAACCATGGCACACAGCATCAGTCAAGAGACCGGCCCTCAGCGCCGCGGGTGGTGAAACAATCGCAGTGTTCTACACCTCGAACTTCAGCACATCAATTTTATTATTTAGTCTATTTTGGGGATAGTAAAAGCCAACTACCTAGGATCTCTGGATCCTTCCAAGTGGTTCCCAGTCCTGCCATGTTGCTAAAGCCTTTACAATTACACCCACAGGTAGAGGAGACACAGGTAGTGATACAAACAGGCACCGCACTTCTCCCCTAAAGTAGCCCAGAACACTCTTCCCTCCTCTCTAAACGTTCAGCTGTTCTTTCCTGTCTCTAACGACCCACAGACATTTTACCAACAGCACCTCTCTTTCTGTGCGCATCTCATATGCCCACATTTCATATGCCCTCATTGGCAGCTCCAGGAGTCGGGGCTATGCCTACCTCTGTATGTGCCCAAGTTCCAGAACAATGCCTGGCCCTGGGAAGACAACACTCATGGTGCTGGACTAGGCGGCAGGCTGAGGCGCATGACACAGGCAGCAGCAGCATCGCCCCTTCTGAGACGTGGCTCAGAGCTGGCAGCCTGCGAGGACAGTGATGACAAGCAGACGGCCTGAGGTTTGGCTAACCCAGACATGAAGCACTTTAAGCATGCACTGAGGCTAAAGAAGTCCGTTTCTCTATGCTGTGAGCATCCAGGAGGAATCCCAGGACGGGAAAAGCTGCATCAACTCCGCAAAGGGGAAAGGGGTGGAGGGACTAAGACTGCAACGAGAGCCCTAGAGTGGTTTACTTTCCACACCAGCTGCCACAGAAAGGACAGGGAAAACCCAGGGGAGGAAGAATGGAGACTTTCTCCATTCTTTTCTTTTTTTTTTAAGAGAGAGATTTTTTTGCTATAGAGAGTATGTGCTCACCAGAGAGACAGATAGACACAGATAGAGAAAGTGAGAAATCACCCCCCAGTGGGGAGGGTCACACCACAATCTCTCCTTCTCTCTCCTCTAGAGATTTTGGGCACAAGTGCGACATGCACCGGGCGTGAGTTTCAAGGCACTGGGTCTGGGGCTGGAACCACAAGTCAGCCGCATGGGAGTCCAGCGCTTTAACCACTACACCACCTGCTGGCCCCCTCATCCCTTCTTTTTCATGGTTGGATTCTATGTCCGCCTACTCCACTGCACAAACCGCTGTCTTAGAAATGAAGTCACAAACAATTCTTTCCAAAATACCATGGTAATCACAAGAACAGATAATAAGCACACACACACACACACGACAGCAAGGACACAGAGATACCTTCTGACCCTTCGAGACTTCATCTAATATGTGTGTCTACGTGGACTTCATCCACGTATTGTACAGACCCTATCTACTACAGACCAGAGGTAGTAGAGTGTGTATTCTATGTATTTATAGCCCTCACAAACGGTTTCTCAAGACACAGATTAACGTAATCATGCGAGGATTCAAGTTCCTACATGCTGGGGAAAGTGAAAACAGACGTGGCCTTGTTTTCACGGTGCGTGCGGTCTCGTGTGTGTGAGGCAGACACGCCGTCCCCTACAGGCCCGTGGCTGTGCTCCGAGGCAATGTGGCACAGGCCAGCCTGTGCTCTCAGCGTCTCATCTCTCTGGGGAGCTGAGGCGACACTGGAGATCTAAAGAGCCCAGGAACTGGCACAACTGCAGGGCGAGTATATACACCAAAGAAGGGCGACGCATCTGTGCCGTCGTTGAGGCCAGGGAGTGAAAGCTATCTGGGCAGACTCCAAGAGGCGTCACCAAAACTTGATCATGTGCTCAGTGTTCACAGTTCTTTGTTTGGAGCCTCAAATGCCTTAAAAGAACCACGGGACAGAACACGGAGCTTACCTATCGCTGGCGTTTCTCCTAGGACCGAGCGCACAGCCTGCTGTGTGACGACTACCTGTCAGCCTGTGCTGCAACCCGGTGCTGGCACACAGGGCCCTGGGGTACCGCTGCACTAACAGAGGTAGTGCTGCAACCCAGTGCTGTCACGCGGGGCCCTGGGGTACCGCTGCACTAACAGAGGTAACATCCCTGGTCGCTTATCTGCCAGGTGTGACAGACTCTAAGCTTTCTGGGACTCACATTGACGTTTCAGATGAAACTTGTTTGTGGGATAAATTGTTATTAAAGTGGCACTCTGGTGACTAGACCACATGATTGCAAAAACCTTGTTTCCATAGAAAACCAACTAAAATTCCCAATTCTTCCCCTAAAACTTATCTGTGTCGCTGATCGGGTAATAGTCCTTTGAAGAAATGTTCTGATAAACTACTTAAGGGGAGCATCCATAATTGTTCTGTGAGCTGTTTTCCTTGTAAGAAATAACCAAAAATAGGATTATGGCCTGACTTATCACCTTAATTTAGCAGGTGAGCTTCCTGTAAGCCCCACAGACCTCACCAGCCTCGCTCAGGCTGGCTCTTAGCTGCTCTGTGGTGACGGTTCTGCCAACACCTCTCAGGGTGACTTTGCTCACATCCTTTCTCTCCACCAACCTCCCCTCCCTAGAATTTAATATCCACATCCCCTGAGGTCTCTCTTACTTTTCCAGTTTAAGTCAGCTAATCCCCAAATGGGATGCCAACCTGCACACATTTATCCACTACCCCCCAATCCACACCCCAAGAAAGGGCACTGGTTAGCTCCATACCTGAAATGCCTTTCCTGCTCCTCGCTCTCTCCTCTCCTGCCCCACCAACTCAGTGGAGCTTTTCCATAATCACAGCCCTTGGCCTCAGCATCGTCCCTGCAATTCTGACAGCCCCAAAGCACAGTTATCTAATGACTCATTCATTCAGATCCTTAAAAAGCACCAATGGGCCAGGACCAGCAGTTGGCATAATGGCTGTCATTGGACTTCCATGTAGTCAACCACGGTTCAAGTCCTGGACCTGGTGGCTTAAACTCATGCTGGGTGCCTGTGCATGCATACCCAAGATCCCAAGAGAAGAATAGAGAAGGGGATTGCAGCGTGGCCATCCCCCCTGGGGGTGACTTCTCACTCTCTCTCTGTCTTTCTAGTGAGCGCACACGCCCTATAGCAAAAATCTCTCCAAAAATAAAAGCACCAATGGGCCTAGACACTGTGGAGCAACAGTAACTTAAGTGTCCTGTGAGGCTGGAAACCATATGGCAGACTGTGAGTTCAACTCCCCAGGTCAGCCTGAAAATACACTGAGGGTATGCATGAGCACCCAAGACCCTGAGAAGCTGGAGGGCAGAGCAAAATGAAACCCTGTCGAGGGTGCTTCTCTTTCTCGTGCACACTATCAAAAACAAAAAGCATCTGGGATCCATTCTGCTGTTTGGGTATATCTGTTCCACTTCCATTTGAGACTCCATTTCCTAATTCCTTTGTAACCTCCCATGGTGTCCCTATATGTAACCCCTAAATGTTGCTGAAGTACTAAAAAATAAGACAAGGAAAAGGAGGAATGTCTTGTATTGCAGAGGAGATTAATCGTTAGGCACACATTAGGAACTTTTTTAAGGTCACAAGCATGTTCACCTTGACTAACGTGACCAAGTGCCCACCATACGCTAGGCACTATGGTCTTGTCTTAGAACATACTGTACGAATTTCTCAACCAAAGATGATGGACTATAATGTCTTCTAATAAATAAGAAAACATTTGGATGTGCCAGCTTTCAGAAAATGGAAAAATGAATAGCTGTGCCAAAAGTGATTTTTTTTTTAACTCCTCATTGCAGCATAAGCAAAGTAGCAGCACAGTGGACAGAAACCAAATCAGTTAATATGCCGTCTTAGGACACCCTAGAGTGGCAATGCATTTATAAAGCACTGTCCACCCCTTCACCTCTAGAATAGCACAAGATGCAAAGCTACTTCAAACACAGCCCAGAAGTCACTCCTAGAGGATTCTGGGTAAGCCTCAAAAATATCTGCATCCAAAACAATGAGATAACATCACTGGGTTTAGCAGCAGCATTAGTGGGAGCACCTCGAAGTTAGCCAGGGAGGGCTGGGCAGCAGCCAAGACGCAGTGAGGACTGAGGTCCTGAACAGAGGTTCCTACCAACACATGTAGGCTTTCGAAAATCGCTCCTTTCAGTGGTGTGGTATGCTGCACCACTCTGAGCCTTCCCCCTTCAGAACAAGGGAATGAAAAGAAATTCTCCAAACACTAAACACATCTTTTAGCTAATGAAGGCTGAGTGGAGCTGTCAGAACATCAACTCTGCTACCCCCAGGAAGGTTGTAAAAGCCAAAGTAGAGTCAGTGTTAGGACACAGCTAAAGACATCTGTGTCCCTTCTCACCACGGTCTGGGGTGTATTAAAAAAAAGAAACCCCGTGGAATGTAACTGTCCACCTGAGTCGTCCCTAGAAAGCCAGCTGTGGAAGAAAACCAAGTCACCCTTCTGAGGACTGAGACTTGAGTGCTCAACCCCGACTTACTCATGGCCAATATCCCCAATCAGAAATCAGTAATAGAAAGAACTAGGCTGGGCCCAGCCATGGTGGGGCAGGCAGTGGGCGCTGCTGTGCAATACCAGGGTTATATGGGAAGATGCCAGGCATGGATCCCAGGTCAGTCTGAACACCCCAGATATGACCGTACACATACTTGTAATCCCAACTGGTGGGGAGACTGTGGGGAAGGCTGCTGCGTGGCAAGACCCTGACAAGGGTACCTATCTCTCTCATGAAATAAATACGCCTTAAAAAATAAACTTGCAGGCCAGCAGGTGGTGTGGTGGTTAAGGCGCTGGACTCCCACATGGCCAACCACAGTTCAAGTCCTAGATCTGGCAGCTTGCTTTCTCACTTTCTTCCTCTCTCTCTCTCTCTGTCTCTCACTGGTCAAATTAAATAATAATGATGAATAAAATTAAATAATTCTTTAAAAAATGATAAGCTTGCAAAAAAATGGTAATAATAAAACTGTCATTCTAGAAATGCCTTATTGTTTTTACTGTTTCTGTGACTTTTCTCAGAAGTCTTTCTGAAATTCCAGAGAGCCCCATGGTGGGGATAAGGGTCTATACCCTAGAGAACCACAGGGAAAGATCCCCAGTTGCACACACAGAACGTCAGCAATGGGCTGGAAGGAGGAAGTCATTGCTGATACGAGGACGGAATAGCAAATAATTCCCAGAGACCTCCCGAGTACCAACTGGCCCATGGCGGAGAGATGCCAGGCAGGTACGAGATGACAGGCACCGGCTGCAGACACCAGGAGTGTTTGGGAAGATGGGCAAGGAGCCAGGGAAGCCAGGGCTGCACTAGGAGGCCCATATGGTCAACAGCAGGGCTCAGCATGGACTCAAAGAATTCTAGAGATGGGAGGAGGCCTTTGGGATCAGCCAGCCCAAACCTCATTTTACAGGGGCTAGGAGCTACTCAGCAGCTTGTCCAAGGTCACAAAAGTACTAAGTGCACGCACTAGGACCAGAATCCAAGCCTCTTGTCTTAAAAGGAAACAAACACTATCACATTTTAACTGTGTCCATTTTTCCAAGGTTTCAGAGATACACACACAGACAATTTAAGTTACTTTCTTTCTAGGAGACAGAGACAGGTACCTCCTACAGAGTCCCCAAGCCTCTATGCAGGCCCTGTCTGGATGAGGGGTACACGTGCAACCTAGTGAGCTCAGGGAAGTCCTGGGACTCAAACCCAGAACCTTACCCATGTAGGTTCAGTTGTGCTACCAATACACCACTGCGTGGCCCCTCAAAGACATATTTTGTCTCAGAGAGATCTAGGGTAACACTGAAAGGCAGAACAGTGTACTGGTGTCATAAGCCCAGATTCCGGAGCCAGACTATGTGGCTTTAAATCCCAGCAGCTCTACCACGTAGAGTGTGACCTTGAGCAAGTTACTTCACAGTTCTGTGCCTCGGTTTCCTATCTATCAGTGTGGGTAATCACAGGTACTCACCTCACAGGGTTGTGAAGCCTACTAAAGCAGCTGACATTTGGCAAGTGCAGTGCCTGGCACCAAATAAATGCCATCCAAAAGGCGGGGAGGAATGTCTTAGGGCAGAACTAATGTTCATATTGGTTTCTCTCTGGCATACTTGCTCCCTAACCCCCAAATCATTTCACAGGTTCATAGTCCCAGGTTCCTGCCATTTCCCTACTTTTTTTTTGGCTTCCAAAAAGTCATGCTGCCATTTCCTAATCCATTCGGGCCCAAGCCAGTCAGCTATCGGTGCTGAACTGGCCGTAACAGCAAGTTACGTGAAAACTGGATATGGCTGATTTAGCTACTGGCCACCCCACCCATCTCCCTCAGGTTTCTACTTCAAGAACTCGGAACCCAGAAGATCACTTTTGATCTCCACTTCCTACCTTCCTCAACTACTGACTCCCTTGTGCCTCTGAACCTGCCTTTTATCCCCAGGTCCTCTAGAACCCATGTGCTCCATCCCCATGTCTCTAGAACCTCCTGCAGATCCATCAGGCCTTGCAGCCTCACCCAACTGCCTGTCCCACCTGGACTTCTTGGTCAACCTTGTCTACGATGTTCTGATTGGCAACCTCAATTCCTTCATCTCTCATCTTCCCATCCTTATTCCTCAGAGACTATGAGAGAGACCACGAGATGTCCTCTCTCCCTCCTCCTTCTAGGCTGCCCAACTGCAGTGGGGTAAACTATGTAACCAGGCTGATCACCTCCACTCCACACCTGTGCCATCCCCAGTCCTTCGTCACTTACTGAGGCCTGCCACATGCCCAGGGAGTTGGGCTGCAGCCCACCATCCTCCAGCTCTCACTCCGAGCCTGCCCTTGGCCTCAGCCCTCCCTGAGAAAGCACAGGCCACCACTTAATGTGTGCCAAGTGCTCTTCCAGGTCAGAGTTTCCCACACATTCGTGTGCATCTGAATCCCCTGGGGGGTTGCAAATCCTGATTCAACAGGTTAGACTGGGCCCTCAGATTCCGCCAGGCATTGCCAAGACCTGCTGGTCCCTTGACCACACTGGGAGTAGCCAAGTTCTAAGACCTTATACATTAGATTTAATGTTTGCATTTCTCTACATACAGATATATATTTTTGGATCAAATGAACAATTTGTCCCTGTGGGTTAAATTCCTTAATTGTGATCAACCCCTGGGAGTCTAATTTGGTTTTTTTTTTTAGTGACTTTATTTTTGAGAAAATGTTCACTTCACCTCCTCCAATGAATAAACATATATTTCAAGATACACGGCAGCTTATTACTGTCAACACTTCAAACCTCCCAGCCATTGCCTTCTTGAAGCAGGCTAATTTGTCACCCATGGCTCCCGAATATTCCTATTGTCACTAAGCCTACATCGG
>NW_006198412.1:1763730-1772980 GCF_000334495.1 Tupaia belangeri chinensis | reverse complement strand
TCCTGCTGTCACTAACCCTACAGCGGATGCTGTGACACCACAACTCAGATGTGCTGGACTCGTGTTGGGTCAAACCTTATGTGGCACCACTGATGTGGAAATAAAGCTTTCCATTCCTCTTCTCTGCATGTATCAGAACAATTTCCTGTTAATATGATGTTTCCTTTAACTCATGTCAGGACAATTTCCTGGTAACTAGTGGGATGTTTTGGTTTTAATATGTTTTAGTACGAATAGGCAGTACTGAATTCTTCAACTGACTACATCGGAGAGACAAACTGTCCAAACAATCTTTATGTTTAATCTTCACGACACATCTGCAAGAGAAGAATTCCTCCCATTTCACAGAGGTAGAAAGTGCGGTTGAAAGACATGAAGAAATCTGACCAAGGTTCTCACTGCTAGGAGGCAGGATTCAAATAGAGAGCAGGTCCCAAAACCTGAATCCTATGTTTCTGTCACTATGTACGTGATTTTCAATTGGGGGATGAGGTAGGGATGAGAAGGATATAAACAATGAAACAGTGGGGTTTGTTTTGTTTGGAAGTTCCTTTCCTTCCCTCCTTTCTTTCATGAGAGTGAGAAAGACAAGCACCCTTAGCAGGCCTCATGCCCTGATCCTCCCTCCAGCCTTCCTGGCCAGTGGCTCGTAAGCACAGCCCCCCACCCCGGCACGTACAGGTCCACCAAAGAACCAAACCCCAACTCTCCACACAGCCTCCAGCACTGCAGGGTGTTGAGCTACTGCTGCACCTCTATGGGTGAGCCCAAAAATAGTTTTTAAAAGCCTGTGTAGGGCCAAGCCATGGAGGTACAGGTGGGAGGGCACTGCTGCATGAAACTGGAGCCATGTGGGGAGACCCCAAGTTTGGATTGTGGGTCAACCTCAATACACTGAGTGTATCACGACCCTGGCTAGCTGGAGGGCTGGGAGGAGGGTCACAGCGTGGTGAGACCCTGTCCGTCTGATTCTCTCTTAATAAATAAATGAATTGTAAAAAAGCAGCTGTGAAGGAATAAGCCAATTCTAAGTCTTCTGGAAGAAGATGTTCACAGAGTGTGGGGAAACGTCAAGCAGAAGCATTGAGAGGAAGGGAACATACAGAGAACCACTAAGCAGCACATCTGGGGTCCCGAGGGCCACGTGTAAGGCTGAGAAGGCTGATAAGGCTGGGCAGACGGCAGAGATGACATTCCGTACCACACTGCTGCCTCCACCTCCTTGCCCTCCCCTCTGACTCTCCAAGCCAAGGTCTCAAGTGGAGCCCAGCCCCACTGACTCAACTTCTCTGGGGTCCAGGTCGGGACTCGCTCACCTCCCTTCAGCCTGTGGCTCCCCACTGGAGTCTTGCAGCTGCCTGTGGGAATGCTGGAGTCACCTGGATCCTGGGCAAGTCAGTCTGGGCCTGCCACAGCCACAGCTACCACAGGCCTTCCACGTGAAAAGGTGGGCGACAGACTGACTCAATGCTCCTTCCCCACCCTACCCATTCCTCAGCTTCTGCCATTTCGCCTCTTCCTTCACTCATCGGTTTCCAAACCCAAAGGCATCTCTTTGTCTTTATCTCCTGGTTTTCAGCAGCATTTGCTCAAGCCTTCTTTAAGGAGTCCGCTCACACCTCTCTGGTTGGCTCTGACAGCATGCTCTCTTGGCTCTTGGCCCGCTCTCTGACTACTCCTCCCAAAAGGCTCCCTTCCATGTTCTGTCCCCTAACTGCAAGCATTCCTAAGGGCCTGCTCTCAGCCCCGGCCTCGGTCATCCAGTTCCTGGCAATGGCACAACCACATGTCTGGTACATCCTGTGCCACCCTCTGAGGGCACATCTGAGTCTGCCCTGTTCATTGCAGAGCCCCCACACTCAGAAAGATGCCTGGTACCCAGTGAGAGGCACCAGAATGAGTAAACGGGCTGTGCACCATGTCACCTAGCATTGCAACTTCCATCTTCAAACAGCTCATCCTGAGGCTGGGCTAACGGGTACGGTTCCTTCCTTAGATCATGCACATACAGGAAACGACAATCCCTGTCCAGCTGCCCAGGCAATCGGGCCTTTCAGATTAGAGGCAGCTTCTGACCTGTGGACTCTGGGGGCTGACACACCTGCAACCCACCTGAAACCTATGCCGGTTGCTTATCCTGGCCCACAGCTGGGTCCTGGTCCAGCACTAAACAGGAATAAGGAAGGGGCCAGCAAGTGGCATAGTGGTTAAGGCATTGAACTCCCATATGGCTGACCAAGGTTCAAATCCTGGACCTGGCAGTTTGAGAACACCGGTCATGAGTGCATGAGTGCCCGAAATCCCAGGAGAGAAGGAAGTGAGAAGGGATTGCAGCATGGCCATCCCCCATGGAGGTGACTTCTCACTTTCCCTCTCTCTCTCTCTGGCCAGTGCACATGCCCTATGGCAAACACCAAAAAATAAAAAAGTATAAGGAAGAGCCATAACCAGGATATCCTTGGCTTGGTGTCACTTTTCAGATCCACAAAGTAACCCATTTGTTTGCACACTGCCTCTATTTCATTAGGATTCAAAGGTAGCACTCATTCTGAGATGTGCCCTGAACCCGTAAGCACAATTCTATTTTTCACCGTTCTAAGCCAAATTCATCCTAGACAGAGTAACACTAGCTACAGAATACTTCACTCCCCTGAAATATCCCAAATGATGTAAATGCACTCACGTTCTAGCTGCTTATAAAGGTGTGAAGCGGGATGCAATTAAGGTCCCAGAACATCATACTTAAGCTTGAATCATGCTGCTTAGTGACTCCGTAATCTAGCACTACCACTTAGGGAGTGTCGTGGAGAAATCAGCATTCGAAGAACACCATCGCACACACGGCGCCTTCAGCTCTCGCCTACTGGAAATCACCTTGCCGGTATGCGGCAGCGTTCACGGCTAATTCTGCTGCTTCCCAAAGACTACAGTTGGTATGGAGAGAAATATTCCAAGATCTAAAAACCACCGACTGTGCCAACTGCAGCACTTCGCCTTTTTCAGAAGATAAATTATGAAGAATTTTTGCCAGTTCAAGTTATTTTCCCAAAGCAGAGTCAAATGGCCTCGCAACCCTACCTTTAAGAAACCAATGCAATTAAAGTGAATAGCTGTGAGCTGCCCTGACAGCTTCCCAACTTTGCTTGATAGAGTGAGAGACAGACGCAGGCCGACAGGAAGCACACACCTTAACTGCCAGACGAGGGGGTGGGAGGTGGGGGGTCAGCTCAGCAGCTCCTCCCTAAAACAAAATAGCCATATAAACGCGACTGGGTAGACTACCTTGTAAGGAATGATCACTGACAACCAGAGTTCCTATTCAGCAGGCTAATAAGAATAATTATAGCTAGGGCAGGCATTAATCAGTTTGGCAGATACAGGAATTCTGTTAACAAGGCTAAAATGAGTGCCAAGGAATCTCTGAAGGCCACAGCACTTCAAAGACTGTTAGAGCTGGATGGATTCACTAGGATTCTTCCTGCTAGCCTTCTTCCTTCGGGGCTTTCTGGAGGAGGCTGTACTTCAGCCCGCTGTCCCTAGAGAGGGCGTAGTGACCTGCGTGGGGTTAGAGTTGCTGCATCTGAGAGGTACATGTTGGCACCGTCTCTTCCATCAGGAACCGTGCATGCCTGGACTGCGCTCACCCTGGATCCTCCTATTTTTAACCACACTTTGCTTGCAAACCACTCTCATTCTTTTTTGCTTACACTGATCTTGGGCAATACACAGCACGGGGTTATGATGAAGATCAGTCAACTTCTAGCTCAGGGAGAAGAGCCCTGAGAGTAAACCCTGGCTCTGCCACGGAGTACCTGTATGACTCTGGCAAAGTATTGAACTTTCTGGGCATCAGTTTCCTCGTCTGTAAGAAAGAGAAAACACAGGCACCTTTCTCCAAATGTGGCTGTAGGGAATGAATAACAGACTACATGTAAGAGCCCAGTGCTCGAGAGGCACTCTATAAATAGAAGCTATTATTATTCCATGCCCATCAGGTACAGAGCCCAGAACAGAAGCTATGAGGGAGAACAAACAAAGTATTCGGCACGCACACACATTTACAGGACTGGCTACGCCGCAGCAGGAGGGTGGGCACAGCCTTCTTTTTACCTTCTATCCTTTATCACCAACAAAGAGCCTGCCTGTGTCCTCTGAATCCTGTCTTCCCTTCTCCCATAGCAGCTGGCACACGGCTTCCCTTGCAGCTAGTGTGGCACGGGGCTCAGCTTTCCCGGGGGAATGTGCAGGAATGACATGTGCCACTTCCAAGCGTGCCTGTGAAGCCTCCCTGCGCTCTTCCTCGCTCTCTCCCCTTTGTGGGGCACAGATGTGAGGACGACAACCAAAGTGATCTTAGAAACCACAGGCTGAAGACAGCAGAACTGCCACCAGCCTAGGAGCCAGGCTGCCTGGGGCAGGGGGGCAGCCAAGGGCCCCACCCACCTTTCGCTCTAAAGCATCCCCCTGGCACCGTTATGAAAGACACTTCCATTGTTTGAACCACTGTGCTTTGAGTCTATTTGTTAGAGCAGTCTAATGCACCTAATTAAAACAACACTTTCTGTATCATTTAAAACACAGACGCACATTTTATCCATCTCCACTTGCACCCCTCATGATTTGCTCCTCCCCACACCTCCAGCGACATGGAGCTTACATGCCATTTCTGAATGGGCCATGTATTTCCACTCACCCACACTTCTGTCGTTTAAAAATGATTTCAGGGACTAGCAGTTAGCGTGATAGCTATGCTGCTGGACTCCCATGTAATCGACTGCGGTTCGAGTCCTGGACCCAGTGTTGGGAGCATGTGCGTGCATGCCCAAGATCCCGAGATAAAAATGGAGAAGAAGAGACTGTGGCATGGCCATCCCCCCTGGGGGGGGGTGATTTCTTGCTTTCTGTTTTTCTCTGTCTTTCTGGTGAGTGCACGTACCCTATAGCAAAACCTTCTCCAATAAATAAATAAATAAGTAAATGCGATTTCAATGGATTTGCCATGTAAAACCATAAATAAAAAGAATATGCTAATCCTTCTCCACAATCTTCATACCATCCACACTCAATTTGTGTTGCACAACCAGCAAAGGAGGTAGCCTTCTCCAAGGCATCACCCTGTGTGTGACCTGTACCCAAGCTTTTTTTCCCTGAATTTTGCCAGAGGACGTGCATGCTCACCAGACAGAAAAGGAGAGGGAAAAAGTACCCCCAGTGGGGCATGGCCACACTCTCTTTTCCCTTCTTTTGGAATTGTGGGCACACATGTACATGTGCCTGGTGTGTTTATCAAGCCAGCCCAGTCTAGGACTCTTGAACTGAATGACTGACCATGTGGGATCCAGCTGCCTTAACCACCATGCCACCTCCTGGCCCACCCTATAAACCTTCATGGCTATCTGTTTCCCATAGACTAAAAGACATACACATTTATATGTATGTGGTCAGCCGATGTTTGTTAAACAGCCACGACGGTTTTATATCCTATTAGAGATAAGGTTGGTATAGTGGTCCCTGCCCCCAGAAGAAGTAACCAGGGTGGGGTTTGAAACAAGACAACAGACAATTACACGGTGAAGTGAATAGGTGCTATGATGAGAGACGACCAGGCTGAGGGCCTACAAATCCACCTCTACAGTCCAGACTTCCCCACAGAGCACTCGGATGCCTCTAGGGTCTGCCCCGATCCCACCTCTCAACCTGCTCCTCCCCCCACCTCCAGTGACATGGAACTTACATGCCATTTCTAAATGAGCCATGTACTTTCACTCATCCACACTTTAAGCTTTTCCCCAGAGCCTAGAGTACTCTTCTATCCTTTCTTTCAAAATTCTAATTATCCTCAAGGCTCAGCTCAAATGTCACCTCTCCAGAAAAACCAACCCCAACCCCCAAATCAGAATGAATCATCCTTCTTGTTTCCTGCCAGCACTTGGTTTGTCAGGTGCTTGGTGTGCTTTGTGGGTAGCTGTTTGATTATCTGTCCACTCACCCCCACCAGCCACTCAGGGAGACACAGCGCCTGGTCATCTGCCTCATCTCCACTACCGAACACACCACTGTGGAGGGATGGCCACTCAAGACCTGCCGGACTGAGCGGATGGACAAGACGGGTCAGACAGAGGCAACAGATGTGAAAACCTGCTCTGTGGAGCTGAGGAGGTGCTGGTGCGACCCTGGTAGGAGGGCTTACTTAGGGGGCTTCATGGAGCAAGGGAGGTTTAGAGGGAAAAGGAAATACGAAGAAAAATATGTCATGACTTTTTCGACAATCCAATACATCAGCTAAGGAGAGAGTTAAGAGGGGTCAGAAAGTTTAGCAAATAGGTTACATAGAACAACGTGCTAGGGGTCAGGCAGTGGCTGGACAAACATGGAAATCCTGGGTTCATGTCCCAGGACCTCACTGAGCACACCAGACAGGTCCATGCCTGTTATCCAGACAAACTGACACTGCAGGTGGATTGTGACATAATAACCCCCTGGGGGACTTTTCTCTGTCTCACTCATGGAAGGAATGAAATAATAATCTCAATAAATAAATTTTAAAAATAACATGTGAATTGGTGAGAAGGCCAGAGGGAGAGAAGGGGAAGTATCTCTGTCCTTGGAGGAAAATGGTAAGGAACCAATGGGCAAAGGTAGGAGCTCCCGAAATGATCGCTTAGTAAAACGCTGAATTTAGAAAGGGGTGCTAGAGGAGGGACCAGCAGTTAGCATAATGGCTATGTCCCTGGACTCCCACGTAGTCGACCGTGGTTTGAGTCCCGGACCTGGCGGCTTAAACTCACACCGGGTGCATGTGCATGCGTGCCCAAGATCCTGAGAGGATAATGGAGGAGAAGGGATTGCGGCGTGGCCATCCCCCCAGGGGGGATTTCTCACTTTCTGTCTCTCTCTGTTTGTCTGGCAAACGCACGCGCCCTATAGCAAAAACCTCTCCAAAAAAAAGAAAGAAAGGGGTGCTAGAGGAAACAGCCAGGAAGATGTTGGAAGGTATGTGTGTGAGGAACCATCAGGACGTGGGCGAAGCTAGCAGCTGTAGAAACAGAAAGAACAGGAAGAAGGTTAAGTCTGCTCTGGGAATGCCCAGGACTGAGATGGTGTGAATGGGGAGAGCGGCAAGGGCAGTGATACTGATACCAAGATTACACTCGGGTTGCGGTAGACGGGGAAAGACGATCTTGCTGATCACAGACTAGGTTTCAGGAATCAGGACAGTGCAGTAGCGGAGTAAGCCAGCCAGGCCTTGCCAGGGGTCAGGCTGAAGCCACATCAAGTGAGACTCAGTAGGGGCAGGGTATCAGGTGGAACATCCACAGCTCAGAGAATCGTGTGATGAAAAGACACGTCCTGGTGACACCACGAAAATGCCCTGTGTAACTAACGTGAGACTCCATCCAGGGCAGGAATTATTGGTAGACAACCAAGATTTCCCCGAGCTGTGCTTTTCCACTTTGATTTGGGTTCTGCCCATCTTACTTTGTCCCCTTTCTATTTTTCTCCCTTATCATTCCTTCAAAGTTCTACACTCTATGTTCTCAACTGGTGCACAGGTTGTGAGCTGCACGCCTCTAGAGGGAGTCATTCACACTGGCTCCAAAGTGATCAGCAGCTCACAATCTGAGCTACCATGGCCCATGGCCCTGCCTGTCCCAGACATAGAAGCCAGTGGGTGTGAACGTCACCAGCAAGTGCAACAAAGGTAGAACTTCCAAGAGTTCTAGAGGGAAAGGAAAGATTGAAACTGGAGTCAGGTGAAGAGAAATGTGAGTTAGCAGAGACAAAATCAGTTGGGGGACCAGTAGTTGGTGTAATGGCTGTGTCACTGGACTCCCATGTAGCCGACTGCAGTTCAAGTCCCGAACCTGGTAGCTTAAACTCACGCTGGGCACGTGTGCCAGCATGACCAAGATCCTGAGAGGAGAATGGAGGAGAAGGGATTGCGGCGTGGCCATCCCCCTGGGGGAGGGGTGATTTCTCACTTTGTGTCTGTCTTTCTGGAGAGTGCTCATGCCACATTAACCAAAAAAACTGTCCAAAAACAAACAAAAAAAATCACAGTTGGCCAGGAGGAATAAGTTCTACAGCACAGTAAGGTGAGTATAGTTAACAATAAATTATTGTGGATTTCAAGAAAACTAGAAGAGAGGATTTTAAATGTTCCCAACACAAAGTATCAACAAATGTTTGAGGTGATGGATATGCTAATTATTTTGATCACTACAAATTGTATTCACGCACTAAAAAATAAGCCACACTGTATCCCCATGAATTTGTGTAATTACCATGTCGATTACAAATAACAGAAAACAAAAATAAAAACAACAGGCTAAGATCTGAGACCACTGAGGAGACGCTATAAAGCTAAGCGGACTAAGTGGACGATCTGGACGCTTTCTGCACACAGGCTGTAGCTGAAGCCATGCGGCTGGATGCGCTGTCTTAGGGAGTGAGTTTGAGAAAACCCCAGAGAGGGAAGAAAACAGTAGCAGGCGCAGTCCTGGGAGTCATGGGGGTCCGGATAGTGCGGGGTCTGCTGCAGCAGGCGGGCAGTGCCTGGGGAAGGCCTCCATAGGGACCCTCCGGGCCTAAGTGCAGGGCAGTCATTCACCCCGTGTGCAGCTGGGGCCTGCCTGGGACAGAAACCACAAACCATCCGCTCTGTAAGACTCAAATCTGCCTTCTCTAGGGACTTGGAGAACCTGCAGTGGTCACAGGATTCAACCTCTCCTGGTTGCCATTGACCGTAGGGATCCAAGAATATCGAAGCCTTTAGGGGTCAACCTGGTATTGCGGACAGTTAACAAACACCTCCGTGGCTGGTTAAGATAACCACGTGTACCTATGTGAAGATGGTGTCTGTGAATGGAAAATGGAGAGGGAAAAAAATCCACAAAAGACTCTAGGTTTGGTGGTGGTGGGGGGAGGGCTCTGGATCAAGAGGCACTGGACGGTGGAGGGCAATGGACTTTAGGAAGGAAAAGTAACAGGTAGAGGAAACTGGAGAAGACCGGCCTTTGTGTAGAAATGTGTAGCGAGCCGGCTTCAAGAAAAGCTACAAGAAAAGACTAGGAAGCGAGCTAGCCACAACTAAAACGAAGAAAGGACTCGCACACCGGTTTTCATTGTAACGCTCTGGGCCACCCCGTGACCTTCGTAGAAGGAAGTTGGAGCATTCGTGGCTTCCCTGGAAAGGCAACTCAGTGTGGGTTGGAGTGCGTGAAGAGCGGGCCGGCCGGCTGCGGCTATG
>NW_006198412.1:1763476-1763699 GCF_000334495.1 Tupaia belangeri chinensis | reverse complement strand
GCTCCCGTGTCCGCTCTCGACCTGGGGACGTGGGCCAGGACCGCAGGCACCTTCTGGGCCAGGAGTTCAAGGTGAGCCGGGCTCCTGGCCGCCAACAGGTAGGGAGGGCTGGGGCAAGCCGGCCCCCCGCCAGAGGGAGGGGGCGAGGCCCGGCCTCGCGGAGCAGCGACTTGTCCCCCGCGCGCGGGGCCAGGGCGAATTTGCGCCGTGCTCCAACCGCCCG